>NC_135234.1:49793841-50101941 GCF_051348905.1 Ranitomeya variabilis
ATTAAGGATGAGCTCGCTGGCCGCGATACTCCTACCACCTTGGAGGATCTCATATCCCTGGCCACGCGTATAGACTTACGCTTCCAGGAGCGTTCTCGGGAATTGGTCAGGGAGAGAAGGCCCGTCAGGTCAAACTGGGCACCTGGTCCTTCTCCTAGCAAGTCCTCCGTTTCTTCCATACCTGAACCTATGCAGGTAGACAGAGTTAAGTTATCTGAGCAGCGACGTAAAGAGAGGTTAGCACAGGGTTTGTGCCTCTACTGCGGAGGGGTTAATCATTTTTTGCGCTCCTGTCCAGAGAGACCGGGAAACTCCTCCACCTAGGCCAGGTAAGGGAGGCTTCCCTAGGTGACTCAAATTCCTCTCTACCCTTAACTATTTCAGCTTTGATTTCTTTAGGTCTTGAGCGTAGATCTGTGGAGGCGTATGTGGACTCGGGTGCGGCTGGTAACTTCATTCGTGAAGAGGAGGTGTGCAAGCTTCAGATACCAGTAGTTACCTTGAAGACTCCGCGTGTTATTTCTGCTGTAGACGGCAAACTCTTACCAGATCCTATCACCATGGTTACTCTCGAGTTGGAGATGCAGATTGGAGCCCTACACCGGGAGAAGATTGCCTTCTACGTATTGCCCAATCTGTCTCATGCCCTGCTTTTGGGTCTGCCCTGGCTCAGATCGCACGAGCCAGTTCTTGATTGGCGCTCTGGAGAGGTACTCCGCTGGGGTCATGGTTGTCATGAACATTGTCTACAGCCCGTCTTTCCTCCAGGTTCTTTTCAAGCGATCGCCAAACCTTCCAGCCTTCCTGCGGCCTATCACTCGTTTGCCGATGTCTTTGATAAGAAGGAAGCAGAGTCCCTTCCACCGCATCGAATTTATGACTGTCCCATCGAGCTAATTCCCGGAGTATCCCTTCCCAAGGGTAGAACATATCCTTTGTCTCCGGCGGAGACTTTAGCGATGTCTGAGTACATCAAAGAGAATTTGGCTAAGGGATTCATCCGGAAGTCCTCATCCCCGGCTGGAGCTGGGTTTTTCTTCGTTCGGAAGAAGGATGGGACCCTTCGTCCTTGTATTGACTACCGAGGTCTGAATGCCATCACGGTCAAGAATCGATATCCTCTCCCGCTCATCCCTGAACTCTTCGACCGACTGAGAGGAGCCCGAATCTTTTCCAAACTTGATCTGAGAGGGGCCTATAATTTGGTTCGTATCTGCGCGGGAGACGAGTGGAAGACCGCCTTTAACACTCGCGATGGTCATTACGAATACCTTGTCATGCCCTTTGGTCTCTGTAACGCTCCAGCAGTCTTCCAGGAGTTCGTAAACGAAATCTTCCGTGACCTATTGTATTCCTGCGTGGTGGTATACCTTGACGACATCCTTATTTTTTCACCCGACCTGTCCTCCCACAGGAGAAGCGTCCGTTTGGTCTTGCAACGACTCCGGGAGAATCGTCTTTACGCCAAGATCGAGAAGTGTTTGTTTGAACAAACTTCCTTGCCCTTCTTGGGATATATTATTTCTGACGTGGGGTTGAAGATGGATCCCGAGAAGTTGTCTGCAGTACTCAAGTGGCCCCGTCCCGTTGGAGTTAAGCCCATTCAACGTTTTTTGGGCTTCGCAAACTATTACAGACAATTCGTGCCGCATTTCTCCTCCGTGACCAAGCCTCTAGTCGCCCTAACCCGGAAAGGAGCGAAGCTTCATGTTTGGCCTCCAGAGGCGGAAGACGCCTTTCTTGCCTTGAAACAGGCCTTTGCTTCGGCTCCAGTTCTTCATCGACCTGTGGCCAGCAGACCCTTCTCCCTTGAGGTGGATGCCTCCTCTACTGGAGCTGGAGCGGTACTCTCCCAGAAAACCCCTTCCGGACGTCTGGTTCCTTGTGGATTCTTTTCTAAGTCTTTTTCTCCCGCTGAATGCAATTACTCAGTTGGGGACCGGGAGTTGCTGGCTATTAAGTTGGCTCTACAGGAGTGGCGTCATCTCTTGGAGGGGGCCATTCATCCCTTTACGGTTTTCACTGACCACAAGAACTTGGCCTACATCCAGTCCGCTCAGAGACTCAACTCCAGGCAGGCCAGATGGTCTTTGTTCTTTTCTCGTTTTGATTTTAAACTTCATTTTCGGCCCGGAGCTAAGAATACTAAAGCAGACGCCCTTTCCCGGTCTTTGCAATCTCCTGAGATGGAAGAGGATCCTTCACATATCATTGATCCCGCCAGACTTGTGGTGGCCCCTTCGAATCTCCTCTCGGTGCCACCAGGCAAGACCTTCGTCCCGTGTGACAAACGAACTGAGGTTTTGCGTTGGGGGCATTCTTCCAAGATTGCCGGACATGTCGGTACCAAGAAGACCCTTACTCTTCTTTCCCGGTACTACTGGTGGCCATCTCTTCGACAAGACACTTCGGATTTTGTAGCCTCTTGCATGACTTGTGCCAGGAACAAGGTACCAAGAGAGTTGCCTTCAGGTCTCTTGCACCCTTTACCCATACCCGAGGCTCCTTGGCAGCAAATCGCCATGGATTTCATTACGGATCTGCCTCGTTCCTCTGGATGCACGACCATCTTGGTGGTGGCAGACCGGTTCTCCAAGATGGCCCACTTCGTTCCCTTGCCCGGATTACCCTCAGCTCCGGAATTGGCAAGAATCTTCATTCATCAGATTTTCAGATTACATGGCCTACCTCAACGAATCATGTCCGATCGAGGAGTCCAGTTTACTTCCAGATTCTGGAGAGCTCTCTGTAAGCTCTTGGGCATTTCTTTGGATTTTTCTTCCGCATACCATCCTCAGACCAATGGGCAAGTAGAACGGATAAATCAAGTTTTGACCTCCTACCTACGTAACTTTACCAACGCCCACCACGATGATTGGGTGACCCTTCTTCCTTGGGCTGAGTTTGCCCATAACAATCATGTCAGCGAGGCCACTTCCAAATCTCCGTTCTTTGTGGTTTCTGGTCTGAATCCGGGAGTACCTCTTCCAATGTCTTCTCCTTCTGGTGTTCCTGCTGCAGATGCCCTTTCTTCTGAATTTTCCCAAGTTTGGAGGGAGACCAAGGAGTCCCTCGTACGAGCTGCAGCTCTGATGAAGAGACATGCGGACAAGAGAAGGAAGGATCTTCCGCCATATCATCCCGGTGACAAGGTCTGGCTATCAACCAAGCATATTCGCTTGAAGATTCCCTCTTACAAGTTGGGCCCTCGATACATCGGTCCCTTCGAGGTCTTGGGTCGAATTAACAACGTGGCTTATAGATTGAGGTTGCCGGCTTCGCTCCGAGTCCCTAACGTCTTCCATGTCTCGCTTTTGAAACCTCTTGTCCTTAATCGATTTTGCCCAGCGCCACTGGACTCCCCTCAACCTTTTGGCATCAATAATGACTTTGAAGTAAGGGATATTCTGGCTATGAAGAGGGTTAGAGGAAGAGTCTTCTATCTCATTGATTGGAAGGGATTTGGTCCTGAGGAGAGATCTTGGGAACCTAGAGAGAACATTAATGCTCCTCGAATTCTAAAGAGATTCTTGACTAGCCTTGGTAGAGGGGGTCTTAGAAGGGGGGGTACTGTTATACCTGCCGCTCCTGACGCTGCGGCCGCTTCCTCCATCGGCTCCTCCCGCCGCGGTCCTGCTCCCCGCCCTGGGCATCGCGCCGCTACTCCGGGCTCTCTTGCTGCTGCTGGGGGCCTTCTGCATGGCGTCCGTGCTTCCTCCTTCCTCCGGCCGGCGCCTGCACCGCACATGCGCCTAAGGTCGCGGGCGCGCGCTCTTCCTCATACTTAACCCCTTCCGCGTCCTTGCCTGTTCAACCTCCACCAATCAGGTGATTCCTTTACCTTTATCTGGCGTCCTCTCCATAATGGCGGCGCCTGATTACTGTTGTGCTTTTGTGCTCGGTGTTAGGTCTTGTTCCCTTCCTGCCTGCTCACGCCTTACTTCTGTGAATTGTCATTTTTGGCTATTCCCTGTTTGCTCCTCCGTGTCCCTTTGGTTTCCCTCCGTGTCCCTTTGTTTCAGTCCAGTCTCTTTCGTTCCGTACCTCGTCTCCCTACCTCTCTCTTTTCAGCCTTGATTTATTACCCTCTCCTCCGTCCTTTTCTGAGCCGTCCCTCTTGTACCAGCTGTTGCGGTGCTGACCCCCTTGGGCCTGTTCCCCACTATCCCTGTATAGGGGTAGCTCCTCCCCGGGGTTGCTCGTCCTTGGGCCCGTCTGCACCGTGACCTTGAGGGTCCACTCTCTCTCCGTTCGGCTAGAACGTCACAACATGGACCACACTCCCGACACCACTTCTCAATGGTTCTCTTCATGCCAATCCAATAGAACCTCCCTCGGAGTAGCTTCTCCAGCTTCTTCCATCCGAAGTGTCCGGCTCCATCATGGTAGGCTCCCAGAACCATGGGCGCATCTCGCCTTGGCACCACTATCTGCCACACCAATTCATGAGTACGTGGGTCGATGCTCCTCCTGCACAGCTTGCCATCATGGATAAACAGCTTGCTTCTTCCCTTCCACAGCTGTTGGGTTTCTTGTGGATCATCTGGGCCAGGGTGCAACCCAGCCTGCGTCAAGAGCTCCTTCACCTGACGGACCGCGGGGTCACTATCCTGGGTTTCTGCCCATCCGTGGTGGGGCAAGGGATTCAGCGTGGCATCCGGTTGGTTCTTGTGCCTGTTCTTCACATGGTGAGAGCTCTGAGTGGCTTTGGGGCGATGGAAGGCAGGCAGCTCCACCTCTTCAAGTGCCTCCGGGTCTTCTCCCACTTCTGGTAAATTGGGCATTCGGGACAAAGCATCGGCATTGGCATTCTGGTGCCCTGCCCGATATTTGATGGTGAAATCATAGTTGGACAGCCGGGCCATCCACCGCTGTTCCAAGGCCCCGAGTTTGGCGGTATCCAGATGCGTTAGCGGATTGTTGTCCGTGAAGACGGTGAATTTCGCGGAAGCCAGGTAGTGCTTAAACCTCTCCGTCACTGCCCAGACAAGGGCAAGGAATTCCAGTTTGAAGGAACTGTAGTTGTCAGGGTTCCTTTCCGTGGGACGGAGTTTCCTGCTGGCGTAAGCGATCACTCTTTCCTTGCCGTTCTGGACCTGAGACAGCACGGCTCCTAGTCCCACATTACTGGCATCTGTGTACAGCACAAACGGTTGGTCGTATTCGGGGTAAGCCAGTACCTCTTCCCCCGTCAGCGCCGACTTCAAGCAGGTGAAGGATTCCTCCAGCTCTTCGTTCCAATCAAAGGGGGTTTTCCTCCCCTTGGTCTTCTTTGGTTGGCCCACCAGCAGATTTTGCAAGGGTGCGGCCTTCTTGGTGAAATCCTTAATGAATCTCCGGTAGTAACCTACCAACCCGAGGAACTGCCGGACTTCGTGGAGGTCACTAGGCTTTGGCCAGTCCTGGATCACTGTGACCTTGTCGGGGTCTGGGGCCACTCCTTCAGCGCTCACCACATGGCCCAGGTACTGCACTTTAGGTTTCAGCAGATGACACTTGGACGGTTTCACTTTTAGGCCGAATTTGGACAAGGCTTCAAACACCTCGGCCAGGTGCTTCAGATGGTCTTCGTAGGTTTTAGAGAAGACTATGACGTCATCCAGATATAGCAGCACGGTTTCAAAGTTCAGGTGTCCCAGGCAGCTCTCCATCATCCTCTGGAACGTTCCGGGAGCATTGCACAATCCGAAGGGCATGTAGTTGAACTCACAGAGGCCCATTGGCGTCGTGAAGGCCGTCTTTTCCTTGTCCGCCTCCGCCACAGGAACCTGCCAGTACTCACTGGTGAGATCTAAGGTAGAGAAATAGTTAGCAGATTTTAAAGCAGCCAGAGACTCCTCTATCCTGGGCAGTGGGTATGCGTCCTTATGTGTGATGCGATTCAACTGTCTGTAATCAACACACATCCTCATTGTACCATCTTTCTTTTTAACAAGGACTAACGGAGCCGCCCAGGGGCTACAGCTGTCTCTCACCACCCCAGCCTCCTTCATTTCCCGCAACATGTCCTTGGCACACTGGTAATCAGCTGGGGGTACAGGGCGATATCTCTCTTTTATGGGTCGATGATCTCCCGTGGGGATGTGATGTTGGATCCCTTTCACCTGTCCAAAATCTGAGGGGTGTTTGCTGAATACCTGTTCGTACTCGTGTACCACCCTGTAAGCCCCCTGTATTTGATGAGATGGGGTAGAGTCAGTGCCCACATGCAATTCCCGACACCAATCTTTCGAGTGCTCTGCAGAACCTTTGTTCTCCGCCACGTTGGACGGGCCCAAAGGTTCAGGTGTCTGTATTACACTATTATTGACAGTGAACAGTTTGGCGAGCGTAGTATACTTGGTTAGGTGGACCTCTTCCTCCCCACAATTGAGGACACGTACAGGCACTCTCCCCTGTCGGACGTCTACCACCCCCCGGGCTGTCAGAACAGTAGGCCTATTGTCTGAATATACAGGTTCTACCAAGGCCTGGTAGTCCTTACCCCTGAGGCCTATGGCTGCTCGACACCATATTAACATTTCACTCTTGGGAGGTATCGCGATGGGGTTTGAATCACTTACAGTGACACGACCAATCTCACCACCAGTCAGCTCTACCTGCTGTCTCTGCATCAGAGCTCTGATTTCCTTCTGCAGGGCACGTTGCTCACTGTGGCCAGCGTTTTCTGCCACCTGTTGCAACAAAACAATCACTTCTGCAAGACAATTTTCTATAACATTAGTACCAAGAGTCATCATGGGATTACATTCTCGACGATCAATATCTACAATCACAATCCCTTGGGCTTTCAATTCCACCCGCCCCACTTTGATGGTGACCTCCTTATACCCCACTTGTGGCAATGGCTGACCATTACTGGCGATTATGGTGAAATCATCATCAGGGCCACGAGTAATATCAGCGTCCTCCCAATACCGTTTGTAGAGCACGTAAGGTATAGTCGTCACCTGAGAACCGGTGTCCAGCAAAGCATTCAAGGGGATTCCATCAATCACTACAGGGAGAACTGGTCGTCCTCCAATATACTTGGTTCTCCAATGCTGCGGGCCTGACCGTCCTACTCCTGGGGGTTGGCCCTTTGCCCCAGGGGTTGCTCGTTTAAAGGACAGTACCTTGCAAGATGGCCCACCTGGTGACAGCGGCGGCAGATGGGTCGTCCATCCTGGTGGAAGCGATCGTTGGGCCGGCTCCTGGTCGGCGGAGTCCTCCTCTGTCGCATCCAAGGGACATCCTCCGGGCTGGAAGCCAACTGGATCTTCTCTTTGGGGGCCTCCTGTAGGGACTGCACCGTCCGGGCCAGGGCAGCAACGCTCTTGGTTAGCTCTTGCATCTGGAGACGAAGTCCTGCAGGGGAGTCGTCCTCGAAGCTCTGGGCGTCGGCCTCCGCGGCAACTGGGGTATCCGATGCCACCTCCTGGTGGTATGTGAGAGCGGGGCGCCTGGGTGGTACTGCGCGGCTGGGCTGTCGCTCCTGCAATGCCTGGATAGCTTTATCTTTAAACTGCGCAAAAGTCAAGTCTGGATTTTGCATGGCCAGAAAGTGCAATTGGCCCCGCTGGTGACTGCACAGGAGCCCCTCAATGAACCGCTCCTTCAGGATTTTATCTTCATCCTGCATGCTGCCGGGGTCACTCTGCTTAATGGCCCGCATCGCTTCCTGGAGATTAAGGGCATAGTCCCGCAAGCTATCCTGTGACTTTTGTTTGCATCCATAAAAAGTCAGTTTAATCTCTGTAGCAGTGCGAGTGTCAAAGGTGGCTTTAAGCTTGGCAAAAATCTGTTGTGCAGTTCCTTTATCCTCAGCGGGCCAGGATTTCAATTCCCTCAGAGCCGCCCCAAAGAGTTGGCCGGTTATCATATGGACCTTCTGGGGCTCGGTTAGGGGATAGAACTCGAGCAGGCTGCAGAGCCCTTCTTTAAAGTCAGTGAACGTATGCGCCTCCCCAGAGTATCGTGGGAGCCAGGCCGCTCCGGGCAGGTAGGGCATGGAGAAGGGCATTATGGCTTTTGCATTAGCGGCAGTGTCCGACTGGCTGATGGGGGCAGCGGGTTCTGCGGCAGTCAGTGGTGGTATTAGGGCCGCGGCTTCGCCCGCTGCGGGGACCGGAGCTGCCCCTGCGTCCGCGGCTGCGACCGCCACCTCCTCTCCTCCCGACTCGGACATGGCCGTCCCTTCCTCCCACTAACCTGCTGGAGGTTGGAGTTCCTCTTCCGGGATTGGCGCCTCACCGCGCTTTCCGTTCCGCGCTTCTTTTGGCTGATCCCGCCCACGTAGCTAAGGCTCCTCCCTCCGCGCGCGGCAATGGCGAATTTTGGCGGCAAATGGCACAGCACAGTCTTTTCAATAAAGTACAGTCCAAGCACAATAACTCACAGTTCCAAGGCACACATGACCTGATTCTTCAGGCTTAAGTAAATCCTGTTCGTGACGCCAAATTGGAGCGCCCCCACACCGCCGCAGGGCCGAGGGGTACCCGGAGCCGGGCCTCTAGGTCTCAGTCCTGGGGTTGTCACGGTGGCTAGACCCGGTCCGTGGCCCTGTCTGTCAATGGGGGACGTCCGGTGCAATAAGTGGTGTGGTAACGGTGCAGGTCGCGGTAAATAACGAGGACACCAGTTTGCAGTCTCTTTACCTCTTTACTGAAGATGTTGGAGACCTCAGTCCAGAGCGCTGTTAACTGGGTTTTCAGAGACCGGCCGGTCCAACGACACATCAGGAGTTCTCCTCACAGGTGGGAATCAGTATCTACCTTCTAGCGCTGTGTGTTGTAGTTCTTCCCTGCTGAGCTCCCGGGATAGTCCTCACAACTGTTTCTTTCTGTCTCTACTGTTCGTTCTCCGTCCTCCAGGTGATATAGTAGGACGCACCCGTATGACGGGGTAGGCCTGGAGTTCTTCCGGGACTCTAGAGTCGCCCCTCTCCCACAGCTGCCTCCGTTGTCTGCTTAGGTGTTAAGTGAGACAGCCAACCTGTAATTAGCTGTCCTGCCGTGGTTTGCAATGTACTTAAAGTCTCTTACTTGCTCGGCGTTCCGGCCACCGATTGTTTGCGCCTCAGCAAGGTGCTGCCTCTTTCAACAAAACCCCTGCTGGTATTCTCCTTTTCTGTATTCCCGTTGTTTGCTGGTTAGTTCTGCTCTGAGGAGTCTGCCAGGATCCCCATCCCTGACAGGTCCTCTCAATAGCTCTTCCCAGCTACTTCTCCCTGTCTTCCTGTCCAACCCCCAGTTTTACCAGAGTTGTGAGGAGTGGCCTACTAGATAGGACCACCCCCCCTGGTGGCCGGAGTGTGAAGTGTGGTGAGAATGTACCTGGTCAGAGAAACTCCTTAGTGCAATCAGACGTACCATAGCTCCCCATAGTGGCGGAGCCGCAGTACTGCAACAACCAGGACTCTGGGGTGCTGCAATAGTTGGAGGCCCTCTTGGAGATCTTACATTGGGGCCCACAAGCATCAAGTTACGCCACTGATCAGGGATGAATTTGTTTACTCATTAGTTTCTTTGTACCTAGTCTACATTGGGCAAATATTGTCTATAACATTGGTAACGCCAGGTACAATGACAGCCAACATTGGCTGTACCGCCAAAGTTATTATTGTGGTCAAAGCTTTGTCATTTTCTAGGCCACTAGTGTGGAGCAATCAGTTGCAAAGGAGGCACCTGCTCTGGCCCATTCTGACAATCCAATAATTGGCAAGCAAGGACAGCCGTTGCCCAACGAACACAAACAAGCAAAATACTCATTCATAAGGTGCTTTCATTTTTAAGCTGGCATAAAACCACTATCGGGAGTAGGGTTGAGCGACTTTTCATTTTTTGAGATCGAGTCAGGTTTCACGAAACCCGACTTTCTCAAAAGTCGGGTCGAGTGAAATCGGCCGATCTTATTGAAAAGTCGGGGTCGGGGATCGGCCAAAACACGAAACCCAATGCAATTCAATGGGGAAGCATACTTTTTTAATATTTGCTTCAGCGCGATAATGTTGAAAAGCCGGTAATTCAATTCCTGTGTATGTCCTCATATGACCTGGAGCGTGTGAAAAAGTTCCCAGGCTGCAGTTCATGAGGACATCCACCAGGGGGCGCATCACCGCGACTGAAGGTAACTATAGGTCATTGACCTACATTTCCTGCATTCCCCGGGGTTTACAGGCACGAGCACAGCTGCATTATAGCAGAGCTCCTGCCTGTAAACTATTTTAACCCCTTCAGATGGATTTACCTCGTGGGACGTGACAGTTCATCAGAGGGTATGTATATTGTTGGTTTATTATTTTTCCAAGCGAGGGTCTTCAGGTGGATTGAGAGAGCAATAAAATATTAAAACAACCTGTGTGTTTATTTCATTAAAATACTTTTTAATCATGTGTGTGTGTGTTTTTTAACCCTTTCATACAATTGGATTAATAATGGATAGGTGTCAGAATTGACGCCTCTCCATTATTAATCTGGCTTAATGTCACCTTACAATAGCAAGGTGACATTAACCCTTCATTATCCCATATCCCACCGCTACACGGGAGTGGGAAGAGAGTGGCCAAGTGCCAGAATAGGCGCATCTTCCAGATGTGCCTTTTCTGGGGTGGCTGGGGGCAGATGTTTTTAGCCACGGGGGGGCCAATAACCATGGACCCTCTCTAGGCTATTAATATCTGCCCTCAGTCACTGGCTTTACCACTCTGGCGGAGAAAATTGCGCGGGAGCCCACGCCAATTTTTTCCGCGATTTAACCCTTAAATTTAATAGCTATAGCGCCGAAATTTTGCACATACACACTACTAACATTAGTAGTGTGGAATATGCAAAAAAAAAGGGGGATATGACATGGTTTACTGTATGTAAACCATGTCTCATATCATGTCGTGTTTAGGCAGGAGAAATGAAAAGCCGGCAATTGAATTACCGGCTTTTCAACATTATCGCGCTGAAGTAAATATAAATATATATATACTAGATTGTGGCCCGATTCTAACACATCGGGTATTCTAGAATATGCATGTCCCCGTAGTATACCTTTATGACATCATCGTCGCCTTGGCAACCATTATGACATCTACGTCGATACTGTGCCCGTCGCTGATTGGTCAAGGCCTGGCGGCCTCGACCAATCAGAGACACGGGATTTCCAGGACAGACAGACAGACAGACAGAAAGACAGACAGACAGACAGACAGAAAGACAGACAGACAGACAGACGGAAAAACCCTTAGACAATTATATATATAGATATGTGTCTCTATGACATATCTATATATATAATTGTCTAAGGGTTTTCTGTCTGTCTGTCTGTCCTGGAAATCCCGCGTCTCTGATTGGTCGAGGCCGCCAGGCCCTCGACCAATCAGCGACGGGCACAGCATGGCGACGATGATGTCATAAAGGTTGCCTCGACCAATCAGCGACGGGCACAATCTGCCGCAAATTCGCCTCGACCAATCAGCGACGGGCACAGTATCGACGTAGATGTCATAATGGCTGCCATGGCGACGATGATGTCATAAAGGTTGCCTTGACCAATCAGCGACGGGCACAGTCTGCCACAAATTCTGGAATCATCATTGTCCATATACTACGGGGACATGCATATTCTAGAATACCCGATGCGTTAGAATCGGGCCACAATCTAGTATATATATATATATATATAAAAAACGAAACCCGACTTTGGATTACAGATCGTGTACCGCCGACCCGATCCCAGAGTGGGATCGGGTCGGGTTTCATGAAACTCGACTTTGCTAAAAGTCGGCGACTTTTGAAAAGTGCCGATCTGTTTCGCTCAACCCTAATCGGGAGCACATCGTCCTGTGATACGACCTGTGGATATTTCTGTATCAAGAACAAGGATTCCTGATCAGTAGAAGACATATACAGTGCCTTGAAAAAGTATTCATACCCCATGAACTTTTCCACAATTTTTTAATGTTACACCAACAAACTTTAATGTATTTAATTGGGATTTTATCTGATATACCAAAAGAAAGTAGAACGTATTTGTGATGTGTAAAGGAAATAATTAGTGTTGAGTGATACCTTCCGATATTCAAAAGTATCGGTATCGGATTGGATCAGCCAATATCCAAAAAATATCGGATATCGCCGATACCGATACCCGATACCAATACAAGTCAATGGGACACAAATATCGGAAGCTATCCTGGATGGTTCCCAGGGTCTGAAGGAGAGGAAACTCTCCTTCAGGCTCTGGGATCCATATTCATGTAAAAAATAAAGAATAAAAATAAAAAATATGGATATACTCACCCCTCCGACGGACCTGGCTCTCAGCGGTGCAAGCGTCTGCCTCCGTTCCTAAGAATGCAGTGAGTGAAGGACCTTCGATGACGTCGCGGTCACATGAGCGGTCACGCGACCAGTCACAAGACACATTGATATGGATCCCAGGGCCTGAAGGAGAGTTTCCTCTCCTTCAGACCCTGGGAACCATCAGGGATACCGTCTGATACTTGAGTCCCATTGACTTGTATTGGTATCGGGTATCGGTATCGGATTAGATCCGATACTTTGCCGGTATCGGCCGATACTTTCCGATACCGATACTTTCAAGTATCGGACGGTATTGCTCAACACTAGTAATCACTCTTGGGGGCTGAATATAAATGCATGTTCCAAATTTAAAATTTATATTTAAAAAATATGTGGAAAATTTCCTTTGCGCTTCACAAATACTTGCTGCTTTGTGTTGGTATATCACTAGTGTTGAGCGATACCTTCCGATACTTGAAAGTATCGGTATCGGATAGTATCGGCCGATATCCGAAAAATATCGGATATCGCCGACACCGATACCCGATACCAATACAAGTCAATGGGACACAAGTATCGGAAGCTATCCTGGATGGTTCCCAGGGTCTGAAGGGGAGGAAACTCTCCTTCAGGCCCTGGGATATGGATCCATATTCATGTAAAAAATAAAGAATTAAAATAAAAAATATGGATATACTCACCCCTCCGGCGGCCCCTGGACCTTACCGATGTAACCGGCAGCCTCCGTTCCTAAGAATGAGGAGTTTAGGACCTTCAATGACGTCGCGGCTTGTGATTGGTCGCGTGACCGCTCACGCGACCAATCACAAGCCGCGACGTCATCGCAGGTCCTAAACTCCTCATTCTTAGGAACGGAGGCTCCTGGTTACATCGGTAAGGTCCAGGGGCCGTCGGAGGGGTGAGTATATCCATATTTTTTATGTTAATTCTTTATTTTTTACATGAATATGGATCCCAGGGCCTGAAGGAGAGTCTCCTCTCCTCCAGACCCTGGGAACCATACACTGGGAACTTCCGATTCCGATTTCTGATATCACAAAAATATCGGAACTCGGTATCGGAATTCCGATACCGCAAATATCGGCCGATACCCGATACTTGCGGTATCGGAATGGTCAACACTATATATCACATAGAGTCAAAACAAAAATCATGTAGCTGTGTGGGTGTAACGTGAAAAACTGTGGAAAAGTTCACGGGGTATGAGTGCCTTTTCAAGGCACTGTATAGCCGTATGATGAGATATGCTGCTCGTAGCAGTGTGCAGGCTTTATGTGTCTGAACAATTATGCTGCGGTTGTTAATCAGACCAAGTTTCAATACCAGACACAGCCTACAGACATGAGTGGCGCTATTCCAAGCAGACGCTTTTTAGCATTTCTGGACAACTTCTGTAAAGCAATAACGTGTTGCATTCCCATCAGAGCAACGTTCTCTCTTTCTTGGAGAGGGGCCACCAGCCTGTATAGACAATACATGAAATCTGAACCCGGACTCATTGATTGTAACCTGCCGGACAGGTTTCTCCATAATGTACTACTCAGGGGTTAGGGAATAATGAACGAGCCTTGTGTGTGCCGCAGAATTCATCTGCTGGAGCTGTGTATTTATCTAATGATGACGAGGTTTCTGCTCCTCCTGAGTGATCCTGCAATAATGTCTCCATTATGTCATATAACACTGAACCCGCTCTGCTGTTAGGACCAGAAGAAACATTTGATTTTCTGCCCAGACTTTTATGGCTTCAAAGTGCATCGTATAAGGATGTGCTTAAGAAATAGTGCATAAATGAGTAACACCATCACTCACGTATCGTGAACAGAAACTAGCACATCGCCAGCCGATACCGGCAGATCACCGTTGGCGGATCATCTTACAGCAATAGATACACGGATGTGATGTCACTGAGTTACACAAATGTCGCGGAAGCTGACAGCAGTCTACCTAAGGTTAGAGACACACTAATGTTTTTATCACCTAGCATCCATGAGTATTTTATTTATACAGACATAAATGGGAAAAAGAGGGTCGGGGAGTATTTATTTCAAATAATGGACTATGTGTGTTCCTTTCAAATAAAGTGCTTACTTGGTCTGTGCTTTTATTACATTTTTCACTATGGGGTTAGTAATGGGGGTGTCTTATAGATACCTCTCCTTTACTATTACCCCAATATACAAGACCCCTTCTTAGGCTATTAATATAAGCACACAGCTGTCTGCCTAGCCTTTGCTGGTTATTAATTATAGGGGGAACCCGACAACATTTTTTTGGTGGGGGTCACCCCTTGTTAATAACCAGTAAAGGCTAGGTAGACAGCTGTGAGCTGATATTACCAACCTGTGAAGCTCCATGTTTATTGCCCCCTTTGCAGACTATAAATATAAGCCCCCAGCTGTTGGCTTTCCCTCAGCTGGTTAATAAAAATTAGAGGGACCCCATGCCATTTATTTCTTTTATTTGTTGACTTTTTTTTAACTAAATACATGTACATTAAACTACACAGGCACTGCATTAGTTATTATACTAATTATATATGTCACTGGCAGCTTTCTATCAATCTATTCTACGTATATATATATATGTATTTTATCTATTCTATTGTGATGCGTCACACTGTGAATTTTTACTGTACGCGGCTGATGAAATATCAGGTTTCCTATAAGATGGGTGTGTAAAAATTGTACGACACACACATGGTCCATGTGCTGTGTGATTCTTTTTGTTGTACCCATTGATTTGCATTGGGGAGTCTTGCCCAATTTATGCGGCCACTCACAGCATGCTGCAATTTTTTTTCTCAGTCCGATCAGAGCTGAGAAAAAAATTGCAGATGAACACATAATCATTGACTAACATTAGCCAGAGTGCAATCCTACTTTTTATCAGATTGCACTCGTCCATTTTAAAAGTAGATGAATATGAGCCCTAAAGGTGAAATGAGCAGTGACAGTCTACAGGTCCTTCTCAAAAAATTAGCATATAGTGTTAAATTTCATTATTTACCATAATGTAATGATTACAATTAAACTTTCATATACTATAGATTCATTATCCACCAACTGAAATTTGTCAGGTCTTTTATTGTTTTAATACTGATGATTTTGGCCTACAACTCCTGATAACCCAAAAAACCTGTCTCAATAAATTAGCATATTTCACCCGACCAATCAAATAAAAGTGTTTTTTAATACCAAACAAAAAAACCATCAAATAATAATGTTCAGTTATGCACTCAATACTTGGTCGGGAATCCTTTGGCAGAAATGACTGCTTCAATGCGGCGTGGCATGGAGGCAATCAGCCTGTGACACTGCTGAGATGTTATGGAGGCCCAGGATGCTTCAATAGCGGCCTTAAGCTCATCCAGAGTGTTGGGTCTTGCGTCTCTCAACTTTCTCTTCACAATATCCCACAGATTCTCTATGGGGTTCAGGTCAGGAGAGTTGGCAGGCCAATTGAGCACAGTAATACCATGGTCAGTAAACCATTTACCAGTGGTTTTGGCACTGTGAGCAGGTGCCAGGTCGTGCTGAAAAATGAAATCTTCATCTCCATAAAGCATTTCAGCCGATGGAAGCATGAAGTGCTCCAAAATCTCCTGATAGCTAGCTGCATTGACCCTGCCCTTGATGAAACACAGTGGACCAACACCAGCAGCTGACATGGCACCCCACACCATCACTGACTGTGGGTACTTGACACTGGACTTCAGGCATTTTGGCATTTCCTTCTCCCCAGTCTTCCTCCAGACTCTGGCACCTTGATTTCCGAATGACATGCAAAATTTGCTTTCATCAGAAAAAAGTACTTGGGACCACTTAGCAACAGTCCAGTGCTGCTTCTCTGTAGCCCAGGTCAGGCGCTTCTGCCGCTGTTTATGGTTCAAAAGTGGCTTTACCTGGGGAATGCGGCACCTGTAGCCCATTTCCTGCACACGCCTGTGCACGGTGGCTCTGGATGTTTCCACACCAGACTCAGTCCACTGCTTCCTCAGGTTCCCCAAGGTCTGGAATCGGTCCTTCTCCACAATCTTCCTCAGGGTCCGGTCACCTCTTCTCGTTGTACAGCGTTTTCTGCCACATTGTTTCCTTCCAACAGACTTACCATTGAGGTGCCTTGATACAGCACTCTGGGAACAGCCTATTTGTTGAGAAATTTCTTTCTGGGTCTTACCCTCTTGCTTGAGGGTGTCAATGATGGCCTTCTTGACATCTGTCAGGTCGCTAGTCTTACCCATGATGGGGGTTTTGAGTAATGAACCAGGCAGGGAGTTTTTAAAAGCCTCAGGTATCTTTTGCATGTGTTTAGAGTTAATTAGTTGATTCAGAAGATTAGGGTAATAGGTCATTTAGAGAACCTTTTCTTGATATGCTAATTTATTGAGACAGGTTTTTTGGGTTATCAGGAGTTGTATGCCAAAATCATCAGTATTAAAACAATAAAAGACCTGACAAATTTCAGTTGGTGGATAATGAATCTATAATATATGAAAGTTTAATTGTAATCATTACATTATGGTAAATAATGAAATTTAACACTATATGCTAATTTTTTGAGAAGGACCTGTATGTACAAGTCAATCTGGTTTCGAAGGGGCAACTTTTCTCTTTATGGAGAGTGACATGCCTGAAATGCCAGCGTAAGGAGACTTATAGGCAATGCAATTCTCCTCTGGTACAAACTATAAAAGGCCCTAGCCACACAACAAAATATACCTGCTCTGACCTAGCACCCCATAAGATCATTGAGGGATTTCTTGTACCTCCTGAGGAACCAGAGGGGAGACTACAACAAAAATCAAACAAAGGTAGAGGAATGCGTGAAGGGAGACAGGAGAACCCAGGGTGAGAAATTAAAGCATGTTCACAAAGGATAGACACAGTTAAATAAGGAGAGCCAAAAAACAAACAGAATAAGTGAAACCTCCCAGACCCCATAACGTGGAGAAGAAAAGAAAGGTACAGGGGAGGAAAACTCCCAGATTTGCAGCAGGAAAAACCACTGGGGCTTACCGGGCAAGATAAACCCCTAACTGAGGAGCTGGAACTCCAAACACCTAAATGAAAGTATAGCCAGCAAGTGAGGTAAGTAAAGTTGAACATATAAAACCTATCCCAAAATATGATAGGACAGAGTCAAAATCGAAAATGGAAAATACATGGAGAGAAGCCAACCAAGAAAGGAAAACCAAGAGAAAAGAAACCATCAGCATTTTGACAGAGACGAAAAGGACTGTTGCTCAGCAGAGAGAGAAACCGACCACAAAGTGAGAGGTCACCAGATCGAATCCCAAAAACGAGACATGATATATACAGAATATACAGTCAAATCAGATCTCTGGCCTTGCACTGAGAAGGGCAACACCTCGAAGCATGTACAGTAGCTGCAAATAGAGATTCTAGTATGGCTTTTATCTTAAGACATGTCGCAAGGCTTGGTAATGGCTCGGTATTGATGTTTAGGATTGCTACTGTGAATAGGTGGATAGCACTAGAGTGGTATTCCTCTTCCTCCCTGAAGAAGCAACATGTAAGTCATTCAGAGCGTTACACGCACCCAATATTGATGGGAACGGAACGATCGTTTATACAATCTTATCAGCAGCACATCACCTGTTTACATGGAGTGGTGTGCTGATGACAGCAACAGTTTTACTCATTCATCGGGTGATCATTGAAATGATTTACATGGCTCCGATAATCAGGAATAAGCGTCTTTATGAACAGTAGTGGAAATACACCTGATCAATCTATTATCTGATTATCTATCTATAATCTATCTATCTATCTATCTATCTATCTATCTATCTATCTATTATCTATCTATTATCTATCTATCTATCTATTATCTATCTACCTATCTATCTATCTATCTATTATCTATCTATCCATCCATCTATTATCTATCTATCATCTATCTATCTATCTATCTATCTATCTATCTATCTATCTATCTATTATCTATCTATCTATCTATCTATCTATCTATTATCTATCTATTCATCTATCATCTATCTTATCTATCTATTATCTATCTATCTATCTATCTATCTATCTATCTATCTATCTATTATCTATCTATCCATCTATCATCTATCTGTCTATCTATCCATCTATTATCTATCTATTATCTATCTATTATCTATATATCTATTATCTATTATCTATCTATCCATCCATCTATTATCTATCATCTATCTATCTATCTATCTATCTATCTATCTATCTATCTATCTATCATCTATCTATCTTATCTATCTATCTATCTATCTATCAATTATCTATCTATCTATCTATTTATCTATCTATCTATCTATCTATCTATTATCTATCTATCTATCTATCTATCTATCTATCTATCTATCTATCTAGTTATCTATTTATCTAATTAAAAAAAGGAAGCAGGTAGCCATCCAGATAGATTTCATTGCAATGAATTAATTTTAGTGACCCTTGTGAATAATGGTGACATTTCAGCTCTGTTTCCCTGAAGAAGGCTCAGTTGAGTGGAACTGTCACCAGTTTTCATATAATTATTCAAAAATCTCATTGGGCATATTGAGTTTATCAGACAATGATAACAGTAGTAGTCAGTTGGCATAAAGAGCTGTCCAAATGCTGTTGAGCTGAGGAGAAGGCAATTGAGTAGCATGTTTCCTTATAACAGGGACACTGACAGCTTGGGGCTCCTGTGCAAGAAATATGTCTGGGATGCTTATGATGAGGAGAATCTGGCCATGGAACCCCCGGAGTCTCTGGCTCTGAGCAACAGGCCAGATTGCCCTCATTATCACCACCTTGCAAGCAGGGGCGTACATAGAGTTCACAGGGCAGTATAGCAAAAGTCCTATTTGGCCTCCCCACACCGCTAAAAATATATATATTTATATATTTTTTCTGAGATGGGGATATGTATATCTGTTAGGATTCGGTTCTGCTGAGCCCAACCATGTATATATTATATTAAATTATATGTTTTGTATCTGATAAAAGGTTATTCCCCAAATAAATCAAGTTATCCACAATGCCATTGATAAGGGATAACGTACTGGCTTTTCTGCGGACCCCAGCAATCCTGAGAACAAGACTCCGCAGCTCAGCCATGGATGGATTGGAGAGGTGCATGCTTGACTTCTGCTCTATTCATGTTCTATGGAACTGATGGTAATAGCCCAGAGCAGCGCTCAGCAGTTCTATAGATAATGAAGAGAGCAGAGGCCGAGCATGCACAACTCTGCTCCATTCAGTACAAGAATGCAGACCCCTGTTCTCAGAATTTTAGGCGGGGCAGTGGTTGGATCCTATGGATCGGAGTTAACTTGATTATTTGGTGAAAAACCCTTTAAAGAGCCTGGCTGATTTTCCTATTCTTTACAATTACAATACCATACACGAACCAAAGACAAATATGTTCACACATACACACACGCGCACACACATACAGGTCCTTCTCAAAAAATTAGCATATAGTGTTAAATTTCATTATTTACCATAATGTAATGATTACAATTAAACTTTCATATACTATAGATTCATTATCCACCAACTGAAATTTGTCAGGTCTTTTATTGTTTTAATACTGATGATTTTGGCATACAACTCCTGATAACCCAAAAAACCTGTCTCAATAAATTAGCATATCAAGAAAAGGTTCTCTAAACGACCTATTACCCTAATCTTCTGAATCAACTAATTAACTCTAAACACATGCAAAAGATACCTGAGGCTTTTAAAAACTCCCTGCCTGGTTCATTACTCAAAACCCCCATCATGGGTAAGACTAGCGACCTGACAGATGTCAAGAAGGCCATCATTGACACCCTCAAGCAAGAGGGTAAGACCCAGAAAGAAATTTCTCAACAAATAGGCTGTTCCCAGAGTGCTGTATCAAGGCACCTCAATGGTAAGTCTGTTGGAAGGAAACAATGTGGCAGAAAACGCTGTACAACGAGAAGAGGTGACCGGACCCTGAGGAAGATTGTGGAGAAGGACCGATTCCAGACCTTGGGGAAGCTGAGGAAGCAGTGGACTGAGTCTGGTGTGGAAACATCCAGAGCCACCGTGCACAGGCGTGTGCAGGAAATGGGCTACAGGTGCCGCATTCCCCAGGTAAAGCCACTTTTGAACCATAAACAGCGGCAGAAGCGCCTGACCTGGGCTACAGAGAAGCAGCACTGGACTGTTGCTAAGTGGTCCCAAGTACTTTTTTCTGATGAAAGCAAATTTTGCATGTCATTTGGAAATCAAGGTGCCAGAGTCTGGAGGAAGACTGGGGAGAAGGAAATGCCAAAATGCCTGAAGTCCAGTGTCAAGTACCCACAGTCAGTGATGGTGTGGGGTGCCATGTCAGCTGCTGGTGTTGGTCCACTGTGTTTCATCAAGGGCAGGGTCAATGCAGCTAGCTATCAGGAGATTTTGGAGCACTTCATGCTTCCATCGGCTGAAATGCTTTATGGAGATGAAGATTTCATTTTTCAGCACGACCTGGCACCTGCTCACACTGCCAAAACCACTGGTAAATGGTTTACTGACCATGGTATTACTGTGCTCAATTGGCCTGCCAACTCTCCTGACCTGAACCCCATAGAGAATCTGTGGGATATTGTGAAGAGAAAGTTGAGAGACGCAAGACCCAACACTCTGGATGAGCTTAAGGCTGCTATTGAAGCATCCTGGGCCTCCATAACATCTCAGCAGTGTCACAGGCTGATTGCCTCCATGCCACGCCGCATTGAAGCAGTCATTTCTGCCAAAGGATTCCCGACAAAGTATTGAGTGCATAACTGAACATTATTATTTGATGGTTTTTTTGTTTGTTATTAAAAAACACTTTTATTTGATTGGACGGGTGAAATATGCTAATTTATTGAGACAGGTTTTTTGGGTTATCAGGAGTTGTAGGCCAAAATCATCAGTATTAAAACAATAAAAGACCTGACAAATTTCAGTTGGTGGATAATGAATCTATAATATATGAAAGTTTAATTGTAATCATTACATTATGGTAAATAATGAAATTTAACACTATATGCTAATTTTTTGAGAAGGACCTGTATACACATAGATACCTACACACACATACAGCTCTGGCAAAAATGAAGAGACCACCACATCAAAACCCTGTCATGGGCAGCCCAATCTCCAGACCTGAACCCCATTGAAAACCCCTGGAATGTAATCAAGAGGATG
Source organism: Ranitomeya variabilis (assembly GCF_051348905.1). NCBI lineage: Eukaryota > Metazoa > Chordata > Amphibia > Anura > Dendrobatidae > Ranitomeya > Ranitomeya variabilis. The sequence continues at coordinate 49,815,326 of NC_135234.1, forward strand.
ATGGATAGTCACAAGCCATCAAACAAAGAAGAACTGCTTACATTTTTGTACCAGGAGTGGCATAAGGTCACCCAAAAACAGTGTGAAAGACTGGTGGAAAGCATGCCAAGACACATGAAAGCTGTGATTAAAAATCATGGTTATTCCACAAAATTTCTGAACTCTTCCTGAGTTTAACCCCTTAATGACAGAGCCAATTTGGTACTTAATGACCGAGCCAATTTTTACAATTCTGACCACTGTCACTTTATGAGATTATAACTTTGGAATACTTTAACGGATCCCGCTGATTCTGAGATTGTTTTTTCATGACATATTGTACTTCATGTTAGTGGTAACATTTCTTCGATATTACTTGCGATTATTTATGAAAAAAATGGAAATATGGCGAAAATTTTTAAAATTTAGCAATTTTCAAATTTTGTATTTTTATGCCCTTAAATCAGAGCGATATGTCATGAAAAATAGTTAATAAATAACATTTCCCACATGTCCACTTTACATCAGCACAATTTTGGAAACAAATTTTTTTTTTGTTAGGGAGTTATAAGGGTTAAAAGTTGACCAGCGATTTCTCATTTTTACAACACCATTTTTTTTAGGGACCACATCACATTTGAAGTCATTTTGAGGGATCTATATGATAGAAAATAACCAAATGTGACACCATTCTAAAAACTGCACCCCTCAAGGTGCTCAAAACCACCTTCAAGAAGTTTATTAACCCTTTACTTGCTTCACAGCAACTGAAACAATGTGGAAGGAAAAAATGAACATTTAACTTTTTTTTGCAAACATTTTACTTCAGAACCATTTTATTTTATTTTCTCAAGTGTAAAAACAGAAATTTAACCATAAATTTTGTTGTGCAATTTCTCCTGAGTACGTCGATACCCCATATGTGGAGGTAAACCACTGTTTGGGCGCACCACAGAGCTTGGAAGAGAAGGAGCGCCGTTTGACTTTTTCAATGTAGAATTGGCTGGAATTGAGATCGGATGCCATGTCATGTTTAGAGAGCCCCTGATGTGCCTAAACAGTGGAAACCCCCCACAAGTGACACCATTTTGGAAACTAGACCCCTTAAGGAACTTATCTAGATGTGTGGTGAGCACTTTGAACCCCCAAGTGCTTCACAGAAGTTTATAACGTAGAGCCGTGAAAATAAAAAAACGCATTTGTTCACACAAAAATGATCTTTTCGCCCACAAATTCTTATTTTCACAAGGATAACAGGAGAAATTAGACCACAAACGTTGTTGTGCAATTTCTCCTGAGTACATCGATACCCCATATGTGGGGGTAAACCACTGTTTGGGCGCACCGCAGAGCTTGGAAGAGAAGGAGTGCCGTTTTACTTTTTCAATGTAGAATTGGCTGAAATTGAGATCTGACGTCATGTCGCGTTTGGAGAGCCGCTGATGTGCCTAAACAGTGGAAACCCCCCACAAGTCACACCATTTTGGAAACTAGACCCCTTAAGGAACTTATCTAGATGTGTGGTGAGCACTTTGAACCCCCAGGTGCTTCACAGAAGTTTATAACGTTGAGCCGTGAAAATAAAAAAATCGCATTTTTTCTACAAAAATGATCTTTTTGCCCCCGAATTTTTATTTTCACAAGGGCAACAGGAGAAATTAGACCACAAAAGTTGTTGTGCAATTTCTCTTGAGTACGTCGATACCCTATATGTGGGGGTAAACCACTGTTTGGGCGCACCGCAGAGCTTGGAAGTGAAGGAGGGCCGTTTGACTTTTTCAATGTAGAATTGGCTGAAATTGAGATTGGACGCCATGTCGCGTTTGGAGAGCCCCTGATGTGCCTAAACAGTGGAAACCCCTGAGAAGTGACACCATTTTGGAAACTAGACCCCTTAAGGAACTTATCTAGATGTGTGGTGAGCACTTTAAACCCCCAGGTGCTTCACAGAAGTTTATAACATAGAGCCGTGAAAATAAAAAATCGCATTTTTTCTACAAAAATGATTTTTTGCCCCCAAATTTTTATTTTCACAAGGGTAACAGGAGAAATTAGACCACAAAAGTTGTTGTCCAATTTCTCCTGAGTACGTCGATACCCCACATGTGGGGGTAAACCACTGTTTGGGCGCACCGCAGAGCTTGGAAGAGAAGGAGTGCCGTTTTACTTTTTCAATGTAGAATTGGCTGGAATTGAGATCGGACACCATGTCGCGTTTGGAGAGCCCCTGATGTGCCTAAACAGTAGAAACCCCCCTCAAGTGACCCCATTTTGGAAACTAGACCCCCCATGGAACTTATCTAGATGTGTGGTGAGAACTTTGAATGCCCAAGTGCTTCACAGAAGTTTATAATGCAGAGTCGTGAAAATAAAAAATATATATTTTTTCCACAAAAAAGATTTTTTAGCCCCCAAGTTTTTATTTTCACAAGGGTAACAAGAGAAATTGGACCACAAAAGTTGTTGTCCAATTTGTCCTGAGTATGCTGGTACCCCATATGTGGGGGTAAACCACTGTTTGGGCGCACGGCAGAGCTCGGAAGGGAAGGAGCACCGTTTTGGAATGCAGACTTTGATAGAATGGTCTGCGGGCTTTATGTTGCGTTTGCAGAGCCCCTGATGTACCTAAACAGTAGAAACCCCCCACAAGTGACCCTATTTTGGAAACTAGACCCCCCTTGGAACTTATCTAGATGTGTGGTGAGAACTTTGAATGCCCAAGTGCTTCACAGAAGTTTATAATGCAGAGTCGTGAAAATAAAAAATATTTTTTTTTCCACAAAAAAGATTTTTTAGCCTGAAAGTTTTTATTTTCACAAGGGTAACAGGAGAAATTAGACTGCAAAAGTTGTTGTCCAATTTATCCCGAGTATGCTGATGCCCCATATTTGGGAGTAAACCACTGTTTGGGCGCACGGCAGAGCTCAGAAGGGAGGGAGCACCATTTTACTTTTTGAGTGCAAAATTGGCTGTCGTGTTTGGAGACCCCCTGATGTACCTAAACAGTGGAAACCCCCCAATTCTAAATCCAACCCTAACCCCAACACACCCCTAACCCTAATCCCAACCCGATCCATAATCCTAATCACAACGCTAACGATAATCACAACCCTAACCTCAAAACAACCCTAATCTCAACCTTAACCATAACCCTAATCAAAACCCTAAATCCAACGCACCCCTAATCCTAATCTCAACCCTAACCTCAAACCTAACCCTAATCCCAATACACCCCTAACCCTAATCCCAACCGTAACCTTAACCCTAATCCCACACCTAACCCTAATCCCAAACGTAACCCTAATGCCAACCCTAACCCTAATACCAACCCTAATCCAAACCCTAACCCTAATCCCAACTCTAACTCTAACTTTAGCCGCAACCCTAGCCCTAACTTTAGCCCCAACCCTTGCCCTAACTTTAGCCCCAGCCCTAGCCCTAACCCTAACTTTAGCCCCAACCCTAACCCTAACTTTAGCCCCAACCTTAACCCTAACCCTAATTTTAGCCCCAACTCTAGCCCTAACCCTAACTTTAGCCCTAACCCTAACCCTAAATTTAACCCCAACCCTAACCCTAAATTTAACCCTAACCGTAGCCCTAACTTTAGCCCCAACCCTAACCCTAAGGCTACTTTCACACTTGTGTCGTGTGGCATCTGTCGCAATCCGTCGCTTTGGACAAAAAACGGATCCTGCAAATGTGCCCGCAGGATGCCTTTTTTGCCCATAGACTTGTGTTGCCGACGGATGGCCACACGTCACTTCCATCGTGCACTGGATCCGTTGTGTTTTGGCGGACCGTCGTCACAAAAAAACGTTCAATGTAGCCTTTTTTTTGTACGTTGCGTCCGCCATTTCCGCGCATGCGTTGCCGTAACTCTGCCCCCTCCTCCCCAGGACATAGACTGGGCAGCGGATGCGTTGAAAAGCTGCATCCGCTGCCCACGTTGTGCACAATTTTCACAACGTGTGTCGGTACGTCGGGCCGACGCATTGCGACGGCCCCGTACCGACGCAAGTGTGAAAGAAGCCTAACCCTAACCCTAGCCCTAACCCTAACCCTAAATTTAGCCCCAACCCTAACCCTAACCCTAAATTTAGCCCAACCCTAACCCTAACCCTAATTTTAGCCCCAACTCCTCTCTCCTGCCAGCCGGCAGATGGCGGCAGATGGCGGGCGCACTGCGCATGTGCCCGCCATTTTCTTTCCCGATGAAGAAGCCGGCGGACAGGAGGGGACGCAGGAGGACCCAGGGACACCGGTAAGTATGATAGGCTCCCCGAATCCCCCTATTTCTCTGTCCTCTGATGTGCGATCACATCAGAGGACAGAGAATGACAGATCGCTTTATTTTTAAATTTTTTTTTTTTGCGACTGCCGGTAAACAGTTAATTAGCCAGTGGGCCACGGCAAGTGCTGGGTGGTGACGCCGGGCCTGCCTGTCTGCAAGGGCCTCCACCTCTGGTATGTCCACCCCTGCGTTATAATTATGCTGCTCTATAGGGTGTAGGGGGGCCTTAGTCTGAAATTTGTGCCTCTGATATCAAGAGAGCTTGTCCTGCCCCTAGCTATTGGGACAACAGCTAGTACATCTGATTGTCAGCCTTCTACACAGGCTGATTGGACTGGACACATGGAATCAGCCCACTGCTTGCAAGCTTTACAGATATTCTCTATTTATTTTTTTTGGTCTGATTTTTTCTTTTTTTTTCTTTGTGATAGTTAGGATGCTCCAAAAATGTCTTTTTTGCTTAACATTGTAAAACCAACTGATGTGCACAGGAAATGACTGGACGTGTCAGTAGATAAAAGTTCCTGCAACACATTTTATAGGGTCATGAAGCAAAATATTAGTTTGATGATTGAGCAGGGCCTGTGGACATTAAAGGTCATGGGCCCATCACCATCCAGCAGAGATGGTTTCCCCTGTTACATTCTGTACATTAGTTATGTCTGCAATGCCTCTGTATGCATCACTCCACGTACAACACTATTCCTTTCCTAAATCAGCATTGATGACAAAGCCTCTATACATGCTAAGGCCGGGTTCACATTAGCGTTTCTGTGCGCAGCGTATGATCCGCATACATCCGCATGCGTCATGCGTACATATCTTTAACATGGTGTACGCAGGGACATGTTTTTGCATGCGTTCGCTTGCGGATGCTTACGCATGTGTCGTTTTGCGCTGTGCAAAGGTTTCCGGCAAATGCAACATGTTGCATTTTTTGAAGTGTCAAATATTGCACAATCGTGCTCATGCGGACAATTGCGTAAAAAAAAGTATTACTGTCTATGGAAACGCATTGGTACACAATGACACGCGTACGTATGCGTTCGATACACATGCATACTTTAGACTACGCATGTTACGAAAATGATATCACTGCCTCCACCATGCACATAAAAAATGCAAACGCATGGCAAAACGCATTTAAACGCATGCACAAGCAGCGTTTTTGTTTGCATCATGCACAAGATGATGCGCAGGCGTAAGCATGCTTTTGCATGCGTTTTGGCATGAGTTTGCGCATGCAGATATTATGCTGCTCACAGAAACGCTAATGTGAAATTAGCCTAATACAGAGGAAGCACTTACCAAAAACTGCCATTAATTACAATGACTCTGAAAGAAGTGTTTGAAAGTTGTTTGACTGTACAGAGACACAATCTATGGACAGGAGGCATAGTAACACCCATTTGTTTATTCATACAGTAACAACACAGAGAACAGGTTACTACACTGGATAGCTGACAGATCCTCTATATACTACACCACACAGGAGAGCTGTCAGATCCTCTACATACTGCACCACACAGGAGAGCTGACAGATCTTCTATATACTACACCACACGGGAGAGCTGACAGATCCTCTATATACTACATCACACAGGAGAGCTGACAGATCCTCTACATACTGCACCACACAGGAGAGCTGTCAGATCTTCTATATGCAGCGCCCCAGAGTCCTGGTCGTTGCAGTACTGTGGATCCGCCACTATGGGGAGCCATGGTGCGTTCGATGGCACTGAAGGAGTTCATCTGACCAGGTATCACAGACACCAATATGTTTCACAGCAGGGCCTCCGGGGGGAGCTAAGGGTTCTATTCATTAGGCCACTCCCCACCATAGTGGGTAAACTGGGGGTCAGGCAGGAAGTTAGAGAAGAAAGCTGACTGGATTGAACGAAGCAACACCTTGTGGCAGAGGGTGTTGTGGAGGAAGAGACAGTAGGGTCTCTGTCAGGGGTGGGATCCTGACAGAGGCTTGGCATTAGAAAGAACGTAACGGGACCGTGCCTGCTCAGCATAGCGGCGGTGCCCAAGAAAGGACTAGAAGCGAGATAGATTGTGCTGAGTGAGAAACGAGATCAAGCAAAAAGGAGAATACCAGTAGGGGTCATGCTGTAGGACCGGAGCAACATCCTACTGAGGCGCATTACCGGTGGCCGGAACGCCGAGGGAGTGGAATAGCATACAGCTTCAAGCCATACTCCAAACAGCGGCAGGGCAGTCAGTTTAAGGCGGGCTGTCTACCACATATCACCTATGAAGTCTTGGGGGGCAATTGCGGGAGAGGGGCGTCTCTAGGGTCCCGGAAGAACTCCAGGCCTACCTGACAAACGGGTGCCGTTCCAACCTGAATAACAGGGAGGGATGGAATACGAGAAGAACATCAGTGAATCGAGTTGTGAGGGAACTTAAGAAACAGACACAACAGTTGTGGGGTACTTTCCGTGAGCACAGCAGGGAAGGACTACAACACATAGCGCTAAGAAGGAGGGCACTGATTTCCACCTGTGAGGAGAACTCTGGAAGTGCCATCGGACCGACCGGACTTGCGCAGCCTGGTGAACCGTATTCTGGACTGCGGACTGAGAGATCTCCAGTAAAGAGGTAAAGAGACTGCAACCTGGTGTCCTCGTTATTTACCGCGACCTGCACCCCACAACTGCACCACCAACACCCACACCTATTATTCACTGTGCGCCCCACGGCAGGGTCACGGACCGGGGCCTAGCCGCCGTGACAACCCCAGAGCAGAGACTCGTAGGCCCGGTACCGGGTACCCCTCGGCCCTGCGGCGGTGGGGGCGCTACATATATACTACACCACACGGGAAAACTGACAGATCCTCTATATACTACACCACACATTAGAGCTGACAGATCCTCTATATACTACATCACACAGGAGAGCTGACAGATCCTCTACATACTGCACCACACAGGAGAGCTGTCAGATCTTCTATATACTACACCACACGGGAGAACTGACAGATTCTCTATATACTACACCACACAGGAGAGCTGACAGATCCTCTACATACTGCACCACACAGGAGAGCTGACAGATCTTCTATATACTACACCACACGGGAGAGCTGACAGATCCTCTATATACTACACCACACAGGAGAGCTGACAGGTCCTCTATATACTACACCACACAGGAGAGCTGACAGATCTTCTATATACTACACCACACGGGAGAGCTGACAGATCCTCTATATACTACATCACACAGGAGAGCTGACAGATCCTCTACATACTGCACCACACAGGAGAGCTGACAGATCTTCTATATACTACACCACACGGGAGAGCTGACAGATCCTCTATATACTACACCACACGGGAGAGCTGACAGATCCTCTATATACTACACCACACAGGAGAGCTGACAGGTCCTCTATATACTACACCACACAGGAGAGCTGACAGATCTTCTACATACTGCACCACACAGGAGAGCTGACAGATCCTCTATATACTATACCACACAGGAGAGCTGACAGATCTTCTATATACTACACCACACAGGAGAGCTGACAGATCTTCTATATACTACACCACACGGGAGAGCTGACAGATCCTCTATATACTACATCACACAGGAGAGCTGACAGATCCTCTATATACTATACCACACAGGAGAGCTGACAGATCTTCTACATACTGCACCACACAGGAGAGCTGACAGATCTTCTATATACTACACCACACGGGAGAGCTGACAGATCCTCTATATACTGCACCACACAGGAGAGCTGACAGATCCTCTATATACTACACCACGCAGGAGATCTGACAGATCCTCTATATACCACACCACACAGGAGAGCTGACAGATCCTCTATATACTACACCACACAGGAGAGCTGACAGATCCTCTATATACTACACCACACAGGACAGCTGACAGATCCTCTATATACTACACCACACAGGAGAGCTGACAGATCCTCTATATACTACACCACACGGGAGAGCTGACAGATCCTCTACATACTACACCACACAGGAGAGCTGACAGATCCTCTATATACTACACCACACAGGAGAGCTGACAAATCCTCTATATACCACATCACACAGGAGAACTGACAGATCCTCTATATACTACACCACACAGGAGAGCTGACAGATCCTCTATATACTACACCACTCAGGAGAGCTGACAGATCCTCTATATACTACACCACACAGGAGAGCTGACAGATCCTCTATATACTACACCACACAGGAGAACTGACAGATCCTTTATATACTACACCACACAGGAGAGCTGACAGATCCTCTATATACTACATCACACAGGAGAGCTGACAGATCCTCTATATACTACACCACACAGGAGAGCTGACAGATCCTCTATATAATACACCACACAGGACAGCTGACAGATCCTCTATATACTACACCACACAGGAGAGCTGTCAGATCCTCTATATACCACACCACACAGGAGAGATGACAGATCCTCTATATACCACACGACACAGGAAAGCTGACAGATCCTCTATATACTACACCACACAGGAGAGCTAACAGATCCTCTATATACTACACCACACAGGAGAGCTGTCAGATCCTCTATATACTACACCACACAGGAGAGCTGACAGATCCTCTATATAATACACCACACATGACAGATGACAGATCCTCTATATACTACACCACACAGGAGAGCTGTCAGATCCTCTATATACCACACCACACAGGAGAGATGACAGATCCTCTATATACCACAGGACACAGGAGAGCTGACAGATCCTCTATATACTACATCACACAGGAGAGCTGACAGATCCTCTATATACTACACCACACAGGAGAGCTGTCAGATCCTCTATATACCACACAGGAGAGATGACAGATCCTCTATATACCACACAACACAGGAAAGCTGACAGATCCTCTATATACTACACCACACAGGAGAGCTGACAGATCCTCTATATACTACACCACACAGGAGAGCTGTCAGATCCTCTATATACTACACCACACAGGAGAGCTGACAGATCCTCTATATAATACACCACACATGACAGCTGACAGATCCTCTATATACTACACCACACAGGAGAGCTGTCAGATCCTCTATATACCACACCACACAGGAGAGATGACAGATCCTCTATATACCACACGACACAGGAAAGCTGACAGATCCTCTATATACTACACCACACAGGAGAGCTGACAGATCCTCTATATACTACACCACACAGGAGAGCTGTCAGATCCTCTATATACTACACCACACAGGAGAGCTGACAGATCCTCTATATAATACACCACACAGGACAGCTGACAGATCCTCTATATACTACACCACACAGGAGAGCTGTCAGATCCTCTATATACCACACCACACAGGAGAGATGACAGATCCTCTATATACCACACGACACAGGAGAGCTGACAGATCCTCTATATACTACACCACACAGGAGAGCTGTCAGATCCTCTATATACCACACCACACAGGAGAGCTGACAGATCCTCTATATACTACACCACACAGGAGAGATGACAGATCCTCTATATACCACACGACACAGGAAAGCTGACAGATCCTCTATATACTACACCACACAGGAGAGCTAACAGATCCTCTATATACTACACCACACAGGAGAGCTGTCAGATCCTCTATATACTACACCACACAGGAGAGCTGACAGATCCTCTATATAATACACCACACATGACAGATGACAGATCCTCTATATACTACACCACACAGGAGAGCTGTCAGATCCTCTATATACCACACCACACAGGAGAGCTGTCAGATCCTCTATATACCACACCACACAGGAGAGCTGACAGATCCTCTATATACCACAGGACACAGGAGAGCTGACAGATCCTCTATATACTACATCACACAGGAGAGCTGACAGATCCTCTATATACTACACCACACAGGAGAGCTGTCAGATCCTCTATATACCACACAGGAGAGATGACAGATCCTCTATATACCACACAACACAGGAAAGCTGACAGATCCTCTATATACTACACCACACAGGAGAGCTGACAGATCCTCTATATACTACACCACACAGGAGAGCTGTCAGATCCTCTATATACTACACCACACAGGAGAGCTGACAGATCCTCTATATAATACACCACACATGACAGCTGACAGATCCTCTATATACTACACCACACAGGAGAGCTGTCAGATCCTCTATATACCACACCACACAGGAGAGATGACAGATCCTCTATATACCACACGACACAGGAAAGCTGACAGATCCTCTATATACTACACCACACAGGAGAGCTGACAGATCCTCTATATACTACACCACACAGGAGAGCTGTCAGATCCTCTATATACTACACCACACAGGAGAGCTGACAGATCCTCTATATAATACACCACACAGGACAGCTGACAGATCCTCTATATACTACACCACACAGGAGAGCTGTCAGATCCTCTATATACCACACCACACAGGAGAGATGACAGATCCTCTATATACCACACGACACAGGAGAGCTGACAGATCCTCTATATACTACACCACACAGGAGAGCTGTCAGATCCTCTATATACCACACCACACAGGAGAGCTGACAGATCCTCTATATACTACACCACACAGGAGAGCTGACAGATCCTCTATATACTACATCACACAGGAGAGCTGACAGATCCTCTATATACCACACCACACAGGAGAGATGACAGATCCTCTATATACGACACGACACAGGAGAGCTGACAGATCCTCTATATACTACACCACACAGGAGAGCTGACAGATCCTCTATATAATACACCACACATGACAGCTGACAGATCCTCTATATACTACACCACACAGGAGAGCTGTCAGATCCTCTATATACCACACCACACAGGAGAGATGACAGATCCTCTATATACCACACGACACAGGAGAGCTGACAGATCCTCTATATACTACATCACACAGGAGAGCTGACAGATCCTCTATATACTACACCACACAGGAGAGCTGTCAGATCCTCTATATACCACACCACACAGGAGAGATGACAGATCCTCTATATACCACACGACACAGGAAAGCTGACATCCTCTATATACTACACCACACAGGAGAGCTGTCAGATCCTCTATATACCACACCACACAGGAGAGCTGACAGATCCTCTATATACTACACCACACAGGAGAGCTGACAGATCCTCTATATAATACACCACACATGACAGCTGACAGATCCTCTATATACTACACCACACAGGAGAGCTGTCAGATCCTCTATATACCACACCACACAGGAGAGATGACAGATCCTCTATATACCACACGACACAGGAGAGCTGACAGATCCTCTATATACTACATCACACAGGAGAGCTGACAGATCCTCTATATACTACACCACACAGGAGAGCTGACAGATCCTCTATATACCACACGACACAGGAAAGCTGACAGATCCTCTATATACTACACCACACAGGAGAGCTGACAGATCCTCTATATACTACACCACACAGGAGAGCTGTCAGATCCTCTATATACTACACCACACAGGAGAGCTGACAGATCCTCTATATAATACATCACACAGGACAGCTGACAGATCCTCTATATACTACACCACACAGGAGAGCTGTCAGATCCTCTATATACCACACCACACAGGAGAGATGACAGATCCTCTATATACCACACGACACAGGAGAGCTGACAGATCCTCTATATACTATACCACACAGGAGAGCTGACAGATCCTCTATATACTACACCACACAGGAGAGCTGTCAGATCCTCTATATACCACACCACACAGGAGAGCTGACAGATCCTCTATATACTACATCACACAGGAGAGCTGACAGATCCTCTATATACTGCACCACACAGGAGAGCTGACAGATCCTCTATTGATACCAAATGGGAGAGCTGACAAATCCTCTTTATACCGCATCACACAGAAAAGCTGACAGATCCTCTATATACTACACCACACAGAGCAGATCCTTAATATTCTATGCTACACAGGAGAGCTGACAGAACCTATATGTACTACACCACACAGAGCAGATCCTCTATATAGTACACTACACAGGAGAGCTGACAGATCCTCTATATATACCAAGCAGGAGAGCTGACAGATCCTCTATATACTACACTATACAGGAGAACAGACTTATCCTCTATGTACTAAACCACAGAGGAGTGCAGACAGATCCTCAGTCATCTGCTGTTAACGCTATCCGCATCCTCAGCCTGCCACTTCTTTCACCATTCAGCTTGTGAGACAGGTAATGAGATGAGGTAATTTTATTGTGTCAGCTGTGCACTGCAGGGAGTCAGTGCACAGAAGACAGGAGCAAGTCACCGGGGGAATGGGAGTGAGGTGAGTATGTGGTGTTATTTTTTCTTGTTCATGGGATATTTGTATATACATAACAGATTACATGGGGCTAATACTGTATATGGGAGGCTATGTGGGGCTAATACTGTATATGGGAGGCTATGTGGGGCTCATACTGTATATGGGAGGCAATGTGGGGCTCATATTTTATATGGGAAGCTATATCAGGGCTCATACGGTAAATAGGAGACTATGGGAGGCTCATATGTTATATGGAAGGTTATATGTGGGCTCATACCGTATATAGAAAGGCTATGTGGGTGCTCACATTGTATATAAGGAGGCTATGTGGGGCTCAATCTGTGTATATGGCGAGGTTATGGGGGGCTCATGCTGTATATGGGAGGTTATGTGAGGCTCATGCTGTATATGGTAGATTATGTGAGGCTCATGCTGTATATAGGGAGGCTATGTAAGGCTCATGCTGTATAGGGAGGCTATGTGGGGCCCATTCTGCATATGGGAGGCTATGTGAGGCTCATGCTGTATATGGGAGGCTATGTGGGGCTCACGCTGTATATGGGAGGCTATGCGGCTATGTGTGGCTCATACTGTTTATGGGAGCCTATGTGGGGCACATGCTGTATATAGGAAGGCTATGTAAGGCTCATGCTGTACATAGGGAGGCTATGTGGGGCTCATTCTGCATATGGTAGGCTATGTGAGGCTCACGCTCTATATGGGAGGCTATGCGGCTATGTGTGGCTCATACTGTTTATGGGAGCCTATGTGGGGCACATGCTGTATATAGGAAGGCTATGTAAGGCTCATGCTGTATATAGGGAGGCTATGTGGGGCTCATTCTGCATATGGGAGGCTATGTGGGGCTCATGCTGTATATAGGGAGCAGATGTGGGAAGTCACGTTGTATAGGAAGGCTATGTAGAGCTCATGCTGTATATAGGGAGGCTATGTGGGATGCATGCTATATATGGGAGGCTATGTGGGTGCTCATACTTTATATGGGAAGCTATGTCAGGGCTCATACAGTATATTGGAGACTATGTGGGGGCTCATATTTTATATGGAAGGCTATATGGGGCTCATACTGTATATAGGGAGGCTATGTGGGTGCTCACATTGTATATAAAGAGGCTATGTGGGGCTCATGATGTATATGGGAGGCTATGTAAGGCTCATGCTGTATATCGGAGGCATGTGTGGCTCACGCTGTATATGAGAGGCTATGTAGGTCTCATACTGTTTATGGGAGGCTATGTGGGGGCTCATGCTATACACAGGGAGGCTATATAAGGCTCATGCTGCATATAGGGAGACCATGTGGGGCCTATTCTTCATATGGGAGGCTATGTGGGGCTCATACTGTATATTGAAGGCTATGTGGGGTTCCTGCTGTATTTAGGAGGCTATGTGTGGGCTCATGCTGTATATAACAGGCTATGTGTAGGCTCATGCTGTATATAGGAGGGTATGTGGGATTATACTGTATATAGCAGGCTATGTAGAGGCTCATGCTGTATATAGGAGGCTATGTAGAGGTTCATGCTGTATATAGAAGGCTATGTGGGGCTCATTCTGTATACAGTGACTAGGGAAAGTATTCAGACCCCTTTAAATTTATCACTCTTTGTTTCATTGCAGCCATTTGGTAAATTCAAAAAAGTTCATTTTTTCACATTAATGTACACTCTGCACCCCATCTTGGCTGAAAAAACAGTTATGTTGAAATTTTTGCAAATTTAATAAAAAAGAAAAACTGAAATATCACATGGTCATAAGTATTCAGACCCTTTGCTCAGACACTCATATTTAAGTCACATGCTGTCCATTTCCTTGTGATCCTCCTTGAGATGGTTCTACACCTTCATTGGAGTCCAGCTGTGTTTAATTGAACTGATAGGACTTGATTTGGAAAGGCGCACACCTGTCTATATAAGACCTCACAGCTCACAGTGCATGTCAGACCAAATGAGAATCATGATGTCAAAGGAACTGGCCAAGGAGCTCAGAGACAGAATTGTGGCAAGGCACAGATCTGGCCAAGGTTACAAAAGAATTTCTGCAGAACTCAAGGTTCTTAAGAGCACAGTGGCCTCCTTAATCATTAAATGGAAGGCGTTTGGGACCACCTGCAGTCTTCCTAGACCTGGCCGTCCAGCCAAACTGAGCAATTGTGGGAGAAGAGGCTTGGTGAGAGAGGTAGAGAAGAACCCCAAGATCACTGTCGCTGAGCTCCAGAGATGCAGTAGGGAGATGGAAGACAGTTCCACAAAGTCAACTATCTCTGCAGCCCTCCACTAGTCGAGCCTTTATGGCACAGTGGCCCGACGGAAGCCTCTCCTCAGTGAAAGACTTATGAAAGTCCGCATAGAGTTTGCTAAAAGACACATGAAGGACTCCCAGACTATGAGAAATAAGATTCTCTGGTCTGATGAGACGAAGATAGACATTTTAGTGATAATTCTAAGCGGTATGTGTGGAGAAAACCAGGCATTGCTCATCATCTGCCCAATACAATCCCAACAGTGAAACATGGTGGTGGCAGCATCATGCTATTGGGGTGTTATTCAGCTACAGGGACAGGATGACTAGCTGTCATTGAAGGAAACATGAATGCAGCCAAGTACAGAGATATCCTGGATTAAAACCTCTTCCAGAGTGCTTTGGACCTCAGACTTGGCCGAAGGTTCACCTTCCAACAAGACAATGACCCTAAACACACAGCTAAAATAACAAAGGAGTGGCTTCAGAACAACTCTGAGACCATTCTTGACTGGCCCAGCCAGAGCCCTGACCTAAACCCAATTGAGCATCTCTGGAGAGACCTGGAAATGGCTGTCCACCAACGTTCACCATCCAACCTGAGGAAACTGGAGAGGATCAGCAAGGAAGAATGGCAGAGGATCTCCAAATCCAGGTGTGAAAAACTTGTTGCCTCATTCCCAAGAAGACTCATGGCTGTACTAGCTCAAAAAGGTGCTTCTACTCAATAGTGAGCAAAGGGTCTGAATACTTATGACTAGGGTTGAGCGAAACGGATCGGTCATTTTCATAAGTCGCCGACTTTTGGCAAAGTCGGCGTCTCATGAAACCCGACCCGATCCCTGTGCGGGGTCAGCCACGCGGCACGCGAACTTGGCGCCAAAGTCGCGTTTCGAATGGCGCGTCTAGCACCATTATTGCAGCCAATGAAAGAGCGGCAGAGTGATGAGATAGGTGTCAGGGGGCGTGCACAACTATCACCATTTTTTCGCTTGCATGTTGCAGCGATTTGTAAAAGCAGTCTTACCGCCGTTCCGGGGGAAGGAAGGGGAGAGAGAGAGAGAGAGAGAGAAAAAAAAAATTAAATTTCTTCATTGGGTTTCCTGTTTCGGCCGATCCCCGACTTTTCACGGTGGTCGGCCGATTTCACTCGACTCGACTTTTAAGACAGTCGGGTTTCGCAAAAACCCGACTCGACCCTAAAAAAATAAAGGTCGCTCAACCCTACTTATGACCATGCGATATTTCCGTTTTTCTTTTTTAATCAATTTGCAAAAACTGCTACATTTCTGTTTTTCTTTCAGTCAAGATGAGAGTGTATGTTAATGAGAACAAAATGAACCTGTTTGAATTTCCAAATGGCTGCAATGAAACAAATAGTGAAAAATTTAAAGAGGTCTGAATACTTTCCGTACCCACTGTACAGTATATGAGGCTATATGGGGGCTCTTACGGTATATAGTTGTCTGTGTATAGACTCATATGTTATATAGGGGGGCTGTGTTCGGGCTTATACAGTATATAGCGGCATGTCAGCATACTTAATTCTGCTCAATATTAAGTGATACAATTAATATTAGTAATACAAAATTATAATTAATATGTTAATATTAATATTGAGCCAAATTAATTTCAGCCTATTGGCTCAGCCCTCCACAATAGTCATGGTGTCTCATGTGGCCTCTTGGGAAAATTAATTGCCCATTCCTCTACACTACTTTTGTGCTTGGCTATGGAATAACAGTGTATCACACCCTTCTTCCAGAAAGCAACGAACAGCAGGGTAGGTTTATACAGAGCTGTATTTGTGTACAGTACATAGTGTATTTTATTACTATCTGTCTTTATCTAGGTTTTGAGCAATAGAAAAGAGCTGTTATAAAATTAATTTTCCTCTAATATTAATGAGATAACTCTGCTAACTCTGTCTTAGTCTACACAGTAAAACTTAATAGTTCATTGAGAAAACCAAACATTTCAGCCTATTGCATGTGCTGTAGTTACCAGCAATAAAACTATACTATTTGAGGTCTTTTTTGTATGGTTAAATAAAAACATTACAAAATAATATATATCAAAATAAAACTTTTTTTTATAATTTGTCACTTTTTTTGCTCAATGCATACAATCAAAGGTCATTTTTTTTTATAACTTGTACTCATATAACGTGTATGCCACGTACGATGCTGTGGTTGAGTTGACCTTTTGGCTGATCGCAGAAAAACATAAAGTATATCATGAAAACTGGGATAGATTATGACAGCCGATGCACAAATCTGAATATAGTCAGTCGTGAACCCAAATCTGCAAGGACAGGCTCGACAAACGTCTATCTATTGGGAGGGTGATTATTCTGGTACAGATACTTTGGTTGTCATTTTCCTACTATTGATTCTGCAGACCTAGTGTGAATGCATTTAGCAAGATGCTTGCTTCAAAGGAAGAGTTTAGTTCAGGAAAGTTATATTATTTTTGTAGTATAGTGGTTTGCTGCTTTTTTTTTTTGGACAGATGAGACAAAACTGGAGCTTTTTTTTGGCAAATCGCATTAGCTGTATGTTTACAGACGCAAAGTTTGGTCTGAGCCGCCAGTCATGGGTCCTCCAACAGCATAGTCACCCAAAACACAGCTAAAAACATAAAAGAATAGGTAAAAGCAAAGCACTGGAATATTCTGAAGTGGCTTCTATGAGCCCGGACCTAAATACTATTGAACACACCTATGAAACCTGCAGTCTGGAGAAGACGCCTTCACACCTGAGACACTTGGAGCAGTTTGCTCAAGAAGAGTTGTGCCAAAATATCTGTGGACGGGTACAGAAATCGTCTGTTTCCAGTGATTGTCTCAAAGGGTTGTGCAGCAAAATGTCAAGTTTTATCTTCATTTTTTTTTACAGCCACAATTCGAAAGCAATTTCTGAGTTTCTGATTAGTTAAATTTTAGTAAATTTATTATTTCAGTGATCATTGTGGGTTTTTTTTCACTTTATCAGCAGGGGACCAACATTTTTTTTCCAAAAGTGAACTCATAAATAAGCAAAAAAACATAAAAGATACTTCTCACCTATTCCCGCACCCACGGTGAGCAACGCCTCTTCCTGCTTCTTAGCGGAAGAGGGGTGCGGCACTGACATCATCACCTCCCGCGACGTGCCTGCCACTGTCACCTGGCAGTTTATGATTGGCTGGCGGCGTGAACCAGTGATTCTCTGGGCCACATGATACATGCCAGCTAAACATGAGTCCAAGGAGGCACATTCAGCTGAACACAGCGCTGACAGCGGTGGGTCCTCTGGCTACAGTCTTTTTTGTCATTTAATTGGTCTCAGGTTCCTTGTGAAAGTAAAATCCAGCACTTGGCACTCTCCTATGTGCAAATTTTAAGATTTTTTATGAAAGCAATCCAGAAATAGACGTATCACATTTCGGTCTTTGCATTGTCAGATCTTTATCAAAAAAGGATTGTTAGTGAATGACAGGAAAAATGGAAGAGTGGAAAAATGTCAGTGATACAGCGCCGCACAAAAAAGAGGATTTGCCACACCCAAGTGCTGCATCGCTGCCATTTTTCTACCCTTTCATTTACTTGTCCTTCACTAGGAATCCATTTCTGATGAAGTTCTGATTATATAAAGACCAAAATGTCATATGGTTATCTGTGAATTGCCGTAATAATAAAGCGCAAAGTTTGCATTGTACAAAAGGAGTGCCAAATGTTCTGTTTTCCTTGACTTCGAGGTGGTACTAACCCTACTTGTGTACCCAAAGTGCCGTGCAACTCTTTGTCCATAGCTGTAAGTTAAACCGGCAACGGTTACTCGTAACTTCACCATAAAGTTGCACATTTGTTTTGCTTTGTGCATGGGAAGAGGGGAAATATTCTTTAGGGGACATATCAGAGCGTAGATCCACCCTTAAGGGCGACGACTGTGGGTGCATCAAAAATATGTCTTCTCCGGACATTTACCAGCAGAAGATAGTTGGGAGGACCCTATGATTATGGGATCATGTTCTGATCCCTCCTATCACAAGTGTCCAAGAAACTGAGATATAGGGAGTTGTTTGATGGGTGGATTAGAATGAAAGCATCTATTTATGCATCATTTTATAATAACACTTTGGAATAATACCAGTTGTTAAAATGAACCCAGTCAATATGCGGAAATCCGATACCGATGCCGAGCCTTGTGTGTTGTTGGACCTGACATCTGAGGCTCCCTAGAAAGTCAGGAATGCGGTAAAATGCCTACTAAGACCTTCTGAATCATATTCTCACCAGTTCTCACCATGTCTTTGTTATTTCTAGCGCATGAATGAAATATGTGTTTATCCTATCACTCCCTTTTGACGGTTTTCAACACCCCTGTCTATATTGGCAGCGCTCCAGACCCATCCCATGGCTTTCTTTATCTCACATAATGAATATAGGACTAATTATACAATCACACAAAAGGCGCTGAACAATGCTTTTCACTTTTGAATCGCGGATCAAAAACATACGAGACAGAAAATTACAAAAAGGTTCTTATTTGAGTTGGAGGATGATCCTGCGGAGAGTGCGGAGAAGGTAGTCCACATACACAGCGGGTATTGTTTGCCTTTAATTTATTCTTAGTCCGAGGAAATTCTGGGCTTTGATGAAACTCTTTAAATTACGGTAAAAAGGAAAAACTTCTTTTTATTAAAAAAAATTCCCCTATAATATAAATTGCAAACAGAATGTTAGCCATATTTATTCTCAGTTACCCAACTTTATAATTAGGACCTGATTCATCATTTGTTTTTTTAAATCACTTTTTTTGTCTTGTGGTATTCATTGGCGTTTTATGTGCCAATTCCTTCAAAACGCCGCATGTAGTTCATGAATTTTGCTAAAAAAAAAATTGCTCTTCACTTGTGTCTTTAATTTTTTGAAGACTTTTCAGCTCGAAAACTTGAGTGTTTTGCTAAAAGGTTGCAAAATTTGCACAAAATATTCAGATGTACATAAAATTACTCCGAGAGGGACTGGAGTACATTTGTTTCAACCTTTCTCAATTAATGAGTCAATCGGAAAAAAATCTGTAAATCCCAAAACCCTGCCATAAATGACGAACATTAAGACAAAATTAGGAGAACACATATAAAATAGACTTTAATAAAAGCACAAATTAAAGGAAGGATAAGTAATATAACACATCAAATTATCCACTGTACAAACAAGGCACATCCAATAATCAAATAAAATATATAGAAAAGTCATAAGGCTTACTTAAATCACCCCTGAGGAAGCTGGCTTTCCTGGCGAAACACGTAGGAATTTTATCTCACACATGGTCCTTTTGACTGCTCTGCTCTATTGGTAGCTATTTCTGCTACCTGCTATTTTGTTTGGATATTTCAGCATATGGAGGTTCTTCCTTAAAGGGAATTCCCTTCCCACAAAACCATTAATATGATTGTGTCGCTCTTTAAAAGATAAGCCAGTTGGTCATTTTTTTCTGGATGAGAGTTGGAAAATTTTTTACACCTTTTTGTTAACTTAGAGTGAAGCAGAACTACAAAGATCGTCTCTCTCTCTGGAGGACTCGGCATGTGTGTGATTTGTCGTGAAATTAATACTTGCTACCAGTTTACTCAGCAGATTGCAAGTAAAAGTTTCTTTCGTTGACTTTCATATTGATGAGCTATACTAAGGATAGGCCATCAATATCAGATCAGTAGGATCCCAGAATCGGCACCCCCACTCTGATCAGCCATTTGCAGCTCCTGCAGTAGATGGATGTACACAGTGTCAGAACATTACACCTTTGAACTCTATGTAGTGGCCGATCTCAGGTACTGCAGCTCAACTCCTATTCACTTCAATGGGAGCTAAGCTACAGTACCTGAAAACAACAGCTGTTTTGTTCCAGTTCTGTATATTTGGTTACGGCACCAACTGATAATAACAGCTCATGAGTGGGTGTGATGAATATTGGACCTCCACCGAACTGATAATGATGATGATATAGCTCTTCAATATCCAACCTGGACAACCCCTCTAATTCTGCTCCACCCAGGCGAGGCAGCTGTGTATGCAAAAAAGAGAGGGGCAAGTACAGTAGTTCCTTAGCTTGGTGAAATAATTATCAAGGACTGGATTCTGTGGACAGTTGGCCTCCCACTTATTAGACAATGGTGGAGCACCACTTTATTCTCTGGATAGGTGGCCTCCCACCAATTAGACAATGGTGGAGCACCACTTTATTCTTTTGTCAGGTGGCCTCTCACCTATTAGACAATGGTGGAGCACCACTTCATTCTCTGAACAGGTGGCCTTCCACCTATTAGACAATGGTGGAGCACCACTACATTCTCTGAACAGTTGGCCTTCCACCTATTAGACAATGGTGGAGCAGCACTTCATTCTCTGGACAAGATGGTCTCCTACCTATTAGACAATGGTGGAGCACCACTTCATTCTCTGGACAAGATGGTCTCCTACCTATTAGACAATGGTGGAGCACCACTTCATTCTCTGGACAGGATGGTCTCCTAGCTATTAGACAATGGTGGAGCACCACTTCATTTTCTGGACAAGTGGTCTCCCACCTATTAGACAATAGTGGAGCACCACTTCATTCTCTGCACAGGTGGCCTCCCACCTATTAGACAATGGTGGAGCACCACTTCATTCTCTGCACAGTTGGCCTCCCACCTATTAGACAATAGTGGAGCAGCACTTCATTCTCTGGACAAGATGGTCTCCCACCTATTAGACAATGGTGGAGCACCACTTCATTCTCTGGACAGGTGGCCTCCAACCTATTAGACAATGGTGGAGCAGCACTTCATTCTCTGGACAAGATGGTCTTCTACCTATTAGACAATGGTGGAGCACCACTTCATTCTCTGGACTAGATGGTCTCCTACCTATTAGACTATGGTGGAGCACCACTTCATTCTCTGGACAAGATGATCTCCTACCTATTAGACAATGGTGGAGCACCACTTCATTCTCTGGACAGGATGGTCTCCTACCTATTAGACAATGGTGGAGCACTACTTCATTCTCTGGACAAGTGGTCTCCCAAGTATTAGACAATGGTGGAGCACCACTTCATTCTCTGCACAGGTGGCCTCCCACCTATTATACAATGGTGGAGCAGCACTTCATTCTCTGGACAGTTGGCCTCCCACCTATTAGACAATGGTGGAGCAGCACTTCATTCTCTGGACAAGATGGTCTCCCACCTATTAGACAATGGTGGAGCACCACTTCATTCTCTGAACAAGATGGTCTCCTACCTATTAGACAATGGTGGAGCAGCACTTCATTCTCTGGACAAGATGGTCTCCCACCTATTAGACAATGGTGGAGCACCACTTCATTCTCTGAACAAGATGGTCTCCTACCTATTAGACAATGGTGGAGCACCACTTCATTCTCTGAACAAGTGGTCTCCCACCTATTAGACAATGGTGGAGCAGCACTTCATTCTCTGCACATGTGGCCTCCAACCTATTAGACAATGGTGGAGCAGCACTTCATTCTCTGGACAAGATGGTCTTCTACCTATTAGACAATGGTGGAGCACCACTTCATTCTCTGGACAAGATGGTCTCCTACCTATTAGACTATGGTGGAGCACCACTTCATTCTCTGGACAAGATGGTCTCTTACCTATCAGACAATGGTGGATCACCACTTCATTCTCTGGACAGGATGGTCTCCTACCTATTAGACAATGGTGGAGCACTACTTCATTCTCTGGACAAGTGGTCTCCCACCTATTAGACAATGGTGGAGCACCACTTCATTCTCTGCACACGTGGCCTCCCACCTATTATACAATGGTGGATCAGCACTTCATTCTCTGGACAGTTGGCCTCCCACCTATTAGACAATGGTGGAGCAGCACTTCATTCTCTGGACAAGATGGTCTCCCACCTATTAGACAATGGTGGAGCACCACTTCATTCTCTGAACAAGATGGTCTCCTACCTATTAAACAATGGTGGAGCACCACTTCATTCTCTGGACAAGTGGTCTCCCACCTATTAGACAATGGTGGAGCAGCACTTCATTCTCTGGACAAGTGATCTCCCACCTATTAGACAATGGTGGAGCGCCATTTCATTCTCTGCACAGGTGGCATCCCACCTATTAGATAATGGTGGAGAGCACTTCATTCTCTGGACAGGTGGCCTCCCACCTATTAGACAATGGTGGAGCACCACTTCATTCTCTGGACAAGATGGTCTCCCACCTATTAGACAATGGTGGAGCACCACTTCATTCTCTGGACATGTGGCCTCCAACCTATTAGACAATGGTGGAGCAGCACTTCATTCTCTGGACAAGATGGTCTTCTACCTATTAGACAATGGTGGAGCACCACTTCATTCTCTGGACAGGATGGTCTCCTACCTATTAGACCATGGTGGAGCAGCACTTCATTCTCTGGACAGGTAGCCTCCCATCTATTAGACTTTGGTGGAGCACTACTTCATTCTCTGCACAGGTGGCCTCCCACCTATTATACAATGGTGGAGCAGCATTTTATTCTCTGGACAGTTGGCCTCCCACCCATTAGACAATGGTGGAGCAGCACTTCATTCTCTGGACAAGATGGTCTCCCACCTATTAGACAATGGTGGAGCACCACTCCATTCTCTGAACAAGATGATCTCCTACCTATTAAACAATGGTGGAGCACCACTTCATTCTCTGGACATGATGGTCTCCTATCTATTAGACAATGGTGGAGCACCACTTCATTCTCTGGACAGGATGGTCCCTACCTATTGGACAATGGTGGAGCACCACTTCATTCTCTGGACAAGTGGTCTCCCACCTATTAGACAATGGTGGAGCACCACTTCATTCTCTGGACAAGATGGTCTCCCACCTATTAGACAATGGTGGAGCACCACTTCATTCTCTGGACATGTGGCCTCCAACCTATTAGACAATGTTGGAGCACCACTTCATTCTCTGGACAAGATGGTCTCCTACCTATTAGACAATGGTGGAGCACCACTTCATTCTCTGGACAGGATGGTCTCCTACCTATTAGACAATGGTGGAGCACCACTTCATTCTCTGCACAGGTGGCCTCCCACCTATTATACAATGGTGGAGCAGCACTTCATTCTCTGGACAGTTGGCCTCCCACCTATTAGACAATGGTGGAGCAGCACTTCATTCTCTGGACAAGATGGTCTCCCACCTATTAGACAATGGTGGAGCACCACTTCATTCTCTGAACAAGATGGTCTCCTACCTATTAAACAATGGTGGAGCACCACTTCATTCTCTGGACAAGATGGTCTCCTATCTATTAGACAATGGTGGAGCACCACTTCATTCTCTGGACAGGATGGACTCCTACCTATTAGACAATGGTGGAGCACCACTTCATTCTCTGAACAAGTGGTCTCCCACCTATTAGACAATGGTGGAGCAGCACTTCATTCTCTGCACATGTGGCCTCCAACCTATTAGACAATGGTGGAGCAGCACTTCATTCTCTGGACAAGATGGTCTTCTACCTATTAGACAATGGTGGAGCACCACTTCATTCTCTGGACAAGATGGTCTCCCACCTATTAGACAATGGTGGAGCACCACTCCATTCTCTGAACAAGATGATCTCCTACCTATTAAACAATGGTGGAGCACCACTTCATTCTCTGGACATGATGGTCTCCTATCTATTAGACAATGGTGGAGCACCACTTCATTCTCTGGACAAGATGGTCTCTTACCTATTAGACAATGGTGGAGCACCACTTCATTCTCTGGACAGGATGGTCTCCTACCTATTAGACAATGGTGGAGCACCACTTCATTCTCTGGACAAGATGGTCTCCCACCTATTAGACAATGGTGGAGCACCACTCCATTCTCTGAACAAGATGATCTCCTACCTATTAAACAATGGTGGAGCACCACTTCATTCTCTGGACATGATGGTCTCCTATCTATTAGACAATGGTGGAGCACCACTTCATTCTCTGGACAAGATGGTCTCTTACCTATTAGACAATGGTGGAGCACCACTTCATTCTCTGGACAGGATGGTCTCCTACCTATTAGACAATGGTGGAGCACCACTTCATTCTCTGGACAAGATGGTCTCCCACCTATTAGACAATGGTGGAGCACCACTCCATTCTCTGAACAAGATGATCTCCTACCTATTAAACAATGGTGGAGCACCACTTCATTCTCTGGACATGATGGTCTCCTATCTATTAGACAATGGTGGAGCACCACTTCATTCTCTGGACAAGATGGTCTCTTACCTATTAGACAATGGTGGAGCACCACTTCATTCTCTGGACAGGATGGACTCCTACCTATTAGACAATGGTGGAGCACCACTTCATTCTCTGAACAAGTGGTCTCCCACCTATTAGACAATGGTGGAGCAGCACTTCATTCTCTGCACATGTGGCCTCCAACCTATTAGACAATGGTGGAGCAGCACTTCATTCTCTGGACAAGATGGTCTTCTACCTATTAGACAATGGTGGAGCACCACTTCATTCTCTGGACAAGATGGTCTCCCACCTATTAGACAATGGTGGAGCACCACTCCATTCTCTGAACAAGATGATCTCCTACCTATTAAACAATGGTGGAGCACCACTTCATTCTCTGGACATGATGGTCTCCTATCTATTAGACAATGGTGGAGCACCACTTCATTCTCTGGACAAGATGGTCTCTTACCTATTAGACAATGGTGGAGCACCACTTCATTCTCTGGACAGGATGGTCTCCTACCTATTAGACAATGGTGGAGCACCACTTCATTCTCTGGACAAGATGGTCTCCCACCTATTAGACAATGGTGGAGCACCACTCCATTCTCTGAACAAGATGATCTCCTACCTATTAAACAATGGTGGAGCACCACTTCATTCTCTGGACATGATGGTCTCCTATCTATTAGACAATGGTGGAGCACCACTTCATTCTCTGGACAAGATGGTCTCTTACCTATTAGACAATGGTGGAGCACCACTTCATTCTCTGGACAGGATGGTCTCCTACCTATTAGACAATGGTGGAGCACCACTTCATTCTCTGGACAAGATGGTCTCCCACCTATTAGACAATGGTGGAGCACCACTCCATTCTCTGAACAAGATGATCTCCTACCTATTAAACAATGGTGGAGCACCACTTCATTCTCTGGACATGATGGTCTCCTATCTATTAGACAATGGTGGAGCACCACTTCATTCTCTGGACAAGATGGTCTCTTACCTATGAGACAATGGTGGAGCACCACTTCATTCTCTGGACAGGATGGTCTCCTACCTATTAGACAATGGTGGAGCACTACTTCATTCTCTGGACAAGTGGTCTCCCACCTATTAGACAATGGTGGAGCACCACTTCATTCTCTGCACACGTGGCCTCCCACCTATTATACAATGGTGGATCAGCACTTCATTCTCTGGACAGTTGGCCTCCCACCTATTAGACAATGGTGGAGCAGCACTTCATTCTCTGGACAAGATGGTCTCCCACCTATTAGACAATGGTGGAGCACCACTTCATTCTCTGAACAAGATGGTCTCCTACCTATTAAACAATGGTGGAGCACCACTTCATTCTCTGGACAAGTGGTCTCCCACCTATTAGACAATGGTGGAGCAGCACTTCATTCTCTGGACAAGTGATCTCCCACCTATTAGACAATGGTGGAGCGCCATTTCATTCTCTGCACAGGTGGCATCCCACCTATTAGATAATGGTGGAGAGCACTTCATTCTCTGGACAGGTGGCCTCCCACCTATTAGACAATGGTGGAGCACCACTTCATTCTCTGGACAAGATGGTCTCCCACCTATTAGACAATGGTGGAGCACCACTTCATTCTCTGGACATGTGGCCTCCAACCTATTAGACAATGGTGGAGCAGCACTTCATTCTCTGGACAAGATGGTCTTCTACCTATTAGACAATGGTGGAGCACCACTTCATTCTCTGGACAGGATGGTCTCCTACCTATTAGACCATGGTGGAGCAGCACTTCATTCTCTGGACAGGTAGCCTCCCATCTATTAGACTTTGGTGGAGCACTACTTCATTCTCTGCACAGGTGGCCTCCCACCTATTATACAATGGTGGAGCAGCATTTCATTCTCTGGACAGTTGGCCTCCCACCCATTAGACAATGGTGGAGCAGCACTTCATTCTCTGGACAAGATGGTCTCCCACCTATTAGACAATGGTGGAGCACCACTCCATTCTCTGAACAAGATGATCTCCTACCTATTAAACAATGGTGGAGCACCACTTCATTCTCTGGACATGATGGTCTCCTATCTATTAGACAATGGTGGAGCACCACTTCATTCTCTGGACAGGATGGTCCCCTACCTATTGGACAATGGTGGAGCACCACTTCATTCTCTGGACAAGTGGTCTCCCACCTATTAGACAATGGTGGAGCACCACTTCATTCTCTGGACAAGATGGTCTCCCACCTATTAGACAATGGTGGAGCACCACTTCATTCTCTGGACATGTGGCCTCCAACCTATTAGACAATGTTGGAGCACCACTTCATTCTCTGGACAAGATGGTCTCCTACCTATTAGACAATGGTGGAGCACCACTTCATTCTCTGGACAGGATGGTCTCCTACCTATTAGACAATGGTGGAGCACCACTTCATTCTCTGCACAGGTGGCCTCCCACCTATTATACAATGGTGAAGCAGCACTTTATTCTCTGGACAGTTGGCCTCCCACCTATTAGAGAATGGTGGAGCAGCACTTCATTCTCTGGACAAGATGGTCTCCCACCTATTAGACAATGGTGGAGCACCACTTCATTCTCTGAACAAGATGGTCTCCTACCTATTAAACAATGGTGGAGCACCACTTCATTCTCTGGACAGGATGGTCTCCTACCTATTAGACAATGGTGGAGCACCACTTCATTCTCTGCACAGGTGGCCTCCCACCTATTATACAATGGTGGAGCAGCACTTGATTCTCTGGACAGTTGGCCTCCCACCTATTAGAGAATGGTGGAGCAGCACTTCATTCTCTGGACAAGATGGTCTCCCACCTATTAGACAATGGTGGAGCACCACTTCATTCTCTGAACAAGATGGTCTCCTACCTATTAAACAATGGTGGAGCACCACTTCATTCTCTGGACAAGATGGTCTCCTATCTATTAGACAATGGTGGAGCACCACTTCATTCTCTGGACAGGATGGTCTCCTACCTATTAGACAATGGTGGAGCACCACTTAATTCTATGGACAAGTGGTCTCCCACCTATTAGACAATGGTGGAGCACCACTTCATTCTCTGCACAGGTGGCCTCCAACCTATTAGACAATGGTGGAGAGCACTTCATTCTCTGGACAGGTGGCCTCCCACCTATTAGACAATGGTGGAGCAGCACTTCATTCTCTGGACAAGATGGTCTCCCACCTATTAGACAATGGTGGAGCACCACTTCATTCTCTGGACATGTGGCCTCCAACCTATTAGACAATGATGGAGCAGCACTTCATTCTCTGGACAAGATGGTCTTCTACCTATTAGACAATGGTGGAGCACCACTTCATTCTCTGGACAGGATGGTCTCCTACCTATTAGACAATGGTGGAGCACCACTTCATTCTCTGGACAGGTAGCCTCCCATCTATTAGACATTGGAGGAGCACCACTTCATTTTCTGGACAGGTGGTCTTCCACGAATTAGACAATGGTGGAGCACCCCTTTAATTATGGTTATTTTGCAACCTGTATGACTTTCTGGTTTCTGACAATTGTATTCAGAAAACTACTAAGAAAATTTCATTAGCGAAATTGAATGTAACATGTTGTTCTGGCCACGTTCTTGGTTAGTTGCAGTGTTCTCTCTCTTCCCTACGTCTTCTCGATGACCGTCCCACAGCATAAGCTTCTACTACATTTTATAATATGGAGGATTATTCCCAGCAGATAGAAATCACAGCCCATTTAATTGTGAGGAACCTGAGAACTATTAAACCGCCCTGTGGTGTCATGTGGAGCAGAAGAGAAAACCTTTATCACATTTCAGCTCTGTTACACAAGCCGTTAGGGGATTCATGCCTCAATTAATATGATGTTTCCTCTCCAGCTAACACTCAACTTGAGCAAATTGATTCTGAGTCGTGAGCGCTCTCCAGAGCATTTATTTATCCAGTAACCTAAAAAACAATAGGGCACACGAGGCCAGATCTTTACCTGCTATTATCTGCTCCGTCCACCATTCACTTATACCCACCTTACTGGTTACTTCTAAAAATAAAAGGGATTGTCCACATTATCTTTATTTTAACCATTTTTGTCGAGGACATCATTTTGTGAAAGTAATATATCAGTATTACAGGTTCTCCTCCTCATAGACTTCACAGATCTTCTTTTCACCCAATGTCTGTTGGTAAAGGGTCTTTATGGTCTTTTCAAGGGGGCCTGTCTTTTAGGGTAATAATGTAGACATACTGAGTCGAGTTCACCACAGTTCACCACGAGAATTTCACTGCAGTGAATTTGAACAGCGGTGAACTCGTCTCTGCACCGTGAGACTTTTTCTCACTGGGCTAGCAGTGATCTCACCAAGGTCACAGCAGTTCAGCCCAGCTGGGAACGCAGCCTCAGTGACTGGTAGTAATCTCGATGACGTCACTGCTAGTCACTGAGACTGCGTTCGCAGCAGCTCATTGACCAATGGTTCTCAGCCTGGATGGTCGCATCTTGGCGCCATCCGAGTTGAAAACTGTTTATCCCCCAGACATTGATTACGGCGTTCGACAGAAAGATGGACAGGTGAGGGATATTGTTGTTTTTTAATTTTGTTTCAGTGGAATTAAGCGTTAGGTGAGTATAACTGTGTTTGTTATTTTTAAATAAAAAATTAAAAGTGTGTTTTGTTTTATTTCTAATAAAAGACTTTATTCTGGCTGTGTCTTTATTTACCATATAACCATAGGATTAGTAATGGATAAGAATCTTATAGATACCTCTCCATTAGAAATCAATGGGTGTTACGCTAGGGGGCAAGAGACAAGAGTGGACCCACTGGACCGTAATACCGAACCTCCCTCGAGCGAGCGAACCAGATAGACCAACCCCTATACAGAGGTAGTTAGGGAACAAGCTCAAAGGTAACTAGTACTATGGATGCCAGGACCAGGGATCGGCTCCATAGGAGAAAATAGGGAATTTACGAGAGAGGGAACACAGGGGGACGTAGGGAAGAACCACAGAAATGGTAGCAGCAGAATAGTGAGCTCCTAGGATGAGGAGATAAGGGACAAAGGGCAGGAAGGCAGGGAACCAGGACTAGGCAGAGTAAGAGAAGAGATGGGCCTGGGTGCAGAGCCAAACACAGAGGAACTCTGTTAAGTTTAACTTAACAATCAGGCGCCTTCACAAAGGAAGGGCGGCCTGAAATACTAAGTGACTGCTTCCTATTGGCCCAGCAAGGAGAAGATGGGAGGAGACCGAGCGCGTCAGGCAGCAGAGGGGAGGCGCGCCGACACGCATGCAGAGACACACGCCAGGACCCGGACCAGGAAGGAGTGACGCGGGTGCACCGGCCGAAGAGGAGGGAGAAGCTGTGACCGCGGCGCCGACGGTGGTAAGTATGGATGTAACAATGGGCTTGATGTCACCTGACAATACAAAGGTGACATCAACCACACAAATATGAACCCCACTTGCCACCCCTACAGGACAAGTGGGAAAAGCCAGGCAAAGCACCAGAACTGGCACATCTAATATACATCTATTACATGCGCCAATTCTGGCGCTTTGCCTGGCTCTTCCCACTTGCGCTGTAGTGGTGGCAAGTGGGGTTCATATTCTTTTTATACTTTTCTGGGCAGCTGCAGGCTGCTATTTTTAGGCTGGGGAGGGCAATATCCATGGCCCCTTACCAGCCCGAGAATACCAGCCCCCAACTGTTTGCTTTAGCAAGGCTGGTTGTCAAAAATAGGTGGGACCCCACTCCGCTTTATTAAATTATTTATTTAAATAATTAAAAAATATGGCATGGGGAACCCTCTGTTGTTGATAACCAGCTTTGCTGAAGCTGACAGCTGGGGGTTGCAGCCCCAGCAGTAAGTTTTGCCAGGCTGGTAATACAGGGGAACCCACATCATTTAAAAAATATATATATATATTTATTTACAGAACAGGCACTGGCTGATGAATAGTCCCATAACCCTCTCCTGCTCTCACTGTTATTAATGGCAGCAGGTGCTGGCTGATGGGAGCAGTAGTCCCATCAGCCGACACCAATAAATGGAGGTAAACTTTATACCTCCGATCACAGTTGTGTGCTCATTTTGTCTTTTGACAACGTGGGAGCCGTGGCTCTCTGACCGGCGGTGATGATCTTACCGCTGATCAGAAGCTGTGTTTGCCGCACTGTCATGCACATTAAGCCAGTAACTTAACCTTACCCAGTCCTATGTAGGACACACACAACTCTGCTACTCTGAAACACACACAGCTTTGCTACACCAGCAAACACAAACAACTCTGCTACTTCAACAGACACACAACTCTGCTGCTCTGAAACACACAGCTCTGCTACACAAAACACACACACATATTCTTGCCTCTGTCCTCTTTGTTTCCGCTGCCTAGTCACATGACCTTTCCAGGTCATGTGACTTTGAATGTAATGCCAGGACCTTTGTCTTTATATAGACTGGGGCGATGGAGAAAGGAGCGGTCTGCTCCCTGCTCCACTGTTATTGTTGGCTGCACCCGTGCCCTGAGGATACAGATACCAATAGGCAGTAACATTGTCTATGCTGTAGGGCGCACAGAGGGAGAGTTATGGCGGTGGGTTGATCTATATGAATCAAAGCTGAAATAACAAGAAAAAAAAGCAGAATAGTTTGAAGTGCGATCAGTCTGGTGGACTTAACCCCTTGAGGACCTAAGTGGGTTTAGCCTCAATGACTAAAATAAAGTTTCTCCTGCATTACATTAGGCGGAACATTTTGATGTTGATTTGTTGTATATGACGTTGTGAGAATTTTAGGCACCATGTAGATGTACTTTTCAATGACATACAGTGGGGCAAAAAAGTATTTAGTCAGTCAGCAATAGTGCAAGTTCCCCCACTTAAAAAGGTGAGAGGCGTCTGTAATTTACATCATAGGTAGACCTCAACTATGGGAGACAAACTGAGAAAAAAAAATCCAGAAAATCACATTGTCTGTTTTTTTATCATTTTATTTGCATTTTATGGTGGAAAATAAGTATTTGGTCAGAAACAAACAATCAAGATTTCTGGCTCTCACAGACCTGTAACTTCTTCTTTAAGAGTCTCCTCTTTCCTCCACTCATTACCTGTAGTAATGGCACCTGTTTAAACTTGTTATCAGTATAAAAAGACACCTGTGCATACCCTCAAACAGTCTGACTCCAAACTCCACTATGGTGAAGACCAAAGAGCTGTCAAAGGACACCAGAAACCAAATTGTAGCCCTGCACCAGGCTGGGAAGACTGAATCTGCAATAGCCAACCAGCTTGGAGTGAATAAATCAACAGTGGGAGCAATAATTAGAAAATGGAAGACATACAAGACCACTGATAATCTCCCTCGATCTGGGGCTCCACGCCAAATCCCACCCCGTGGGGTCAGAATGATCACAAGAACGGTGAGCAAAAATCCCAGAACCACGCGGGGGGACCTAGTGAATGAACTGCAGAGAGCTGGGACCAATGTAACAAGGCCTACCATAAGTAATACACTACGCCACCATGGACTCAGATCCTGCAGTGCCAGACGTGTCCCACTGCTTAAGCCAGTACATGTCCGGGCCCGTCTGAAGTTTGCTAGAGAGCATTTGGATGATCCAGAGGAGTTTTGGGAGAATGTCCTATGGTCTGATGAAACCAAACTGGAACTGTTTGGTAGAAACACAACTTGTCGTGTTTGGAGGAAAAAGAATACTGAGTTGCATCCATCAAACACCATACCTACTGTAAAGCATGGTGGTGGAAACATCATGCTTTGGGGCTGTTTCTCTGCAAAGGGGCCAGGACGACTGATCCGGGTACATGAAAGAATGAATGGGGCCATGTATCGTGAGATTTTGAGTGCAAACCTCCTTCCATCAGCAAGGGCATTGAAGATGAAATGTGGCTGGGTCTTTCAACATGACAATGATCCAAAGCACACCGTCAGGGCAACGAAGGAGTGGCTTCGTAAGAAGCATTTCAAGGTCCTGGAGTGGCCTAGCCAGTCTCCAGATCTCAACCCTATAGAAAACCTTTGGAGGGAGTTGAAAGTCCGTGTTGCCAAGCGAAAAGCCCAAAACATCACTGCTCTAGAGGAGATCTGCATGGAGGAATGGGCCAACATACCAACAACAGTGTGTGGCAACCTTGTGAAGACTTACAGAAAACGTTTGACCTCTGTCATTGCCAACAAAGGATATATTACAAAGTATTGAGATGAAATTTTGTCTCTGACCAAATACTTATT
The DNA here is from genome assembly GCF_051348905.1 of Ranitomeya variabilis. Classification (NCBI taxonomy): domain Eukaryota; kingdom Metazoa; phylum Chordata; class Amphibia; order Anura; family Dendrobatidae; genus Ranitomeya; species Ranitomeya variabilis. The sequence goes on from NC_135234.1 coordinate 49,848,705, forward strand.
TTCCACCATAAAATGCAAATAAAATGATAAAAAAACAGACAATGTGATTTTCTGGATTTTTTTTTCTCAGTTTGTCTCCCATAGTTGAGGTCTACCTATGATGTAAATTACAGACGCCTCTCATCTTTTTAAGTGGTGGAACTTGCACTATTGCTGACTGACTAAATACTTTTTTGCCCCACTGTACATCTAACATTACCATTGAACTGTAGAAAGTTTTATTTTTTAAATTGCATCAGTCATCATAATGTATTACTTATATTGCACAGGTTGCATATATACCGTAATTATTAAGATGCTAAAAATGTCCATATTGTATTATTGTATTTTTTGATCATTGAGATAATTATTTCATCTCATTTTTTTCAGTCTTTTTAAAATAATTGTATACTGGTACCAAAGCTACCTGTACATGAATATAAATCCACGTGATCACATTTTCAAAGTTTCACTAAAGAAAAATTATTTAAACATTTTTTTTCCTGTTCCATAGAGATCACTTCTGAGCAGTTATTTCATTATCACCACAGGCAGAATTACAATGTAAATACAGCACAGGGTCCACCATTCACAATAGGTGATGTCACAGCTCACCTCCTCCTCCTGTACAATGACTGATAACACCTCTATATACAGTAGATTACACAGGATCCACCATTCACAATAGGTGATCTCACAGTTCACCTCCTCCTCCTGTACAATGACTGATAACACCTCTATATACAGTAGATTACACAGGATCCACCATTCACAATCGGTGATGTCACAGCTCACCTCCTCCTCCTGTACAATGACTGATAACACCTCTATATACAGTAGATTACACAGGATCCACCATTCACAATAGGTGATGTCACAGCTCACCTCCTCCTCCTGTACAATGACTGATAACACCTCTATATACAGTAGATTACACAGGATCCACCATTCACAATAGGTGATGTCACAGCTCACCTCCTCCTCCTGTACAATGACTGATAACACCTCTATATACAGTAGATTACACAGGATCCACCATTCACAATCGGTGATGTCACAGCTCACCTCCTCCTCCTGTACAATGACTGATAACACCTCTATATACAGTAGATTACACAGGATCCACCATTCACAATCGGTGATGTCACAGCTCACCTCCTCCTCCTGTACAATGACTGATAACACCTCTATATACAGTAGATTACACAGGATCCACCATTCACAATCGGTGATGTCACAGCTCACCTCCTCCTCCTGTACAATGACTGATAACACCTCTATATACAGTAGATTACACAGGATCCACCATTCACAATCGGTGATGTCACAGCTCACCTCCTCCTCCTGTACAATGACTGATAACACCTCTATATACAGTAGATTACACAGGATCCACCATTCACAATCGGTGATGTCACAGCTCACCTCCTCCTCCTGTACAATGACTGATAACACCTCTATATACAGTAGATTACACAGGATCCACCATTCACAATCGGTGATGTCACAGCTCACCTCCTCCTCCTGTACAATGACTGATAACACCTCTATATACAGTAGATAACAAAGGATCCACCATTCACAATAGATGATGTCACATATCACCTTCACCCACTCCCAGCACTATGACTTCTTTACACATGGTTTTTGTGGCTTATAATTAACATCAGCTTAAATAAGATGGCTGCATGTAAAGAAAATAAAGTATAAATCTACAATCATAGCAAGATTAGAAAAAAAAATTGTGTGTGGTGCCGTATGATATATCTGGTACTGAGTGGAGACGCCTGCTTTAATGGAATCCATGACACAGATGGAAAAGAGCCTTTTTGCATCGGGGTCCAAGATCGATGATCAGAATGGGATGAAATCCCGGCACAGGTTTACAAAGCTCCCAACAAAGTAATAATCTGCACTTTACTATAGCACCATCCATTGTGCTTGTAATATAAGTAAGCACAGTAAGGATATTCCCTGATGTTATGTTTCCTGACTCCACACCGCACGGCCTGCAGCATTTCCTCGTCACGCAGTGTGACCGTCCTACAAATATAACGAACAGGAAAGTGCAGAATGAGCTGAACAAAGAAACAGAATCCAAGAAGAACAGGCGCCATACTGAGGAGCTCAAAGGCCGGAACAGGTTATCGCGGAGATCTATTGTCTTCTGTGCCCAGAATTCTGACCCACAGTTCACATTGTATTAAAACTCTAACTATCCAAATGCGTTCTCGATCGAATAACCCTGTCCAGTCGGGTCAGGCACAACTGTGACAAGCAGAGGTGTAAGGGGGGCCGAGTATGTAGTTGCACTCAGACTGTAGCAACTGCTTTTGGATTTTCAGTTGGGGCCAAGTTGGTAAATGTGTCTTGTAGCTCAATCTGTGCAAAGTACAAGGCACAAATATATGATTGCAAAGCTCTATTATTCAGCACAAGGACTAAAAACAAAAAAGATATATCCATGAGAACCCCCTCTAAGCTCTGTAATGACCCTTAAAGGAATTTCTACTAAATCTCCAGGAAGGCCATGTCTGGGGCACTTATTCATGTTTCTATTATTTTCTTGAAAGAAGTCAGAGATGGACCCTGAAACACTGATTTAGCAGTAAAATGCTCGAGGAAAAGGACTGTGGTCCAAACGTATCATCAACAGCAAAGAACCTCGGCACAGAAATAAGCAGAAGCCTTGGATAAAGCTCAAGTGATTTATTAACATCTGGAACCAATAAAACAGATATTGTCCATTGTTTCGACCTTTCTCTGGGACATCAGTAGAATAACATCCCCAGGAGAGGCTTGGGCAATAGAGCAACCAGCTGGGAAAGGACAACACGTTTTAGAAGTCAAGGGAGATTATGGAAATCGAGTGCACAAGCAAGGAAAAAAATCCTTTCAAGATGGCAGTGATTAGGTCTTTGGAAGAGGAAAGGTCCACAGAAACCTCATATGGGTACAATAGTTTTCAGTTCCTCTGGTTCCACCACTTCCTTGTGCTCCAACCACTGGCCTACAACTAGTTCTGAGAGTGCAGGGATCGCGTAATACATGGAGACAGTTTTGAGTGACAACATCAGGTCCTGACATTCGGAGAAGATGAATGACTTTTTGTCTATGCCATGTTGGCACCATCATTCTCCTACCTTACTGTACTCTGTTTCAATCACAAGTAATACTTATTTCTATATTGCCGACATGTTCTTTACAGATCAGAGGGGATGATTATTCAACAATTCACAGAAATGGTGTGAGGAACCTGCCCGCAAGCTTACAATCTATGAGGAAATGAGGAGGACACAATATGTAAAAAGTACTTGTCATGTATATTCCAGCCATCATAACAAACAGGGTACTCAAATAACACTGCATGAAACAGTCATCAGCCAGTATGTGGACAGCAGCAAGTAGTTAGACATTCAAAAGTGTGGATAGTGGGAATTTACCAGTTGTCTGGGTTAGTGCATTCCATAAAACTAGCACAGCACAAGAGAAATCCTGGAGATGGGAGGAGGTTCGGATTATACAGCATGTTAGTAGTAGGCCATTAGTAGAATGAAGAACTGTGGAGAGCTTTGTGGTTGATAGTGATACATTTATGTTGTAGTCTGTAGTGTATTGGCAACTGGTGCAATGACTGTAACAGGGTGGAGGTAACGATGTAGTGGCTGAACAGAAATATGACCCTGGCTACTGCATTCTGGATAGATCGGAGATGAGAGAGTTTAGTAAGAGGAAATCCAATTAGTAATGAGTGGCAGTAGGTTAGGCAAGAAGGCAAGCAGGCAAGAATAAATCCGAGTGACAGTAAGTGTTTTTGCAGAGTGAAAGGTAAGAAAAGGTCAGATTATTGAGATGTTTTTGAGGTGCAAGTGACATGATCGATATATCAGATTTAGGGCATAAAGGAAAAATCTGACTCAAATACAACCATAAGGCCTCCTTCACATGTCCTGGTGATTCGTGTACAGGAAAAAACAGCACTGGTGAGATCTGTTGTCCATGTCCGTGTGTATGTACTGTATGTGACATCAGTGTGCCGTCCATGTACCATCCGTGTGTCCTTGTTTGCTGTTCGTGTGTCAGTGTGTCCTTGTGTTACATCCGTGTGTCATCCGTATGACACACGGCATGGGAAAGTATGACTTCTCTGCACTTCGGATAGATGACAGATATGGTTGTTTATTATTTTTGTTTTTTACAGAGGACATGCGCACTGGTGGATTAGGCGTAAAGTGAGCATTTTTGTTTTTGTATTAGTTTCAGTTTTTTTTACAGGGGACAAGGGCTTCAATTGAATAGCCGTAAGGTAAGTATAACTGTGTTTTTTATTTTTTGATAAATGTGTGCAAATGTGTTTTGTATTATTTCAAATAAAGGACTTTATTCTTGCTGTGTCTTTTTACAATATGACTATGAAGTTAGTAAGGGGGGTGTCTTATAGACGCCTCTCCATTACTAACCCCTGGGCTTGATGTCACCTGACAGTACAAAGGTGACATTAACCCCAATACTATCACCCCACTTGCCACTGCCAATTGGCAATTAGGAAGAGCAAAGCTAAGTGCTCATCTTATGGATGCTCCATTTCTGGGGTGGCTGAGAGCTAATGTTGGTAGCCTGTGGGGGGACAATATCTCTAACACCTTCCCAGGCTATTAACATCAATCCACCGCTTTCTGTTTAGCTGGTTTGAATTTATAGGGGGGCCTTCTCCCAGATTAGTAACATCAGCCCCCAGCCATGGACTTTTCCTCTGCTGGTTATAAAAAGTGCATCAGAACCTACGCTGTATTTTTTAATTACGGTAATTCTTTATTTTACACTGGAGATACACAGTGGCTGCTGAATACAACACCTATCACTGTCTCCTGGTTGCGCTGGTCTCAGCATGAAAAGGATTCAATGATGAGGCCTGCTTTCAGTAGCCGGAGAGCTCCAGGGAACAGCCCAAACTGAACTGCTTGTTCCCAGGCGCCGGTACGTGTCACGCTGATTACACATGGATGTCATTCATGTGTCATCAGTGTGCATGTGTGCAGCACGCATTTTGTCCAAAAGAAACTGACATCTCTGCATATTTTTCACACAGTCCATGTGAAAAACCTTATATGTGTGCACCACCGTTGAATACAATGGGTGTGCGCATGTCCTTAAAAACGAACCACATATGGACATGAAAACGGACTTGTGACGAAGGCCTAAGACAGTGAGGCTGATGATTGGGAGATAAGTTAGAACCACCCACGTGAATATCAATATCGGGTATAGGTGCTGGGAGGAAACAAGAATCTGAGCTTTAGAAAGATTCATTTTCCGATAGAGGAAGGACTGTCTATGTATCCTTCATCACATCCTAAATGAAAGAAAAAAACAAACATGCTGAATGAAAAAGTCTACTGAATACCAAACACTGTGTTTCTCTGAATATGGGCTCACTCACACCCATCACCATTAAAAACATTGGTCCGATGTTGTTCCTGAAAAGTCAGACGAGTGTCATGCAAGTGGCATGCGATTTTCACGCGAGCACAATGAGATTTTTATCACCTAGCATCCGAATAACATCCGAATGACATGAAAATGCAATCCGTATGTAATGCGATTTTAACATTAGTTAGCAATTCTCTATGTCATTTCAAATAAAATATTCTTCACTACATATGTATTGTGACAAAGTCACTGGCAAAGTACTGGAAGGGAGATATTAACTTCACTAATTTGAAACCTGGAAGTTTGCTGCAGCATACTATTTGCTGAGAATGGTTAATCGGCCAATTTTAAGGGCTAGGCTTTAAGGTGAACAGCTGAAGAGTGGGTGGGAGGCTATTCACCATATCTCCTCCCCAAGGTGCGGTTTAAAAGGTAAATAGTCATTAAGGGTTCATTGTGTCTGGAGCTGGCAGCTCCAGAGAAGTGTTTTTGAGGATCCTCGCAGGCTTATGGACTGTGCTATACTTTATTTTTTGTTTTCCTGTTATGCCAGAAATGCTGCATTAATTTTGTTGAGCCTGCAGTGGTTTATGCCATATTTTAAATGAAACAGCAGAAGAAACGTGCCTGTGTCTACCTCGGTGAGCAGCCAAGTGAGCCGACCTACCACAGTATATACAGGAGCATCTCAAAAAATTTGAATATCATCCAAAAATTAATTTATTTCAGTTCTTTAATACAAAAAGTGAAACTCATATGTTATATAGAGTCGTTACAAACAAAGTGATTTATTTCAAGGGTTTATTTCTGTTAATGTTGATGAATATGGCTTACAGCCAACGAAAACCCAAAAGTCATTATCTCAGTAAAGTAAAATACTTTATAACACCAGCCTGAAAAATGATTTTAAAATCCGAAATGTTGGCCTACTGAAATGTATGTTCAGTAAATGCACTCAGTCAGGGATCAACTACTGCATCAATGCAGCGTGGCGTGGAGGCGATCAGCCTGTGGCACTGCTGAGGGGTTATGGAGGCCCAGGTTGCTTTGATAGCAGCCTTCAGCTCGTCTGAATTGTTGGGTCTGGTATCTCTCATTTGTCTCTCAGAAATAAACAGTTTAAATAGTTTTTACTACTGTTTTATTGCTTAGGATATTACAGTATATCTTAGCTTTTTATTTTTAGTTCCAGATTTTATTCCTAGCAGTTTACATCAGAATTTTTTAGTTTACAGATCAGGAATACAGGAACGCACAGACTGCCGCATGACTGGAGAACAGAAGTCAAGTTCATGCTCACCAGTGGTTCGCCCTGCAGTCCTTGTAGGCTCAGTGAAGCAATAGCTGCAGAACCTGCTCGGCTGTCAGAGCACTGAACCCTGGGACATTACCGTGTGGATGTAGCGGAGCACAGAGCGCAGCATTGTTGTGGTCTTTATATCAGTCCTGAGCGATGGTAAATTATAGGTCTATACAATAACACGCTTGTAGGGATCGCTCAGGTGACATCTGTTCACATCCCGTGACATGTCTGCTATTAGGCATCATTTATAAAACAACCCATTATTATAGTGCCTTGTATAAGACCAAATCCCCCAACCCAGACGAAGCAGCTATTAACCCCTACTTTATCTTAAATCTGATGTACATACCTTGATAATCTGATAATCCATGTCAGAATGGCTGTGTAATTGTAATATTATAGAGAGCACTTTATTAATCCAGTAAAAAAGTGATAAAGCCCACGAGCCTGTCCGACAGCGGCAGCTCGTAGTGAGAGTGAGATCTCAGCAGGGAAGAGGGACAGTGAGGAGCTGCCGATCAGGCTGGATGAATCGAGATTCAGCTGCACGAGGGAAGAGGGACAGTGAGGGGTTGTGAATCAGGACAGGTGGAAGAAGGTTAAAGGAGTATTCAAGTGAAATGCACTAATGTATGATTTCTATGTAAAGTATTGCTTCTCTGCGTACGATCTACAGAATACCAATCCTCCAGGTTATATAACAGCATAGAAATAGCTAAAGTTCTTGACAGCCAGACCTTGAGGGAGGACACAGGATTAGGAACAGTGCTCCCTTTTTGTGTTGAGTTATGAAGATAGCTTTCTACAATGTGGATTTTATGTGTTATGGTGCTGTTTTCCATACGTTTAATGATTGCCAGAATTAAGGTCTGATCATATGACAACAAGGACTTATCCTTATATGAATCCCCTGATCAGTGGGACACATGGCACCTCCAATGATCACTTGGACATTGTCAGCTCATTTTCAAGAGAATGCACATTGAATAATGGAGCCATGAAGTTCAGCGACATTGAATGTTAACATACAGTTAGTATAAAAAGTCTACACACCATGTTAAAATGCAGAGTTTTAGTAAAAAAAAAAAAATAATTCCAAGAAGAATAGTTTTTCTGACTTTAATGTAAAAAAGTAATCTGTACAAATCCATTGAGAAACAGAGTAAAATCATTTTGAGGGAGAAAATGAAAATAACAGAATTAAAATTACGTATTTGCATAAGTGTGAACACCCTCTTATAACTGGGGATATGGACGTGCTCAGATTTAACCAATGAAATATTAAATATTAACTCATGTTGAATAGTGGTCAGTACACAGCCGCCATTATTTACAGCAATGCTGATTAACCCCATATAAAGTTTACCTGTTCTCAGAGGATTTTTCTGACATTTTTTTAGTTGTATTTTACAGCAAAGCTGTGGTACGTAAACAGCTTACAACACAGCAAAGGGATCTCATTGTTGAAAGTTATCAGTCAGGAGAAGGGTAAGGTATCGGATACACCATGGTGAAGACGGTGATCAAGAAGTGGTTTGAATTTGGCACAATAATGATTATTTAAAAAAAAAAATTAGGCTGTATCATCATTTTCTGCAACCTACTAACGAAGGGAGTTGTGGTGTTTTTGATTTTTTTCCTCTTTATGGCATTTACTGTACAGGGTAATTACTTTTATATTTTAATAGATTGTACTTTTAGGCACGTGGCGATGCCAATTATGTTTTTATTTTTACATTGTTAAAGGGTGAAATGGGGGTAAGGGAAGAATCAAATGTTCTCAATTTTATTTTAAATGTTCTCAATTAATTTTTTTTCTTGTTACTTCATATGTACCGGTTCCTGTGTGGAGATGGTTTGTTCCAAACAATGCAATAATTATGCAGAAGATAGCCAAAATGACATTTTTCTATTAAGTCCAAACTCAGGTGATCTGTGACTTGTCTGTGACTCTGGAATTTGGGAAAAGTAAGATCTCCCTTTTCAGTACCGAGGCTCAGATCCCATTCACCTCGATAGGAGCTGAGCAGCAGTCAGTTTTGCTCTTGGCTGCATTGCCCTTACATTTTACCAATTTCTTTCAAAGTGATGCGATCCTTTCTACTTATAGCGTCACCCACTCTACTGAAGTCAGAATTACAACTTTTTATAAACTCACAATACATAAGGAAATTAAAATGTAAATAAAAACGTATTTAATTTAAAAAAAAAATTTTCTATGAATTTTCTATGAAAATAAAATTAGCTGCCATAATAAAATAATCCAGTATTTTCTTGTTACGCAATCCTATTGTGACAGAAGTATTTTCTTAGGTGTAACATTGTAATGATTTGCTTATTTGGAGAGGAAGGAGTTCTCACATTTCTTCTCCTGCTGTTAGTAAATAATCTCCGTGTTGTCCTTGAGAAATCACAAAGTAACAGCTGATTATTAGCGCAAAAGAGGAGACATTGCGCCATCTGGTGGTCATTGGTGAGACTTGCTCAGTAGTTTTATTCGCTGGTTTATTATCCACAGCTTGCAGCTGCGTCTAAGGAATATTAAAGCAAATCTCGTAGACAATGGATTTTCATATACCCGTTCAGAAGTAGGGATCTGTTCACACATCGCATTTTTTTCTCGTATTTTTCAAGGGTAAAACAGTATTGGCAAAATGAATGAGATTTCTGAAATCTCATTAAGCTATGAAAACATTTTTTTAAAAATCTGCAGCATGTCAATTTCTATAGTGCTTTTGTAGAATTTGTAAGCCATTCAAAAAATGGGGAAAAAATGCAAGTAAAAAATGCAGCAAAATTGCAAGAAAAAAAAAAAAGCAGACCCGCACAGAATAACATAGGTCACTGGGGGACCTGTCATAAGCCGTGCAGAGGAATACCTAATCAGAGCACCACATGAAGATATCCCACAGCCCCGCCCAGAGCATCACCCACAGCCCCTCCCAGAGCATCACCCACAGCCCCACCCACAACCTCACCTACAGCCCCGCCCAGAGCATCATCCACAGCCCCACCCACAACCTCACCCACAGCCCCGCCCAGAGCATCACCCACAGCTAGCCCACAGGCTCACCCACAGCCCCGCCCACAGTCTCACCCAAAGCCCCTCCCAGAGCATCATCCACAGCCCCACCCACAGCCCCACCAAGAGCATCACCCACAGCCTGCCCACAGGCTCACCCACAGCCCCTACCACATCCCCGCCCAGAGCATCACCCACAGCCCCGCCAACAACCTCACCCACAGCCCCGCCCAGAGCATCACCCACAACCCTGACCACAGCCTCACCCACAGCCCTGCCCAGAGCATCACACATAGCCCTGACCACAGCCTCACCCACAGCCCCGCACAAAACATCATCCACAGCCCCGACCACAGCCTCACCCACAGCCCCGCCCAGAGCATCACCCATAGCCCTGACCACAGCCTCACCCACAGCCCCGCACAAAACATCATCCACAGCCCCACCTACAGCCTCATCTACAGCCCCACCCAGAGCATCACCCACAGCCCCGACCTCAGCCTCACCCACAGCCCCACCCAGAGCATCACCCACAGCCCCGACCTCAGCCTCACCCACAGCCCTGCCCAGAGCATCACCCACAGCCCCGCCCACATTCTCACCCACAGCCCCGCCCAGAGCATCACCCATAGCCCCACCCACATTCTCATCTACAGCCCCACCCACAGGCTGCAACGGAGCACGAAAATCTCATTAAATGAAAACTGAAAACAAAGATTAAACAACAACCACAAGATGGATTTAATCAACCAAGGTATCATTTTAATCAGTATAATGGTACCGACCTGACACTGTCTGTAGGTTACTGTGCAAAATCCTTCTGACAGGTTCCCTTTAAAGGTGGAAAAAGTTTTGAATATTCTTTTCAGAATGATTTTTTTTTTAATATGACAAAAACCTGGTAGTGTAGACTTTTTATATCCACTGTTTGTCAGGTGGCAGCTTAAGGATTAAAGGGACCTGACAGATTTTCTCTAAGGAACAATCTAAGTTGAATATGACCACAAGACAAAGATTGTGCTTAGGAATTATATCAGTATTCAATGATGGCATTTGGGCTATGTATACACTTTGAGCAAATAGTTCTGCGCCAAAAACCAGAGTGTTGGCAGGGAAAACACTGTGCAAAATAATCAGGGTTTTTTTTTTTTTTTTTTTTGGGGGGGGCAATTTTTATGTGTTTTTTTACTTACATTTTTCCTCAATGTTTTCAATGGTTTAAAGATTCTGCAAAAACGCTGAAGAAATTGACATGCTTCAGATTTAAAAAAAAAATGTTTTGATTGCGCAATGAGATTTCAGAAAATTCATTTATTTTGCCAATACTGTTTTTGCCTTGAAAAATACGAGAAAAAAATGCATTGTGTGAACAGATGAATATGTCAGCAGAGCACCACATGAAGCCCGCCACTGCCGCTCTGAAAACTGCAAACAAAGATTATACAAGAACCACAAGACGGATTTCATCAACCAAGGTATCATTTTAATCAGTATAACGGCACCGACCGGACACTATCTGTAGGTTACTAAGCACAATCCTGCTGACAGGTTAACTTTAATATTGCCCATAATCTGTACAAATCCATTGAATTACAAACTAAAATCATTTTGAGGGAGAAAAATAAAAGAATGTGTTTGCATGTACGTAAACACTTTCTTATAATCAGGAATGTGATTGTGTTCTGAAGTAGCCAATCACATTTAATCTCATGTTACACAGCCGTCATCATTACAGTGATTTTGATACGCCTCATATAATGTTTAGTTCTAGTAGGATTTTCAACACGTTTTCAGCAAAGTCATGGTCTGTAAACAGCTTGCAACACAGCAAAGGGATGTCATTGTTGAAAGACATCAATCAGGAGCAGGGTGCAATTTTTTTTGTAAACTTTAGAAATACCTAATACCTGGAGAATGCTAAGAGGCCTACAACAACATTACAGAGCTGCAGGATTTTTTGGTAAGTCATGTTTGTGTACTGCATGTGACGACAATCTCCCATATTGTTCAAATGTCTGGCCTGTAAGTTAGGTGGGCAAGACAGAAGCATTTCTTACAAAGAAAACTATCCAAGCCTGGTTATGTTTTGACAAAACCTACCAAGTCTGTGGGAAACTGTGTTATGGTCTGATGAGACCAAAGTTGAACATTTTAGCCATAATTCCAAAAGGTATGCTTGGGACAAAGCCAACACTACGCATCACCAAAAGAACACCCACAGTGAAGCATGGTGGAGGCAACATTATACTTTGGGGCTATTTTTTGTCAGTTGGAACTTGGTCTTAAGTCAAGATGGAGGGAATTATGAACAGTTCCAAAGATCACTCAGTTTTCAACAAAACCTTGAGGCCTCTGCTATACAGCTGAAGATTAAGTGGAATTTCACGTTTCAGCACAACAAGCGTACCTCCAAGTCAACAAAAGAATGGCTTCTCCAGAAGACAGTCACCAAGCCAGAATTCAGACTTGAATCCAATTGAAAATCTGTGTGTGACCTGAGGCTGCCATGAGAGGTGGTGAGTTCTCCTTCAATGGAAGTCTTCAAACAGAGGCTGGACAGACATCTGTCTGAGATGGTTTTGGGAATCCTGCATTGAGCAGGGGGTTGGACATGATGGCCCTGGGGATCCCTTCCAACTCTAACATTCTATGATTCTATGAGAGAGGCGTTGTACACCGGAGATGCCTTCACAATCTGACAGATTTGTAGCTACTGCAAGTAAGAGTGGGCAGAGGTTACCAATACTAGATGCTGATAGACTCCTTCCCAAAAAGAGTGAATGCTGTCATCAACTCAAAGGGTCCTTCAACAATTTTTATTTTTCTACTTGAACAGATTTTAGTATGTTTTGTACAGATTATAGGTGACATTAAAGCTGGAAAAAGTTGTAATTATTCATTTTTCTATGATATTTGACAAAAACCTGACATTTTAAAGAAGGGTGTTTAGACTTTTTATATTCAATGTAGATAGATCAGAGGATATACATACAATTAGGATATAATTAGCCCTATGCTGCATTTACCAATGTCTCATCAGAAGATGCTTATGCCTTCCACAGACTAACTTTTATTTTATTGTCTTGGCCTTTCTTCCTGTCTATGACTTCAGAATACATCGTACAGAATGACATGAAGACACGCGGCGTATCACACAGCAAGAAGCGGCTCCATCATGCGACGTGTGAATATTAATGTCCCTGACTATTCGGTCCTTATTCAATATTCATGAATTCACAGCTAGAAGTGCCTGATTTTAGCCGATTAAGCTGCAATTTGTAAACCAAAGGTAATATCAGTTCAATTTCCTTGTGAGTTAGACACATTACGTATTCATTCCTCGCACAGGCGACAAACATCGACTTCATCATTTATTAATATGAACCGAAAATACAATGGATATTCTACCAAGAAAAAAACATTGGAGGAGTTTTACACATCTGTATATGAATATTTCCAGATGATCTGACAAGACTCAATATTGTCTGGAGATAATAGCAGAATTATCACGGCCTGATTCTTGTAATGGTTCATGGTTGTAAAGGACATGAGCGGTTTCTGGGCTTTTGCTCCTCATCAGTGCAGAGCAAGGTTCGTGTTGCTGAATGAGACTCCCTGATGCCGGTTTCATGGGCTTTTATTTAGGACACCAGTTATCTACCTCCAATAGATGATACTAGTGAGGCCATTTTCTTCCGTTTTGAAGAAAAGTTATTTGCATGTTTCTTAAATTATTGTCGGAGATGGACAAAATTAAGATAAAACATATCTTAAATGGGCTGGCCACTCTGGATAATCCCTTGTTAGACGGGTCTCCTGATACTAAACTGGTAACAAGTGTCCTAAAGCTGAGACTCTGAGAGAAGAGCTGTAATTTGTAGATAACCCTGATAAATGCTCGATTTTTCTGCAGTGCCTCCACAGGTGAAATGGAGCATTACACAGTTCAGTTGGCCATACGTGTAAAGCATTATCTTCTGGTTTCTCCATAGCGTGACACTTTCTTTAGCCTTTGTTTTGGCCGATATATGAGGGTCCTGAACAGAAGACCACTTTCTACTAATAAAGTACTTGATGATGACAACAGGCTTCTTAAACTGGACACATCTATATAACATACTTCTAGAAAGACATTATGGGCGATTCATTAAAGCTTTTTCACCAGATATCTGGCAAAAAAGCTTTGGAAAGTCACAATTCATATGAAGTTGCACAAATTTTTTTTTCCAACTTTTAGAGTTTTTCACCAATTTGACCCAGCTCTAAAAAAGTTGGCCAAACCGGGCTTGATATGGCGTGGCATCAAGAGTTTGACGAGTGGTGGTGCTCGCTCCGTCAGGGATTGGGGTAAGATTGTGATGAGGTGCCCATGAAGGCGAATGACACTACGTGTCTTGCCTGATTCGTTAAGAGGCGGTCATGATGACTGGTGAGAAAATCTCTGGTCTTGATGAATTGGGGACATACAGTAGGGGCAATTCATTAAGAATGGAGTAGACAAATGCCAGTCTTAGTGAAGAGTCAATTTAGTGATAAATTTGATGGGCGAACGTGACCATGCCCAATCCTGCCCATGTCCCACCCATTCAGTGAGGGTGATCAATGAGTGGAACAGGCTGCCGCGAGAGGTGGTGAGTTCTCCTTCAATGGAAGTCTTCAAAACGAGGCAGGACAGACATCCGTCTAAGATGGTTTAATGAATGCTGCATTGAGCAGGAGGTTGGACACGATGACCAAGGAGATCCTTTCCAACTCTAACATTCTACGATTCTAGGATTCTACACCCATACACCTACATTGGTGGGACTGACAAGTTGCAGAAAAATTAAGAGATTTGCTCCACATTTCTGGCGTAAGCACCATAATGAATCTGCCCCTCTGGTTGTGTTCCGAGGCCTAATCTCATTTTCATGTTCCTCAGTACAGAATCTGTCATATTGCCGCCATTTCTGTTTCTGGTGTCTTGTTGTGTGGCAGCGAGCACTCATGTGGTGCCAGGGTGCTGTCTCCCTATAGCTATGCCCATTGCCCTGTGTAACACAGGCGAAAAATCCAGTGAGAACAAAAATCCATGAAAAATTTGGTACATTTATGTTTTATCAGATTTTTTTTTCTAGCTGTTCTGTAAATTTTGTGATTATGGATCCTTCGTGACTATTCGCAGAGGTCTCCTCTTCCCTAAAATTATCGGCACCTACTTTTTTGCACTCTGCAGGGCGGCTCGTTCCATTTCTGATGAACCATTTTCTGTGATTGCGCCGTCGTATTGAGGGCGATTACCATTTTGTAAAGATATTAGGGAATTTATTGTAATCCTCAATCAGGCATCTTTTGTGTTATAAATGTAATCAATGTCATTCTTTTTTTTTCCGGCATCTCTAGAATGGTGCAATTATCTGATGACCTGAATTGTGACACTCATTTATTAGTCGCATTATTGTCAGCCGTCAGTTCTATATTAATGACTTGTATATCTCTGTGTTCAGTCTGTTATTTGCATTGGACATTTTGGGCAAATTAGTAAATTAGTCCCCGTCCTTATGCTACATGTCTGGGGTTGGATTGGCAGGTCACTGATTTAGGGGCTGGGTTCTGACATTAATGACTCTGTCGGGGGGTTGTCTCAGAATCCCTGAAATTAAACCACAGAGATAGATGGAGTTCAGAGTCGGTAATGTTAGTCTCCTTGTCCATCTTTTTGGTATTCTACCATTTCATTGTTCCCATCTGGAAAGTCGGACACCAGTTACATACCTTAAATCCAGTTTGTCTCTCTATACTCCTTGGCTCCATTGAAGTTGTGTCCTATTTTTGGGGAGCCCCAACAAAGCCATTAACGTAGGGTTTAAATGCAATGTGAATAGTCCCCTAAAGCATATCTCTACTTTAATATGAAACCTGTAATAAGACATAGTTTGTCAGGCTTCATCCCTACAACAAGTAAAAGCTGCTTTTCTGTACCTACCAGAACAATATGTACAGGCACTGTCCAGATTCTCATGCTCTGTAACTTGCCATCCACTTTTTTTGAGTGGGTGGTTCATTTTTACCTGCATTCTGTCAGCACTATACAGTATGTGCTGGAACTTTATCAACTGTCCCAGTATGCATTGCTCCTGCTATAATCCAAAGGATTGATTGCCCTGAACTAAAATCCAACATTTCTGTTTTGCCTATATGCAATTAGATAGTTCCACCAATATGAATGGTTCACTAAAGCATATCTCTACTTTAATATGAAACCTGTAATAAAGCATGGTCTTGCCTTACACTTTGCGGTTATCTGCATTCTGCCAGGACTATATGTGCTGGAACATCATTTATCTACTTTCCCAGCATGCATTGCTGCCACTATCCAGTGTCTTGCTTGTCCTGAATTAAGAGCCCACTTTTCTGTTCTGCCTACACTCAGTTTGACAGTTCCATTGATGTGAATAGTCCCTTAAAACTTATCTCTACTTTAATGTGAAACCTGTAATAAAGCACGATCTCTCTGGCTTTATCCCCCACAACCAGTAAAAGCTGCTTTTGATGAAGCTACTAGACCAATATGTACAAGAACTTTCCAGATTCTCATGATCTGTAACTCAGCACCCACTATTTCTGAGTGGGTGGTGCGTTTTATCTGCAGTCTTCCAGCACTATATGTGATGGAACTTAATTTATCTACTTTCCCAGTATGCATTGCTCCTGCTATTATTCAATGGCTTGCTTGCCCTGAACTAAAAGCCCAATTTTCTGCTCTGCCTATATCCAGTTTGACAGAGAGTAGAGCAAGGACAGAGAGATAAAGATCTAATTTTCTGTCATCTGTCTCAGCATCTTTGCTGCTACAGAAGGATTACACTTGACAGCAGGCAGTGGACAGTAATGTAAACACAAGGGAGACACTAGTCTCGATAGAGATTTTCCAATATAAACCCCAGCCGGCCGGACAGCAGTCAATCACTGAAATAAAGAAGTATTTTAGACTGATCATTATTTATTTATTTATTTACTTATTTATTATTATAGATTTTATGGTTAATAGGTCATTCTTAGCATTTTTAAGCATTTTTTAAAATTATTTGCAACCAGAAATCCTCTGACAACAGAACTGTTATGAATCATGTGGCTGATATTTCTGCTCGCTGTGTATTTTCTTGCTCACATAAAGACCTTTGTTGGGCGCTGGCGCTGCTCGTAGAAGATAACGATGAATTTAGGGAGAGCCCTAATAGAAGCCTCAGCTCTCCTGGCAGATGATTCTGCTCTGATGAGTGATACTTTATTTTACTGCTTTGATGGCCTTCATTCAGGACGAGTTCTCATCCAGTGATAGGTTAATTCAGATCAGCCGCTCACATTTTGGGAGGAATTACAGTATTAGAATACATTATTGTCATAGAAAGTGAGTCCATGACTGCAGGTGGGTCAGGAATAACTACAAAAGTGAGAAGAAATGGATAACACAACTTCAGTATCTATTAACTATATTATCTACAGTACAGACCAAAAGTTTGGACACACCTTCTCATTTACAGATTTTTCTGTATTTTCATGACTATGAAAATTGTACATTCACACTGAAGGCATCAAAACTATGAATTAACATGTGGAATTATATACTTAACAAAAAAGTGTGAAACAACTGAAATTATGTCTTATATTCTAGGTTCTTCAAAGTAGCCACCTTTTGCTTTGATTACTGCTTTGCACACTCTTGGGATTCTCTTGATGAGCTTCAAGAGGTAGTCACCAGGAATGGTCTTCCAACATTCTTGAAGGAGTTCCCAGAGATGCTTAGCACTTGTTGGCCCTTTTGCCTTCACTCTGCGGTCCAGCTCACCCCAAACCATCTCGATTGGTTTAAGGTCTGGTGACTGTGGAGGCCAGGTCATCTGGCGTAGCACCCCATCACTCTCCTTCTTAGTCAAATAGCCCTTACACAGTCTGGAGGTGTATTTGGGGTCATTTTCCTGTTGAAAAATAAATGATGGTCCAACTAAACGTAAACCGGATGGAATAGCATGCCGCTGCAAGATGCTGTGGTAGCCATGCTGGTTCATATGCCTTCAATTTTGAATAAAGTCCCAACAGTGTCACCAGCAAAGCACCCCCACACCATCACACCTCCTCCTCCATGCTTCACGGTGGGAACCAAGCATGTAGAGTCCATCCGTTCACCTTTTCTGCATCACACAAAGACACGGCGGTTGGAACCAAAGATCTCAAATTTGGACTCATCAGACCAAAGCACAGAATTCCACTGGTCTAATGTCCATTCCTTGTGTTCTTTAGCACAAACAAGTCTCTTCTGCTTGTTGCCTGTCCTTAGCAGTGGTTTCCTAGCAGCTATTTTACCATGAAGGCCTGCTGCACAAAGTCTCCTCTTAACAGTTATTGTAGAGATGTGTCTGCTGCTAGAACTCTGTGTGCCATTGACCTGGTCTCTAATCTGAGCTGCTGTTAATCTGTGATTTCTGAGGCTGGTGACTCGGATAAACTTATCCTCAGAAGCAGAGGTGACTCTTGGTCTTCCTTTCCTGGGGCGGTTCTCGTCTGAGCCAGTTTCTTTATAGTGCTTGATGGTTTTTGCCACTGCACTTGGGGACACTTTTGAAGTTTGCTCAATTTTCCGGACTGACTGACCTTCATTCTTAAAGTAATGATGGACACTCGTTTTTCTTTACTTAGCTGCTTTTTTCTTGCCATAATGCAAATTCTAACAGTCTATTCAGTAGGACTATCAGCTGTGTATCCACCAGACTTCTGCACAACACAACTGATGGTCCCAACACCATTTATAAGGCAAGAAATCCCACTTATTAAACCTGACAGGGCACACCTGTGAATTGAAAACCATTCCCGGTGACTACCTCTTGAAGCTCATCAAGAGAATGCCAAGAGTGTGCAAAGCAGTCATCAAAGCAAAAGGTGGCTTCTTTGAGGAACCTAGAATATAAGATATATTTTCAGTTGTTTCACACTTTTTTGTTAAGTATATGATTCCACATGTGTTAATTCATGGTTTTGATGCCTTCAGTGTGAATGTACAATTTTCATAGTCATGAAAATACAGAAAAATCTTTAAATGAAAAGGTGTGTCCAAACTTTTGGTCTGTACTGTATGTTCATCTTACATGCAGAACGGTTTTAGGATTTTCTCACATCTGCGCTTAAAATCGTCGAGTGCAATGTGAGGAAACCTCGCTACAATGTTAATCAATGAGGCAGGGCTCGTCTGCGAATTGGGGTGAGGAAAAAGTCGCATCATGCTGAGTATGGCTGCGTTTCAAAAATGAAAGTCAATTGGTCTGAGAAAAAAAAATTGCACGGCACAAATTCAGCTATGTAAAAGTCAAGCCAAGCCATATGCACTGCTGCCAGATCTGCATTGAACTCTGTGACAAACTCAGCTCTGCTATCATCAAGTTAATTCTGTTGCACAGCAGTGATTTCTGCATTGTTCTCTGTGAAAAACTCAGCTCTGCTATCATCAAGTCAACTGTGCCGCACTGCTGTCAGATCCGAATTGGACTCTGTGGCAAACTCAGCTCTGCTATTATCAAGTCAACACGGTCGCACTGCTGCCAGCTCTGCAATGGACTCTCTGCAACAAATATTTTGTATCACTGCCAGCTCTGCATTGAACTATGACAAACTCAGCTCTGCTCCTCCTCTTTCTCATTGCCATGGCTCTCCTACTCCTGTTTGTTCATTTTGTTGATGCACTTGCTGCATAAATGTCATCAGCCCATTCTCCATTACAACTGCGCATCCGGATGAAGGGTTTTGAGAATCCTCTGGATCTGCGTAGGTACTTGGACTTGGGTGTGCCAGCGGCCTTAGCATCCACTATAGCTAAGCACATGGGAATTTTGTGGGAATCATAAACTGGCATGAAAAAAAGATTTGGGTTAAAATGTCATCCTTAATAATCGCCTCAGCCCCTGCACGCCATATGTTTCGGTGCACAATCAACATGTGTTTGATGTTGTCCACACTGTTTAAGTAAATGTGTTGTGACTGAGTTAATATTGCTCTGTAATTTAATGGCATTACCGTCGTTTGAAAGCAATGTCATTAGGCCAGAAGAAAACATTCCCCGAGCCCATTTGAACATCTCATATTATAATTTAGACTTGGGTAAATTGGATCTGAGAACTGCATTCTGGAAAATAACCTGATGATAAAAACAGAGCAGCCGCTAATCCTGTTTGTGCGAATCTCATTATCATGGAGGTTTGTAACTGACAACTATTTTCTTTAAGGAGAACCTGAGATGGAGGCGATGAAATGAGAAGTGGCTGAGCCTTTCCTTCATCATTTGGAATCTTCAGGTCACGTTTATCTTCGTTTCACTGTGTTTGTTTTCTTGGTCCTCACACATTTTCAAAAAATTCAAATGATTTGTGCCAAACAATGTTCAAGGAACCCTTCAGAGATAGAGAATTGACATAACTTCATATAGAGCATTACGACGTCATGGAGAAGTTCTAGAGATAAACTGTTAGGGTATGTGCACACGGTCAGGTTTTTTCGTGTTTTTTTTCGCTATAAAAACGCAGACATATGCATCCTATTTTATGTGTAGCAAACGAAAAAACAGATCAGGCACTCACCCAACGTAGCTGTGATTAATGTCCTTTATTCGCTGAACTCAGCGTTTAGACTTCCATGGAGAGGCGGCAGGAGAATGAACAAAAGAGGGTGCGGGGAAACAGGTGAGGACGACGGCCGTTTCGCACGAATGTGCTTCCATGGGTCCAAGTGCAAACAACACACATGTCACTTCCTTTTAAGGGGATGGACAATAACGTGAAAAAAATGTACAAATATGCTCAAAATAATTAAAAGTACAATTTGCAATAGATAAGCATACAAAGACATATTACGATCGCAACTAAGCGATCAATAGATAATTTATCTAAAAAGTTTATGGCTGCAAGTATATCATGTATTTTTTCTATAAGAACACCGCCATATCAAGCTTGTCATTCAAGCCAATTGGACCCTGAGCGTTGGTGTTTAAAATCCACCTTGCTTCATGTTGAAGTAACATTTTATTCCGGTCACCTCCTTGGGGTGGGGGTTTGACCATTTCCAGACCTGCAAACCGCAGGACTTCGGGATTTGCACCATGTCGGTTTTTTATATGCTCAATTAGCCGCAATGAGCCTTTCCCTGTGGAAATTGATTTGTAATGTTCCCTAAATCTAGTGATCAGGGGGCGGATGGTTTTACCGATATAGAAGAATTGGCATGGACAATAAATTATATATACTACATATTTGCTTCTACATAAAATGAAATCCCGAACCGTGTGTATTGTCGCACCTATACGGAGGGGATTTTGCGTTAGGTGAAAGTGGCAGTAATTACAGTTTCCACATTTGTGGTTTCCCTGCGGCAACGATTTTTCTAACCAATTGAGATTTTCAGGTAGAAGGCGGTTACGGACCAAAAGATCACCAAGATTTTTGGTACGTTTATAAGCGAATTGTGGTTCTAGAGTGGTAATTTTAGAGAGATCTCTATCGCTTTGCAAGACGTGCCAATTTTTTCTTATTGCCGAGTATATTTCTCTGTCCATTTGACTATGAGTAAACGCAAAGGTGAACTTTTGTTGATTTTGTATCCCTTGTTACGTTTTTTTACGATTTTTTAACAGCGCATTTTGTGACAATTTTTCTACTCTACGTTCAGCATCTATCAATATACTAGCAGGATAGTTTCTTTTTAGGAACCCTGTTTTAAGCTCTGCAATTTGCTCCTTAAAGATTGTATCATTGTTGTTTATCTTTCTATAACGAACCATTTGACTATACGGTATGCTTTTTCTTGTTCTCCACGGGTGTGCACTATTATAATGAAGTAAGTTGTTTGTGGCCGTGGGTTTTTTATGTACCTTAGTCACGAGGTCACCATTGATGACATTGATTTTTACATCTAGAAATTCTAACTGGCTATCGCCATAGGTGGAAGTAAATCGCATATTATCCTTATTTACACGGTTTAGATGTTCTACAAAACCATCAAAAGCATTTTTTGAACCGTCCCAAATAATGAAAATATCATCCGCAAACCTTAAATATAATTTCATATGTTGAAGAAAGGGGTTCGAAATAGATGTAATGTATTCTTCTTCAAAGGCAGCCAGGAACAGGTTCGCAAAAACGCATGCGACAGGCGTGCCCATGGCTGTGCCTGTGCATTGCAAATACCACTTGTCCAGGAATTTAAAGGCGTTATGCGAAGTGACATGTGTGTTGTTTGCACTTGGACCCGTGGAAGCACATTCGTGCGAAACGGCCGTCGTCCTCACCTGTTTCCCCGCACCCTCTTTTGTTCATTCTCCTGCCGCCTCTCCATGGAAGTCTAAACGCTGAGTTCAGCGAATAAAGGACATTAATCACAGCTACGTTGGGTGAGTGCCTGATCTGTTTTTTCGTTTGCTACACATAAAGTCTTGATTTATCTTTCTTCGGTGCACCACCCCCACGTGCTGATGTCTTGGAAGTGTGGAAGTCTGCTCAGCTCCGCTTAAAGAAATCAACCTGGAAAGAGTATTTCACCTAGTGCCGCAGATTCCTCTGAACCTTCAAACAGTATATGCATCCTATTATTTAGAATGCATTCTGCAATTTTTGTGCACATGATGCGTTTTTTTCTGCGAAAAAAATGCATCGCGGCAAAAAAAGCAGCATGTTCATTAATTTTGCGGATTTTTCGCGTTTTTTGCTCTATTTAATGCATTGGGAAAAAATGCAAAAAAACGCACAAAAAAAGCGCAAAAAACGCATAAAAAACGCAAAAAAACGCACTCGGATTTCTGGCAGAAATGTCCGGTTTTTGTCAGGAAATTTCTGCAAGAAATCCTGACGTCTGCACATACCCTTACACTACTGCCCTAAGTATCCTGGGCTCCGCTTCCTCCTACTGGGCTTGCTGCCCTCTGTTGTGCTCCCCGTTGGGTTTTGCAGTTTGCCCTGTGGACTCAGGGACGTCATCTCCCTAATCCTATTAAAGGCCCATTAATACACAGATGCGTATGAGGATTGCGACTCTAGAGTTCCAAGTTTGGTGTGCTCCGCCATCTGTACCTATTGGACTTCAACTTGCATCCATCCTTGCTGGGTTCCACCTCATCTGGCCTACTATCCTTGAGATTCCAGATAGTCCAAGTCCTCACCATTCCAGGTGTTAAGTAGGAAGCTGCAACAGTGCCCGAGGTCCATGTGCCCACCCAGAACCCTTACATAACATTTTCTAAGTTTCTAATAATGGTAGTGATATTTTCCCTGATTACCCCCAGCTCATGGTCCGAGGATTACCAGTTCCCCTGGCCTCTACTTTCTGAATGAGGTGGGTCACTGCTGTAGTTACGATCGGCTGAGTGGGCTTTTCCTGCCTCATTTGTTGTTGATTGGATCATGAGGAAAAGATCAGCAGGAAATGGGTAAACACTGGGTTGGGAGCTGCAGGGGAATGTTAAAGGTAAGTAGTGCTTATTTTCTTTCCTTTTGTAGACAATCTGAGCCTTTTTTCAGTTATTTTGTATCCTCTGGACAACGCCTTAAAGTTTTCAGTTTGGTTTTATGATGCGTTAATTACAGTCGCAGATTTTACATAAGTTTGAGCTCAGTTAGGATCGATTATACTAAGTGTAATGTGAAGGGAGAGGGAAGTGATAAGATACTCGTGTAGAAATGTCCTGAAATTCTCAGTTTTACGTGAATTCAAACACTATCAGATTTTATTTGCAGAACGCAAAGAAATAGAATACTTCCACAGCACCATATCCCACACCTTTCATGCCCATATTCTATAGGACATACTTGGTACTGTAGTGGTCTAGCACGGCAGTGCAAGTCTGCTGCTCACAGTATACTCTAACACCCTTAAAAAACCCTGCTTCTAAATTAAAGTTGTAGGACAGGTAGTTTCGGCCTTGATTATGGCAAAGAAAAGCAATTTTTTAGATGCAGCTATTGACGCAAAAGATGCCACTCTAGGAACTGGACCTCCAGTGCCAAATAGAAAATATGGTCCTGTACGTGGCAGCATTTGCAATATGTGAGCCACATTTAATCAAATGGTCACCATTTCATAGATGTCTTTACTTTTCTGTGTATATGTTACCCTCTTACCAAATATGTTGCCATAAAGTTGGATTGTTTGTATTGTTCCGCTATGTTGATGTTGACTCATATTGCGCATGTCATCCCTTTTATTTTACACAATATATTTATTGTTATATCTTCCTGCCCTTATGCCGTCTGAGTGTTGTTGATGGGTGAAAGTCTTCTGCCCATGATGGTACCTTGCCGTAGGTTCCAAACAGAATCCTTGGGTGGAGGAAAGTACTTTGAGTGTATTGGTGTAAAATGGACTCAAAAACTGGTGGGTGAATTTGTTTCTTTCCACCATCAAGTATCTCATATAAAAGAGGAACATACACAAGTCACCTGTAACTGGTAGTTGAGAAACTGCCCATTGTTCGAAGTTTTGGGATTCCACTTTGTGCTGAGCCTATGGAGGAGAAGATGGATCCTTGGCTCTCACAAGCCCTTACCTGCCCTTGAGGCAAAACTGCACTGGGAGTTCGGAAGTGATGGTGAAGTGAAATTGTAGATGAAGAGTCACCTGCAGAAATGTGTGCGTGTGGAGCCACAGTATCAGGTCACCACAAGTGAGGAAGAGAGCCACTTGTGTGGTGGAGTGTCCGTGAGAAAGCGATAGGAAACCTCTGAAGACCGAGAAAGACACAAGGGGTGAGCAGAATTACTTTCTCCATCTCCTCTGCAACTGTGCTGCGATTATCCCATACTTGCCGAGCTAAAGTCATCTAGATTAAATAAAAAAAAAATAGATATATACCCCCATTCCGGACCAGCACCGGTCCATTGATGTTGACACTGTGTCTCCCAGGAGTCATTGACATTGTCACATAAGTGCTGCAGCCGCTCCTCCTATCGCTGATGAGACGCAGTCTTCACAGTTCTGTCTGATTAAATGTGAAGGCTGCAGCTGATCAGCGGCTACTGATTGGCTGCAGCAGTCACAAGATAAAACAATAACCCACGACTGCCGGAAGACACAGCCGTGAAGTAACTGAAATGGCGATGGTTTTAGTATACCTTTTTTGATGTTATCTGAAAGACTTTACCATTTAAGAATAGATTTTCCAGTGGTGTACAACTCATTTACATTTTGTAAGATAGCGCTCACTAACGCGCTGGGGAATACTCGCTTGGCACGGGATTCAAGCACTCAAGCATGGTTTTCAACACAAAAACAGTCCATGCGGTTTATTTTATACAGCATAAACCGCACCGTGAGCCAGGTTACATATCATTGGCTTACACATAGTCCATTACTTCATCATTAGCTTGCATCATTAATCTGCGGCAACTAAACACGTTGGTCCTCTCCTGACCAGTTGCTGTTCATAGAACATCATAAGCACCAACAGTCTATTGAGGTACCTTACGGGAGCTCCTGCTCCACCACCTGCTGACTCCTTGTCAGTCCTCTCTCCTGGGGAAAGCTGCCTCACAGGGATCACCAACTTGCCTGGCAGGCACACCTCAGACAGTCCAGACCCACCGAAGGACGATAGCTTCCCCAACACAGACCATCCAGGTCCACGGTCCCTCAGGTGCTCCAGGAAGACTCCACTCACAGGAGCTTCCCACACAGACCGTCCAGGACCACGATTACACTGTGCTCTTCAGGACGTCCATCCCAGCTGGGACCGTCCAACACAGAGGCATGTGGCCTGTCCAGGTGCTATTCAGGACTTCGTCCAACCCCCAGGCCACCAGTGCGCTATTCAGGATGTCCGTCCCAACCTGGGACCGTCCAACACAGGTGTGTGGCCTGTCCAGGAGCTATTCAGGACGTTCGTCCAACACCCCAGGCCACCAGGTCCAAAGCCCCACCATGTGCTATTTAGGGAGATAGTACTCCCAACACATAGGCTCTCCAGGACATTCAGCACAGACCATTCAGATCCATACTCAGAGTCCATACAGGAACATGTGACCCACACCCTGGTCACATTATCAAGCTGTAGCCACTCCCCTAGATGGGAGTGTGTGTGGCTAGTTTGACCCGCCCATCTCTCATAACTAGCCCTGCCAGCCTCCCTTCATAATTATACAAACACAACACAGTTACTTGTGGGACTACAGGTCCCAGAACATCCTTACCTCAGGCTGACAGTGCAGAGTACATACCGGCCATTCACAGTAATGCCGGACTTTGACTCATCACCACAGTTATGCCTGCGATTGCCATGCATTCCTATGGCCTCAATATGCCTCCATGCGTATTCCGGGAAGACCATGCAGCGCCCCCTACCTGTAACAGGGGTCACTGCATCACAGTTTGCATGGACAGATGTATATTTTTTTATCATGAATGAACACTGTAAAAGCAAAACCCTAATAACAATGATGGAGTTGCATTTTTTTTTACCACTTTTTGAATATTTTTTTCAGTTGTTAATTGCATGGCAAAATGAATGGTGTCATTCAAGGTCACAGCTCATCCCACAAAATATTAAGCCTTGGTATGGCTTTGTTAATGGAAAAAATAAAATAGTTATAACTCTTGGAAGAAGAGGAGGAAGAAAAGAACATGCAAAAATGAAAAATTGCTCAATTATGAAGGGATAACACTATGGGCAACCCCTTTATTGGATTACTAAGCATCTCAGACCAAGAGATGGGAAACAGAACTAACGAAACACTGAAATAGCAGGTATTATTTTTTTACCCTTTTTTTCCCACGTTTTATGTCCCTTGAACTGTATTACGAGTTCCTGAGTTAAAATCCGCTCACACAGAGTCTGGTGTTGCCGGACTACTGTTACCACATCAATGCTTTCTCCTTACCATTATTATTTTTCCATTTCCCACATGTAAACCCCTTTCATGCACTTCGTGACCCAGTTGAATTTTTTACTTCAGGGTCAGAGCATTCTTTCTTCTGCTGAACGGACCGCTAACATTATTGTGCTTCTCTTTCCTATATTCCCACACGTAACAAATCTGCCTGTTATGTACAGCAGACTTACATCCATGATTCAGGTTCAGAATAATGGTAATAATATTACATGATGTTAACCACTGCCAAGAACCTCCAATTAAAATTAATATGCCGATTCTCCGACATCTGAGGCTATGGGAGAATCACAAAATGTTCAACTGGTTTTTGCCGAAAGCCGCAGTTTCAGTTGACTTTTTTGTAAAGCACACATCTGTGCCAACAGTTTTGACAGGTTTGGAAAAAGTGCTGTACAATAAGAATACATTCATATATAGAAGTGTTTAATAGTTGCAGGATTTCACTAACTATAAGGCCACTGGTAGCATTTACTCAGGCAATGTGGTTTAGTCCAAACAGATGAAGTTTTATTGACTTCATATACTGTAACCTCCAGTGCTTTCAAAACAGCCTCTTCTGTGGACAAAGGTATAACATAAAATAAACAGTTCATATGCCAGTAGGTAACAAATAACACCCATCCAGATCAGTGTCCACAATTCTTTAAACTCTGGCTTCAAACTACAGCAACACAAAAGGTCTTTCCACCTCTACTCCCAGACAAGGAATGAAGCAGCTGAGCCATCTTAAATAGGCTGAGACATGGGAGCAGCCAGTCCCTCCCATCTCTGCTGACTGCTCCTAAAAACCTGGACCCATGCTGTCCTACTTAAAAACCTTCTCAGCACTAACTGTGCTGGCAACCACTGTGCTGGCCACCACTGAGGAGGTTAGCCACCCCAGGGAAATATATCTCCCAGCCAAGACTTTACAACCTCTTCTTTTCCTTTTTTATGGCTATTTATATGCTAGTAATTCAGTCAAATAGCAGATCAGAGGCTCATGTCTGTTTAAAAATGGATTATATAATATACACCCCTGTGCTAGAGAATCAGGCTAACACTATTTATGGCCATTATATAACATGAATCCTGCATTTTCACCAGTTTTACCCTTTGTAGCCTCTAACTCCTAATTTGCAATTGACTCTGAGCTAGTGAGAGAAGACCAGCAGTTATGGTGTCTCTTATACACAGCAAGGCATACATGGATGAATTCCTGCTCCACTATCCTCCACTCCTCAACACAGAGGCAGAAGCAGGAGCACGGAAGACCATATACAGCAGAACTTAGCTGTGTGAATGTGAATCCAGCCCTAGAGTGAGTTAAAATACTTGTTAGAAAGCTCAGCACTATTTTTCTGTGCCTTCCACAGCCTGTATTCATACTCCGTTCTTCACTTCTTCTATACTCCCCTCTCCATAGAGAATAATGGGCTGTGCAACCTGACTCCACGGTGAGCTGGAAGTCTGTGACAAGGTGAAGTTGATCTGTTTTTAAATATCGTATATGGTTAGTTCAGGAGGCAGGGGAGAAGAAAAAAAAAGACTTATAAATGGGGAATTAAGCAATTTTCTGTGATAGAATAAATTACAAAGTTTCTTACATTCACCTATACTATTTACTTATGCAAAGTATGCTGATAGTACAGTTCCCTTTTAAGATATTTTTCTATTTTAGATGTGTTACATCTCCTTGCTCCAGTGCTCCATAGTCTGGTCTTGCCTGGTTTTTCCATGGCAACTCAACATCTTTTTGTAACGTCACCCCATGAAGCCATTTAGCTAGGCCATTTGACCAGATTGAGATGCCACCTGAGTATCTAGTTATTTGATGCTCTGCCACTACTGTAAGGTGTAAGGTGGATAAGCCTCGTCTGCTGTAAATATGCTGCTCTAACTACCACTGTTCCAGCCCTGCTACATCAACCTCTATTGCTACAACTCTGCTGCTCTAACTCTAGTTGTTCCAGCCCTGCTACACTAGCATCTGCTACTAAAACTGCTGCTCCTGCTACACTACGGTTCCATCCCTGCTACATTGTGGTTTCAGATCTTCTACATCAGTTGCTAATGTTCTAACTCTGCAGCATCATTTGTTATTGTTCCAACTCTGTTACAGCAGTTGACATTTTTTCAGCCACTGTTGTACCAGCTCCCCACCTTGTTGGACCAGTGTTACCTTTCCGTTTTGCAACAAAAACTGCTCACCTGGTAAGATCCAACTTACCAGTTGAAAAATAAAAAGATGCAAATGCAGAATTCAAGCAAAAGTTTTCAGAGACTGGAAAATACCTGTCAATTACTTTATCAATTATCTACACATACTACATCACAAGGTCTTCTGTGGAGTAGTTTAGGTATTAGCAATCAAATACTTAGAATCATCCCTGAGAGGGTTGGCAGTAATAGCTAATATGTCTGGGGGTGAAGGGTGGCACAGAGTTGAATGGTAATATCAGTGGTGGTCTACGAGCTAGTACTTTAAATTCCTGGAGATACTAGGCCAGTAAAATCTACAGTATATACAGGGTTAAAGTATTTTGCTGGCATTTACTTTAAATAGAACCCAAATCCTATCATTTCAGAATATATCTTTTAAAAGTTGAAGCTTCAGGTTCGGAGCTCGGTGTCCTCTGCTTCTTATTTAAACACAGCCTTAGAGTTAAAAGGGTAATCCAAGACTCATTGTGACACGTGACCAATGAGGCCAGTCATTAGCTGCAGCGGTAAAATTCCAGTGTGGCATGTCATTGATGGCAGCCTGTAAACAAATACCAACTCTAAAACTCATTGTTTTATAGTTTTCTTATATAAATTTTATCCTCCATACTTTGTCCAGCATTCCTACTTGTAAGCACCACACACAACCGCCGCAATTTTCCTCCAACACCTTGATTCTCCTCTCCACCCACGGTGTGTGAGTGTGGCGGCCAGAACAGCAGAATTCTATCAGCTGGTCCTATACCTGCATTGGGGTTGTGCCGGATACAACTCATCCAACTCATCTTGCCATCCTGTCGATCACTCTGCAGTATTTCTCTTGTTTCATGGTAAATAAAGACCAGCAGGGACCAACAGGGCATCTGCCCAGGGAATGAGATGGTGATGAGTACTGATTGTTTTAGAAACTGTATAACTATAAGTATTTTTATGCAGTAAAGTAAAAGGTACTACGATGTTCTGCTAAAGGCTGGTCAATCATGACCCTTGGGTGTAAAGCATACATGTGACATGTCAAAGAAATCGGTGATAGAAAAGCTCAGGAAGTCAATACAAAGTTATAATGTTTTTCTGCCTAAAAAAAGCCACGAAACAAACTAAAGTTCCATCAAAAAGATTAGATAAAAATCTGATCAGACTTGAAAAGGTCCAACTTCTTCTAATGACTCGTGCAAACTAAGGTATTTTTGTACCATCAGATCGCACTTGGACCAATTTTAGTCTGTTGGGCCATGAACATGTCCAGCTTGGACTGAAGTAAAAAATCGCAGCTTGCCTAAGTTGGATCTGCTTATTGGATTACAGTCAGCCATGCAAATCAATGAGTCCGTGAAAAACATCTGACTGCGGTCCAATTTTCAGAGACTGGCAGAATGGAGAAGATGGAGACATTTTTTTTCCATTTTCTCCTCATCAGAGCGAATTGGAGCACACTGTGATCACACTCTGGTCAAACTCTAAAGGTACCTTCACACGAAACGACATCGCTAGCGATCCGTGACGTTGCAGCGTCCTCGCTAGCGATATCGTTTAGTTTGACACGCAGCAGCGATCAGGATCCTGCTGTGATGTCGCTGGTTGCTGAATAAAGTCCAGAACTTTATTTGGTCGTCCGATCGCTGTGTATCGTTGTGTTTGAAAGCAAAAGCAACGATACCAGCGATGTTTTACACTGGTAACCAGGGTAAACATCGGGTTACCAAGCGCAGGGCCGCACTTAGTAACCCGATGTTTACCCTGGTTACCAGCGTAAAAGTAAAAAAAACAAACAGTACATACTCACCTTCGCGTCCCCCGGCGTCTGCTTCCTGACACTTACTGAGCGCCGGCCCTAAAGTGAAAGTGAAAGCACAGCGGTGACGTCACCGCTGTGCTGTTAGGGCCGGAGCTCAGTCAGTGTCAGGAAGCGGAAGCTGGGGGACGCGCAGGTGAGTATGTACTGTTTGTTTTTTTTACTTTTACGCTGGTAACCAGGGTAAACATCGGGTTACTAAGCGCGGCCCTGCGCTTAGCAACCCGATGTTTACCCTGGTTACCCGGGGACATCGGCATCGTTGGTCGCTGGAGAGCGGTCTGTGTGACAGCTCTCCAGTGATCAAACAGCGATCGGCATCGTTGTCTGTATCGCTGCAGCGTCGCTTCGTGTGAAGGTACCTTAATAAGATCAGAGTGTAATTAGCATAATTGGCCCGATTCTCTTGGATGATACAAAATACGGTGCTGTGACACTAGCCTTACCCTGCTTCATCTTCAGAAATATAGTCCTGCAGCAGCTGAGGTAGGTACAATCAGTGTATTGAACCCTTAATTTCTAAAGCATAACCATCCTGGTGATTGTCGAAGGTTCAGAAAGTTGATGATCATTTGTGATCACTTAGATGTCTATGCTCAGATATACATTTCATAGGAAATATAGTAACACACTAAGGTGGAACAATATAAGGTCACCAACATAGTATTTAAACCCAGATAGGGTATATTCAGTACAGAAAAACTGGGACCAAGGGCAGGAACATATAGGACCACTGCCTAAATTAATCAACAACCAAAGTAAAAAGAAGCAGCATAAAGTCCAGATAAATATGTAAACAAACTTTATTAACAATTTATTACAGGTTTAAAATGAGCAGAGGGAAGTGGTCCCCGTGCTGTACTCAGCACGCACCTACAGAAACAGGGGGTATGTGCCTGTAGTATATATATGCCCACATTATAGCCAAGGCTAGTATAGCAGAAAATTAAGGTGACTGTGCATAGGATTCAAAGAAGCCTGCATTGGACACACAGGTCCATAAGATTAGCTGACAAGCATATTTCATACTAAGTATATAATACTATACATACCAGGTAATGTGGAAACAAGTCACGGCGTGGATTGGCACTTCACCCCTGTATCCCCTGACGCACGTTTCGGCTATCGCCTTTCTCAAGGGGTGCATAAGCATAGCGCTGGGTTCAATAAATAATAAAAGACAGCACACACTGATGGATGTGTGCAGTGGGCTAGCCAATGACCACACAGCGCCCAATCAACCTGCACCCAGCACACCTGAGCGCCGCTCCTAATGGAACACATGGGGCCCCATGCTTCACACAGGAGACAGCGCCATGTGATCGGGAACAGGGAGAGCGGCCATGTGATCATATTGAGACCGCATAGCGCTGATCGCGCCAAACAGGCAGATGAAAGTAAATGAATATCTGGCACTGCGGCCGCATTCACAGGGCCTGACATGCGCAGATCAGACATAAACTACGGATGGCTGTGTGGACACACTACATCTGCGCCTGCGCCTGAAGCCGCAGTATACATCTTAATTTAGTGCAGTAGCCATATTACCAGGATCAGACATGCGCAGAACGTCCCTGTGATCGTTTTTTTAGGAGAATTGCTATATCCATGTGCGGCCATAATGAACATATAACAAACATAAATATACTGAAAAAATTACGGACAGGTAGCCCTGTAAACTATAATGCCGAACATATGTAACCGATAACAACAGGATATATGTGATTTTTTAATGTAGCAGCCCCTTAAATCAGGGGAAATGAATCCACACTCGACATAGCCCACAATTAAAATTAACTATATAAATACACACAAGAGCATAATACATCAAAACATGATATAAAGACCAAAAAATGCAAAAAAAAAATATATATATATACCACCATAAGGGCACGTTCACACAGGACTTCTCCGCCGCCCTTCCCTGCCGCTTCAAAAAAAAAAAAAAAAAAGCAGCAAAAATCTGCAGCAAAAAAGTCCCGTGTGAACGCACCCCAAGAGGTAGCAGAAAATACACTCCACCAGTTATGTATATATAGATTAGCACATGAAGGGAATTGCTAAAAATACATAAATGGAAGGGATGGCGCAACTACATGGTATAGATATATGCTGTCAATCTACCATACCAATATATATAGAAGAACCAATAGCGAGTCCGAAGATAATAATGCTGATATTAAATATAATGTACTCCAAGTGGACGTATATAAGAGTCCCAATGTGTATCTTCAACCAATCTGGCCAACGTCGCTCGAATCTTCATATATCTTCCAGTAAATGGAATCTCCTTCACCCAAATGGGTCAGCAAATGTCCCTCATGTGCTGCAGCTATTAATACTAAAGAAAAAGTAAAAAAACAAAGAACCCATTAAAAACACTTAAAATCAAAGATGCATGCGGAAATATACACGGGAAAACACACACAGGGGCCGGCGGACTACAGAAATGGGGCAAATGAGATGTTTTCATTTAAGCCCTCCGGATGAATGGTCCGGAGGCGCCATATCCATTGCGTCTCCAATTTCGCAAGTCTTTTAGAGAGTTGCCCACCCCTGATGTTAATTTTTAGGGTATCAATTCCTCTAACCCTCAAGAGGGATGAATCACACCCATGGAACGCCCTGAAGTGCCTAGGTAACGTTTTTAACAAGGAGGAGTCCACGTGGCCGCTGGCCGCCTGTATCCCCAACACATGTTCCCTCACACGGACTTTGAATAAACGGGTAGTCAGACCTACATAAATAAGTCCACACGGACAGGTGGCATAATAGATCACATATCGTGTATTACACGAAATATGTGATCTAATTGAGTATGTTCTGACACCCCTTGAGTCCGTGAAAGTGTCACAGGTGTCCACGTTGGGACAGGCAACACAGCGGCCACATGGACGGCATCCAGGTCCAGGGGCAAATCTCTCCAGAAAAGTTTGGGGATGCTGACTCACATGGTGACTCCGGACCAAACAGTCACGGAGATTTTTAGCCCGTCTAAATGTCAGTAGGGGTCGGGTTGGGAGAAATTTCCCGATAATCGGATCCACCTTTAGGATAGGCCATGCCTTATCAAGCGCATGGCGTATCCGATCAGATTGCGAACTGAAGGTGGTAATGAATCTTGTTTTTTCATAGGCGCCCATATTTGGACGTCTCGGGGGGCCATACATAAGACTATCCCTAGATGTGTGTTTTGCACGTAAATAAGCTCTCTTGATGGACCTCCCACTGTATCCACGTTCCCTAAATCTGAGGCGAAGTTCCTCAGCTCGCTTTTCAAAATCATCCATATCTGAGCAAATGCGTCTCAGGCGGAGGAACTGCCCCACAGGAATAGATTTAACCATGTGTTTTGGGTGTCAAGAGGTAGCGTGCAACAAGGTATTCGTAGATGTTTTTTTACGGAATATATCCGTATTCAGGATACCCCCACTGTCTCTCTTTATCGTGACGTCCAAAAAGTCAATTGAATCAGGATCTGACACAAAAGTAAGGTGGATATTCAGGTCGTTGCCGTTCAAGAGAGACATAAAATGCGTAAGGTCGACGGATGTGCCCTGCCAGATGAAGAAGATATCATCGATATATCGTGTCCACAGGGGAACACGATTAATCGATCCCTGTTCATCTGGCAGGGGGAGGTCCCTCTCCCACAGCCCCAGGAAGAGACCCGCATACGCGGGCGCGAAGGCCGCCCCCATAGCGGTCCCCTGGAGCTGCAGGTAGAAGGACCCCTTGAATACAAAAAAATTGTGGGTGAGGGTGAACTCTAGAAGCTCCAGCAGAAGCGATCTCATACCCATGGATAAAGATGAAGTGTCCAGGAAATATCTTACAGCACGAATACCGTCACTGTGTCTGATGTTGGTGTATAGAGATTCGACATCCGCTGAAACTAATAGAGAACCACCCTCCAAACACAATCCGTCGACCCTACGCAAAAGATCCCCCGTATCCAGGAGAAATGAGGGGAGATTAGAAACAAGAGGCTGCAGGTGGAAATCTATCCATCTATTCACATGCTCCAGCAGATTCCCCCTCCCCGAGATTATAGGTCTACCCGGTGGGGACTGAAGGCCCTTATGAATTTTAGGTAGTAAGTAAAATGTAGGTATAGTCGGCTCTTTGACTACCAGGGCCCCAGCCAGATCTTTGGTGATAACGTCGTCCCGTAAGGTCCTTTGGATGATCGACTCTAATTGTGCAGAAAATGCAGAGAGGGGGTTATATGTAAGTTTTTTATAACATATGTTGTTATTCAATTGCCTAAACGCCTCCCTCTCATACATCTCCACAGGCCACAGGACGACGTTACCACCTTTATCTGCTGGTTTGATAACCACATCGGGCAGATTTTGAAGAAATTGTAGTCTATCCCTCTCAGCTCTAGACAAATTATCATTTTTATGGGACTTCTGGATATGGCCAAGATCCTCAGTAACCACCCGAACGAATGTGTCAATAGAGGAACATGTAGACAGAGGGGGGAACCTGCTGGAGCGAGGTCGAATAGATGGAGGGATCAGATTACCTTCATGTATATGTTCCACCGCCAGCTCCTCCAAAATTCTCAACGTATTTTGCTCCTCCTCTGTGGGAAACAAAAGATGTAACTCATTATTGTAATGGTATCTCCTGAACAGCAGCGACCGAGCAAAAATATGAAGATCCTTAATGGTGGAAAATAAATCAAAATTGGACGTCGGAGAAAAAGAGAGACCCCTTTCCAATAGCTGTAAATCAATATCAGAGAGAGTATAACTACTGAGATTAATCACCTTGTTGTCACGTTTGGGTGCTTTAGAGGCTTTATTATTCCTCCTATATGGGTGATATGTATGGTCCCGTAGTCTAGTCCCACCGCCTCCAGACATGTGAGTGGATGCCGACGAGATGTCTGATCTTCCACTTTGAGATGATAGGGAAGTATTGGATAGGACTCTATCTGATTGCTGAATTGCCTTTGTCCTCCATAGGTAGACCCTCTTACTTTGATAGTCCTTATTATCCCTGTGAAATTTAGATGTCTGAGTATCTTGTATTTTCTTCACAGTGGCGTCCATTGACTTATCCAAGTCATTCTCAAATTGTTGTAACTTGGTCGGGGGACAACCTATCTTTACTTCAGCCTGCATTGAGTCAATGGATTTGTCCAACTCAGATATACAGCTGGTATTGAAATTAATCAGTGGCTGCATAAGTGTGGTGGAGCAGGATGTACAGGCCTCCTCCCATTGTGTAATAAATATATTGTCCTCAATTGGGAAGGATGGGAGAATCCTTACTCTGAGGCCCCTGGGGATCATCTTATTTCTAATATATTTTTCCAGGAACATCCTGTTCCACCACAATCGTGAACGCTTCAGAATCATAGTCTTGATGGACAATAATTTATCATCCCACTTTGCATCCACCGGCTGCTGTACGTCCACCCCACCGTCATTAAAAACCTGGTCCATCTGATCGAGCCAGGAACGCTCCTTGGCTCTGTAGTCCATATTAGAGTCCACGCAACCTGTGCATAACACAGCAGACAAATATAAGTAACACACTAAGGTGGAACAATATAAGGTCACCAACATAGTATTTAAACCCAGATAGGGTATATTCAGTACAGAAAAACTGGGACCAAGGGCAGGAACATATAGGACCACTGCCTAAATTAATCAACAACCAAAGTAAAAAGAAGCAGCATAAAGTCCAGATAAATATGTAAACAAACTTTATTAACAATTTATTACAGGTTTAAAATGAGCAGAGGGAAGTGGTCCCCGTGCTGTACTCAGCACGCACCTACAGAAACAGGGGGTATGTGCCTGTAGTATATATATGCCCACATTATAGCCAAGGCTAGTATAGCAGAAAATTAAGGTGACTGTGCATAGGATTCAAAGAAGCCTGCATTGGACACACAGGTCCATAAGATTAGCTGACAAGCATATTTCATACTAAGTGTATAATACTATACATACCAGGTAATGTGGAAACAAGTCACGGCGTGGATTGGCACTTCACCCCTGTATCCCCCGACGCACGTTTCGGCTATCGCCTTTCTCAAGGGGTGCATAAGCATAGCGCTGGGTTCAATAAATAATAAAAGACAGCACACACTGATGGATGTGTGCAGTGGGCTAGCCAATGACCACACAGCGCCCAATCAACCTGCACCCAGCACACCTGAGCGCCGCTCCTAATGGAACACATGGGGCCCCATGCTTCACACAGGAGACAGCGCCATGTGATCGGGAACAGGGAGAGCGGCCATGTGATCATATTGAGACCGCATAGCGCTGATCGCGCCAAACAGGCAGATGAAAGTAAATGAATATCTGGCACTGCGGCCGCATTCACAGGGCCTGACATGCGCAGATCAGACATAAACTACGGATGGCTGTGTGGACACACTACATCTGCGCCTGCGCCTGAAGCCGCAGTATACATCTTAATTTAGTGCAGTAGCCATATTACCAGGATCAGACATGCGCAGAACGTCCCTGTGATCGTTTTTTTAGGAGAATTGCTATATCCATGTGCGGCCATAATGAACATATAACAAACATAAATATACTGAAAAAATTACGGACAGGTAGCCCTGTAAACTATAATGCCGAACATATGTAACCGATAACAACAGGATATTATGTGATTATAGGAAATATAGTGAAACATTTGTGCCATCAAATAAATGGCCGTGTAATCCTTGGACAGTCTAGGTCTGCTTGAGCAGACCTAGACTGAACTTGCACCAGCGCTGCCCCCGTGACTGAAACCTGAATGCTACCGGAAGGAAAAAAGTTAAATTCCTCCCGGCAGCAGGGATCTAAGTGCAGGCGCTGGGCAGGTTTGGAATGCTATTAGCTTGTGGATTAACCCAATATCTGCAGATCAATAGGATTTTTTCAACATGATATGTTCCCTTTAAAGAAAGATGCCATAATAACTCGTATATTGAGGTCTCTTTAAGAGATAACCCTTTTATATAAGTGTGGCACAGGGAAGTCTTACCTTCATAGGTTTGTGAATCTTTAACTTAAAGGGGTATCCTCAACATTAAAAGTCAACATCTATCCTCTGTTTCGGTGACACCTTGCAGATCTGTGGAAATCTGACAGCTGAGATACCCGCCAATCCCAAGAATTGGGCTGTAACATGCCCCATCATAATGGAGCGGTAGCCGCACACATGCACTACCATTTTCTTAATTCTTGATGGGACTGGCAGAAATAGCCGAGTACAGCTGTGTTGTTTAAGTATGTGCGTTGTGGATATATCATGTTATGATGGTCTTTGGTAAGGAAGGGGGCCTCAAACTGTCCCTAGAACTGGGTCCCTAACTATTCCTGTTCCGGGAATACTCTTGGAGGTGGAGAGGCCTGAGTCTCCGACCTTACTATGCTCCTGTTAAACCCTGATCTGTCCCCTCCCTCACTGCATGAGGCATGGGACAGAAATGTAAACAAGACACAACGACAAAACAGGCTCAACAGAAAGTCTTTATCAAACAAAAGCACTAACCAACAATAGGGGGGTGGATATGGACAGGGAGGAAAAAATCAATTGGAACAGGCACCAGGAGATAAACACATACGTACTAGAGCAAACCACAGAACACTACCACAACAACTCTACTCCAGCCACTTAGCTTTAGCACACAGGAAGACAACTCTTTCACCGGCAGGGACAAGTAGGTCTGACCAGTTTTTATAGGAAAAGGTAAGGACCAGATCAGAGGCAGCTGAAATGGAGCTGCTTGTTTCTGACCAACATAGGAAGGGTTGTCAACCTCTTCAGCACCAGAGGAAACTAAATTCATTTAATATGGGACACAAAACACACCACCTCTAAAGAAGTCCTGCAATTCGTTACCCAACGTGATCATCTGACTCCAGGTCTTCCAGTGGGACGTGACAACCTCGTGACCGGATAGCCCTTTAATGAAGGTCTGTCATTTACTCAATTCTCTTCACTAAGACACGTATAGCACCGCACATACCCGAGGAGCACGTCTTGTAATTTCATGTGCGTTCAGCTCTGTAGATGTTGCAGGCTTGACTGATGGTTGCATATTGCAGATTTGACATTAGTAATCTGCTCAAATTTCGACACGCACATGAAGTTCTTAGAGTTTCCCTCATATATCATGCGGATCTACACAGCTTACAGCTTTATTTGAGGTTGTTGTTACTGAAGCGGAGCTTACATCGTGGTGTCAGAATGACTTCTGGTATTAGAGGAACTAAACTAATAACTTAATGCATGAAAATGGAGGAAATCTTTATAATACACTAAATAATGAACGGCAGCTCGGATCTAACATCAGTACCAGCTCCGTCAGCGCTAATGTAGCATTGGGAGACATGTCAAGGAGACCCGAGGCTTCCAATGCAGCTGCAAGCAATCAACTATCTGGATTAAGTAACTGGTTATTTTACACAAACATCCTTGATTTATACAGAATTTGCATATTGAATCGTTGGCATATGTCATTGAGATGATGCTTGTATATTCTGGTGGCAAGAGGGGAATGAATGAGGACATGTAGGGCTGATATGTCTGTGCACCTCATATTTACTTGATGCAAGTTTAGCTTTTATATATTGTATGCACCTTTATACTGAAAATTTAATGTC
This sequence comes from Ranitomeya variabilis, assembly GCF_051348905.1. Lineage (NCBI taxonomy): Eukaryota > Metazoa > Chordata > Amphibia > Anura > Dendrobatidae > Ranitomeya > Ranitomeya variabilis. Next base: position 49,887,958 of record NC_135234.1, read on the forward strand.
CACAAATAAACGCAGTTTTTTTTCCCCAAGTGCAAGAAACTTTATGACGTATCTTATTAGAAAAAAATATTTCTCACTCCATTTATCCGTCACTTTTCTTCTGCACTGATCACTTACTTCTCTAATCTGTCTACAAATCCGTTTGGAAAAGTCACTTAGACAACAGTTACACTTTTAAATAAGTTCAACACATCTGAATAATAGTTTATCATATATTAACCCTTACATGATACAGCTATCTTTGCCGTTGAGGACAAAGTCTTGTTTCTACAGTGTTGCTACAGCCATAGATGTTTAATTTTGCAATTGACATAGCCATATTTTTTTTTTCTGGGGCTAGCTTATTGTCAGTGTCTGCTATCAGGAATACAATATGTTGAAACAGTTGTAATATTTGTGTTTTTTTATAGAAAATACAGGGATTGCTTAATTCTGAGGGTACTGTTTTTCTGTCATTCACCTTATAGTATAAATGACAAATTTACGGATCAGTGCTATTATGCCAATACCAAATTCATAGAATTATTTTGCATGTTTTGCCATATACTGAGAGCATAGATGAGCACAGTGATCCATGAAGGATTGAGCTTGAGTCAATTTTTTTGAAATTCTCGTTTTCATGCGAATTTGAAGATTTGATTTGTGGATTGCAAAACAAAAACCCCAAACATTTCCCTACACTATTCCCCACACTCCTGAAGATGTATATAGCTCCATCATATGAGTTGATGTCCGTTTTGGGGTAGATCTGGCTTTTTAGTAGCTTTTTATTTCATGATGAAAAACAATAGTTATGGTACTGTCTGATAGTTTTTTTTATGGCATTCATCTTGTAGGTTAAAGAGTAATTAAACTTTTTTTGTATTTAATTATCCAACACCATCAGTTATTATTTTTTTGTAATATACTTCACTATCTTATTTTGCCTTCTTCTCTGCCCAGTATATGTTCCTTCATAATCTGCTTTCATCTGCTGCTGGGTTAGATCTGTACACTATAATTAAATAATCTGTATGCTGAAATTCCCCTGTCTGACTATGGGATGGTGGAGAAGAGCAGCTCAGACAGGGCAAGTCACATACACAGACTTATTGCATATAGTTTATGGATCTTTGCTGAGCAGCATTTAAAAGCACCTTCTAAAGAGGCATGAACGGGGCACTGAAGCAGCACCACAATGTAATGAGTGAAGGAAGTGAAATAAGGTAATGAAGTGTATAAAAAAATGTAGAATTGCGCAATTCCTGGAGAATAATTGAATAAAAAAAAGAGTTTAGTTACTCTTTAATTGACTTTAAGTTACACTTTATTTTTGCATTTCATTTAAATAATTTCATAAAACTTTTTTTTTTTAACTTTTATAATACTATACAATGCTGGCAAAGTCTAATAGGGATTTAAAGATGGCAGACACAATGGCCGTTGTTAGGCCCCAAATTGATATGACAATACAGACAAATTCAGCTTTCAGCATAGAAGCCTCGGCAGAAATGCTACCTATTAGGAGTTGCACATTAAAGCCCAATATACTGGATATGGAACCTCTGGGGGCAGAGGATGATTTTCTTACCCCTATGGCTATGGCATTAAACATAATTAATATTATTTGCATGATATATATATATATATATATATATATATATATATATATATATATATATATATAATTTAAACCAGCCTCTGCCATTATAATACTAGCTCAAAAGGATACAAGTGTTCAACCTGCAGTTATATTTCATCCTAAAAGAAGACCATTATCTGAATGAGAATGATAAGAGTGCAGTTCTCCTCATGACCACTAGGTTGCACCAACTCACAATCTATAATTACTTTCCCTCCTGTAGTAAAGTGACTTTTAACTTATGGATTTTTCATATCTAAACAAAATTAAACAGTGAGAACGGGAACATATATTTACTTCTCAATTTTCCTATTACTGCGACGTTATGTAAGGATGACAGGAGACGCAGGATTACTGCTGATGATTAATTCTCCACATTTATTGAGAAGATCTTAAAGCATTTAAATGCAATAAATGAGGATATCATCCATGAAAAGCAAATGTGTTGTGCATCGTTTGATATTTTGGAAGAGCTAATTTCCCCACACAGGCTTTAAACTTTACGTGACATTTCACTCTTAAAAGACAATGAAAATGACTTTTTTTTTATTCTGTGGTTGGCAGAAAAACAATGGAGATTTCATGTAATTGGAAAAGCACATACTGACATTGCAGAGCTGAATGTGTGCTTTAACGTTTAATGAAAAAATGAAACCTTCATTCTGTGCCAGTTTCAGTGCTATCAGCCTTACCCATCAGCTTCATTAATTGAGACTGTACTGACATCACATATAGATATCATGATAATGGTTATAATGGTTAATGGTTGAACTCTAGCGCCACCTATTGGAAGTAGCGATCCTACAAGTCAATATTGACCCTTTAGCGAGCCTTGTCACATGACTTAGGATAACAGCCAAACCAGAATCTTAATTTGCAGACACATGTTTCTGGGTGTCCCCCTCCTCAGTGCAAAGCAAGAGATGTGATTGCTCGTTAAAGGGTCAATATTGACTTTTAGGATGGCTCCTTTCAATAAGTGGCGCTAGAGTTCAAGTCCTCTTCCTTTCTAAAGAGGCGATTTGCATATTTCATTTCCCAGAGGAGCACTGCATGGCCTATAAGTCTCTTTACACTGGCATGCCAGGCATGTCACTCTCCATAAGGAGAAACGTTGCCCCTTAGACATTACTTGGGGAATTTTTGCCATCGGAGGGAAGGGAGATTTTGAAAGTCATCTCAACATGCTGCATGACCACCACTAGATCACGGTATCAGCCGATCCTAGGAGGAGGTCAGGACTGAGTATTGGTTGATGTGAATAGTGGGTTACCATTCATATACTTGGATACTAACCCACTATTTATTTACTGCAATATTGCCTGCTTGTTATTGCTTAAAAATGCCCCTTCTGTGCAAAGTTGCCATCCCTCATGCTCTACATTGCAGCTCTGCTCATTTAGGCTAGCTGTAATGTGTAAATATAATCCGAGGAGGAAGGTAGTTCCAGCAGAATGCTAGATAATTAACGGTAGGAATAGGGCTATTAGGTGTTCGATATAGACCAAGGTCAATCCCAAGGGTCACAGTAAAAGGGGAACACTTTATCATGCATTTATGGCATATCTGATTGATCCTGGCTCCACTTACAACCTATCTAGTGTATGGGGGTGTTTTTCTCCCTTGGGCACTCTAGAAAGAATGAGACCACCTCTATGGGGCTCTCTAAAGTAGTTTATGTCTTCTCCCCTAAATCTACAATGAAGATATCTGCATACAAGGCCAAGAAACCCTTATTCTGCTGTTATATGGGATTCATCAGCCACCTGGACCATAAATGGCATCAGACAGGTTCTGGACTCATTGATCTAAGTAGGAGAGTGTTCTAGCCACATTCAGAGGACATTGTGCAGGAATAGGGAGGAGGTGAGCTGTGACCATCACCCAATATGAACGGTTGATCCTGTGTTATGAATATTTAGATTTTATCCGGCATTATTATACTGCCTGTGATGATAATAGAAGTTCTGAAAAAAATGATCTTTAGGTGTCTAGTATTAGTATTGTGACTTCATAACTAGGCTGGAAGTGTGGACTTCTTAAACAATCTTTCTATTGATGTCTGTATGAGCCAGTACTCACACGAAGGACTTCATCAAATAGTGTCAATTCGACTGCAGAGATGAGAATGAAGATTCCCGAAGAAGTTTATTCTCAACTCGGATTCTTGTATTATGCACAATAGTAACAGCAGAAACTGCAACAACTGCACCAGGTGAAGAAACAATTCTGAACCCGAGATGTAGAGAGAGGAAAGTCAGACAATGATGGCTGACAAATAGTGATAAGCGAGCGTGCTGGGATAAGGTGTTATCAGAGCATGCTCAGGTGCTAATAGAGTGTCTTCAGCATCCCCGCGCCTGCATTCCATAGCAGTATAACAGCAACAATACAATGAATACAATACTGTGATTCCCAAAAATTGGACATGGAAAAAAAAAAGAGATATGATTTATTTTTCTGGAGGCTAGAGAAAAACCTCCCACAAAAAACACACGAGGAAATAAAAATACAATAGGTCATTTTCTAAGGACATGCTTTATTAATAATCAGTATTGATTTTCAACCTCCAAAAGTAAACTCTGTTATTACCATTTAATGAAAGGAAGCAGAGATGTTGAAGAAGGTGAACAGTATAGTTAAATATTAATTACACCCATATTTCCATAAGGCAGGGCGAGTCCTTTACTGATTGTATTGATTTCTAATATCATCGCATTCTTTTTTTAAAATTCCGAGGATCCCTGAACTGTGCCAAATGGACCAAATAATAATTAGAGAAGACCAATAGAGTTTTGATGAATTTCCGGTATCTCTAAAGAACATAAAAGACAAGAAACCAACAAACAATCAACGTTGTCAGTAATCTCTGCACATTTCATAAATACTTGAATTTCCTTCTTGCTAAGAACATGAGAACCAATAGCAATAATGAAGGAACAAATGATCAGAATATATAAGAATTAAAGCAAATTTTTATTATAATACTAAAAATATGATATAAAAATAGATACATAATTATACAGATAAACAATAGGGGACATGATGACAAAAACTAGTGAGCACGAGCACATAACATGATCAGTATTCCCATTATCCTGTTACAGAGATTAATATTAAATGGCAATGCTAGTCAACAGTAAACAATGTCTCTATAACTGGAAGATCAGTATATGGAAACCCTTAGTGCAATAATATCCAGGTATGGAGTAGATTTAGGGAATGATAGATTAGATCAGTATCAGTACTGATGATACCATATAAGAGTGCACCATGTGGGATTGCACCAATAAAGGCACATACCTATACATAACAGTGGATAGATCATATAATCCATTACCTGTAGACATGTTGCAGGGTCTAAGTGTGCTCTAGCCAACACCTCGACGCGCGTTTCACTGCCTCTGCAGCATCGTCAGGAAGTCGCTTGGGTCAATCGGCAGTGATCCCTCAGCACACGCAATCGGCTGGGGCTATGCCGCTGCACTTTGATAGTCTTACCTACTCCGGACAGCGAGTACTCACCTCCTGGACCAGCTTGATACCCTTCAATCCCTCAGTATCCAACAACAGGATCTGTGCACCACGGCACCTTCTCCCATTGCTTCCAGGACCAGAGATAACAGACTTCACCCATGTCCCACAGAGTCACACAGCAGCAGGACTAGTTCATCACGGGACTTTCTCTCACCACTCCCAAGGACCAAAGACAGCGAACTTCATGCATCTTCCACACAGTCACTTAACAGAGGGTAAAAAGAAACTTTCTTTCCCAAGATTATCTTGTCACACATATTTACATATATTATGCGTTTATGACACAGGTTATGCCAATCTACTGAGCAACTGCTTATGTGACTATCTACTAGGGACCTGAAAACCGCTCTCACCTTGTACTATACTTCCCTGTTCTCTGTCTTCAGCAACACTTCCCAACATGGTGCCCTTAAATATAAAACTATCATTATACTGTCCCATAAATATTAATATCTCCTATGCCCCACTTCCTGCACAAAATATTCTCACAGTTTCCCCAATACTGTCCCCACACTGCCTTTCTCTGTATTGTTCCCCCACACGGCCCTTCTCCGTAATGTACCCCACACACTGCACCTCTCCGTAATATATCCCCCAACTGACCCTCTCCATCTTCCCCCCCCCCCATATGTTACAGGAATGTCTGCAGGAAATTTGGAATGGCCTCATGCTGCCAGAGCGTTATGTAGTACACATACCTCCAGCCCACTGCAACTTGGACACCTGAACTTCACACGAACCTCCAACTCTAACCTTCTGACTATATGACTAAACCAGGAAGTGTTGCCACTTTTTGCCTACCCTAGCCCCTCTCAATATTGGCTATTCCCAAAACATTTCACCATATCCTAACCTCTTCCTATATCTTACACCACCACTGCCTGTCTGCTCTATTGTTCCTATCTATCACTAACTAAGCCCTAAACTATGTTCTTCACTTTCCCTACTTCTGAGCTGAGTGTATAAGGTTACTTAAGGTATCACCAATACAGTACCCACATAGCTTCATTAGTACCTATAAACAGTCTGCATTTTACATTATATCATAAAAACACAATACAACCACATTTTGTGTGGCCTACTACAGTCTTTGTCATACCCATACATACTTCTTTAAAAATGGTCGTCCTCGACCACAATGAATCTGCAAAACAACAACTTAGACCTAAACACATAAAATACACTTTATCTTAAAATGCACATAAAATGTAATGCTCATTCCATCTAGAGACAAAAAGTGATTGGCACCAAGACTCGGCTCACTCACACCCATATAAGTCTATGGGTGCGAATCACAACACACGGCACTTGGATATCATCCGAGTGTGGTGTGATATACGCCGACGCCAGCAGTGGAGGAGATGGAGAAATTACTTTCTCCGCCTCCTCAGCCGCTGTGTGAGAGGATCGGAGCACAGTAGCATGACACTCAGCTCCCGCTCACAGCAGAGCAGGAGCCGAGGGTCATTAGCATATCACATCCGATGCTCTGGTATCAGATGCCATATGCTAGTGTGACTCCAGCCTTACACTTTTCCTCCGATTGTTCCTCTCCTGGTTTTGTCTTACACATACTGATATGAAATACTGACCAAATACTGAACGTGTGCACGTGGCCTTAGTAGTTTTATGCTCAGCTGTTGCTGGCCGGCAGTGCACGTGTGAGACAAATCAGGCACAAATAGTTGAACATGAAGCCAAAGATTCACAGTTATGGATAGAGGAGCTTTCAGGGATCCCTTCTGTTAATATCCAGGGAATATTTATAGTTGGCTTTATCCAAACTGATGAGGTGATTTCAATGTTCTTCAATTTTGGCTGCAGAGTATGGTGGAGTCAGCATTTTAACAACATCTCTTTGCTGCAAGAAAAGAATGTTTTTCACAACTTTACTCTGCAAGACGTAATTCCTTTAAGTCCAGTTTTAAAGGGGATGTGCTGGATTAAAATTACGTTGCTGCTACTTCCAAAAAAAAAACAAAAAACAGTGTCTCATGTGTGCACAGGTTATGTGTGATATTGCAATTTTAGGGGAGCTAGTCAGTTCTATTTTCATGATGCTGTGAGAGTGGGCCAGGGCGGTAGTCATGGCTGAGATTAATCCCTGTATCACGCACTGGCCTCTCCCCACAGTACAATAGTGCCTTTCCTTCGGCATACCTGCATTCTGGATCTCCATGCCATCAGGGTCCACCCTGGACAGCCAGTGATGCTTTGTAGACAGCACAGAACAAAGAGAGATACAGCCCAGCTCAACTTTAACAACAACTGCTTTACTTGGTTCTGTACGCAGCATATCCACATTCTTTCCAGGATCATCATGTCCCTGTCCTTCTCTCTCCATCGCCAAGCTCGCTTCCAGGACGGGCCATACTTTCCAATCCCCCAGCATCATCTCTGCCCAGCCTTACTCCGTCTGGGGACTCCCTCTGCCTTTTCGCTCCGGTTCTGAGGGCGTTGGCATACGCAGTAAGCTGCCACATGATGAGCGACCTGTCCTTACTGCGTAGACTTTTCTAGCAACTGCAGTCCCACTAATACTGCACCGCTAGCACTGTTGCTGTTGCTCCTTCTGATGAGGTCCTGGCCAGGGATGCCATATGGCTGGGCCTTACACTTCTGTTGTGAAATTGGATTCTGGGCTCCCCCGGTGGCCACTTGTGGAATTGAACTTGTGTGCATCATCCCCTCTGTTCACCTGCTCCCATCAGGATGTGGGAGTCGCTATATAACCTTGCTCCTCTGTCAGTTTCATGCCGGTCAACAATGTATCAGTAGCCTTTCTGTGCATGTTCCTGCTACTAGACAACTACCAGCTAAGTTGGACTTTTGTCCTTGTGTGTTTTTGCATTTTGTTCCTGTTCACAGCTGCTGTTTCGTTACTGTGTCTGGAAAGCTCTTGTGAGCGGAAATTGCCACTCTGGTGTTATGAGTTAATGCTAGAGTCTTAAAGTAATTTCTGGATGGTGTTTTGATAGGGTTTTCTGCTGACCATGAAAGTGCCCTTTCTGTCTTCATGCTATCTAGTAAGCGGACCTCGATTTTGCTAAACCTATTTTCATACTACGTTTGTCATTTCATCTAAAATCACCGCCAATATATGTGGGGGCCTCTGTCTGCCTTTTGGGAAAATTTCTCTAGAGGTGAGCCAGGACTGTCTTTTCCTCTGCTAGGATTAGGTAGTTCTCCGGCTGGCGCTGGGCATCTAGGGATAAAAAAACGTAGGCATGCTACCCGGCCACTTCTAGTTGTGCGGCAGGTTTAGTTCATGGTCAGTATAGTTTCCATCTTCCAAGAGCTAGTTCTCATATATGCTGGGCTATGTTCTCTCGCCATTGAGAATCATGACAGTTTGACCGGCCCAAAAGAGGGTTAAATTACTGGCTGAGAAAGGAGAGAAAAAAGAAGTCTGCTACAATTTTTTTTTTTTTTTTTTTCCCTCTAGTTCTGAGTGTGCTCTTAATTGAATCACTTGCTAGTCTGCCTATACTGCAGCCTTCCTCTCTTCCTCTCCTTCTAATCCTTGAATGGCTCTGTGTTCACCTGTTTCAAATGGATCTTCAGAGTGTAGCTACAGGTTTGAATAATCTCGCCACAAAGGTACAAAATTTGCAAGATTTTGTTGTTCATGCACCTATGTCTGAGCCTAGAATTCCTTTGCCTGAATTCTTCTCGGGGAATAGATCTCACTTTCAAAATTTTAAAAATAATTGCAAATTGTTTTTGTCCCTGAAGTCTCGCTCTGCCGGAGACCCTGCACAGCAGGTCAGGATTGTAATTTCCTTGCTCCGGGGCGACCCTCAAGACTGGGCTTTTGCATTGGCACCAGGGGATCCTGCGTTGCTCAATGTGGATGCGTTTTTTCTGGCCTTGGGGTTGCTTTATGAGGAACCTCATTTAGAGCTTCAGGCGGAAAAGGCCTTGATGTCCTTGTCTCAGGGGCAAGATGAAGCTGAAATATACTGCCAAAAATTCCGCAAATGGTCTGTGCTTACTCAGTGGAATGAGTGCGCCCTGGCGGCGATTTTCAGAGAAGGTCTCTCTGATGCCATTAAGGATGTTATGGTGGGGTTCCCTGTGCCTGCGAGTCTGAATGAGTCCATGACGATGGCTATTCAGATCGATAGGCATCTGCGGGAGCGCAAACCTGTGCACCATTTGGCAGTGTCTACTGAGAAAACGCCAGAAAATATGCAATGTGATAGAATTCTGTCCAGAAGCGAGCGGCAGAATTTTAGACGAAAAAATGGGTTGTGCTTCTATTGTGGTGATTCAACTCATGTTATATCAGCATGCTTTAAGCGTACTAAGAAGCCTGACAAGTCTGTTTCAATTAGCACTTTACAGTCTAAGTTTATTCTATCTGTGACCCTGATTTGTTCTTTGTCATCTATTACCGCGGACGCCTATGTCGACTCTGGCGCTGCTTTGAGTCTTATGGATTGGTCCTTTGCCAAACGCTGTGGGTATGATTTGGAGCCATTGGAGGCTCCGATACCTCTGAAAGGGATTGACTCCACCCCATTGGCTAGTGATAAACCACAATACTGGACACAAGTGACTATGCGTGTTAATCCGGATCACCAGGAGGTTATTCGCTTTCTGGTGCTGTATAATCTACATGATGTTTTGGTGCTGGGATTGCCATGGCTGCAATCTCATAACCCAGTCCTCGACTGGAGAGCTATGTCTGTGTTAAGCTGGGGATGTAAAGGAACTCATGGGGACGTACCTTTGGTTTCCATTTCATCATCTATTCCCTCTGAGATTCCTGAATTCTTGTCTGACTTTCGTGACGTTTTTGAAGAACCCAAGGTTGGTTCACTACCTCCGCACCGGGAGTGCGATTGTGCCATAGACTTGATCCCGGGTAGTAAATACCCTAAGGGTCGTTTATTTAATCTGTCTGTGCCTGAACACGCTGCTATGCGAGAATATATAAAGGAGTCCTTGGAAAAGGGACATATTCGTCCTTCGTCATCTCCCTTAGGAGCCGGTTTTTTCTTTGTGTCTAAGAAAGACGGCTCTTTGAGGCCGTGTATTGATTATCGACTTTTGAATAAAATCACGGTTAAATATCAATATCCGTTACCACTGCTTACTGATTTGTTTGCTCGTATAAAGGGGGCCAAGTGGTTCTCTAAGATTGATCTCCGTGGGGCGTATAATTTGGTGCGAATCAAGCAGGGGGATGAGTGGAAAACCGCATTTAATACGCCCGAGGGCCATTTTGAGTATTTGGTGATGCCTTTTGGTCTTTCAAATGCCCCTTCAGTCTTCCAGTCCTTTATGCATGACATTTTCCGCGATTATTTGGATAAATTTATGATTGTGTATCTGGATGATATTCTGATTTTTTCGGATGACTGGGACTCTCATGTCCAGCAGGTCAGGAGGGTTTTTCAGGTTTTGCGGTCTAATTCCTTGTGTGTGAAGGGTTCTAAGTGTGTTTTTGGGGTTCAGAAGATTTCCTTCTTGGGATACATTTTTTCCCCCTCTTCCATCGAGATGGATCCTGTCAAGGTTCAGGCTATTGGTGATTGGACGCAACCCTCTTCTCTTAAGAGTCTTCAGAAATTTTTGGGCTTTGCTAACTTTTATCGTCGATTTATTGCTGGTTTTTCTGATGTTGTAAAACCATTGACTGATTTGACTAAGAAGGGTGCTGATGTTGCTGATTGGTCCCCTGATGCTGTGGAGGCCTTTCGGGAGCTCAAGCGCCGCTTTTCTTCCGCCCCAGTGTTGCGTCAGCCTGATGTTGCTCTTCCTTTTCAGGTTGAGGTCGACGCTTCTGAAATCGGAGCTGGGGCGGTGTTGTCGCAGAGAAGTTCCAACTGCTCCGTGATGAGACCTTGTGCTTTTTTTTCCCGTAAATTTTCGCCCGCCGAGCGGAATTATGATATTGGGAATCGGGAGCTTTTGGCCATGAAGTGGGCTTTTGAGGAGTGGCGTCACTGGCTTGAGGGGGCCAGACATCAGGTGGTGGTATTGACTGACCACAAAAATTTAATTTACCTTGAGTCTGCCAGGCGCCTGAATCCTAGACAAGCGCGCTGGTCGTTGTTTTTCTCTCGGTTTAATTTTGTGGTGTCTTACCTACCGGGTTCTAAGAATGTTAAGGCGGATGCCCTTTCTAGGAGTTTTGAGCCTGACTCCCCTGGTAATTCTGAGCCCACAGGTATCCTTAAAGATGGAGTGATATTGTCTGCCGTTTCTCCAGACCTGCGGCGGGCCTTGCAGGAGTTTCAGGCGGATAGACCTGATCGTTGCCCACCTGGTAGACTGTTTGTTCCTGATGATTGGACCAGTAGAGTCATCTCTGAGGTTCATTCTTCTGCGTTGGCAGGTCATCCTGGAATCTTTGGTACCAGGGATTTGGTGGCAAGGTCCTTCTGGTGGCCTTCCCTGTCACGAGATGTGCGAGGCTTTGTGCAGTCTTGTGACGTTTGTGCTCGGGCCAAGCCTTGTTGTTCTCGGGCTAGTGGATTGTTGTTACCCTTGCCTATCCCGAAGAGGCCTTGGACGCACATTTCGATGGATTTTATTTCGGATCTGCCTGTTTCTCAGAAGATGTCTGTCATCTGGGTGGTGTGTGACCGTTTCTCTAAGATGGTCCATCTGGTTCCCTTGCCTAAGTTGCCTTCTTCTTCCGAGTTGGTTCCTCTGTTTTTTCAAAATGTTGTTCGTTTGCATGGTATTCCGGAGAATATCGTTTCTGACAGAGGGACCCAATTCGTGTCTAGATTTTGGCGGGCATTCTGTGCTAGGATGGGCATAGATTTGTCTTTTTCGTCTGCTTTCCATCCTCAGACTAATGGCCAGACCGAGCGGACTAATCAGACCTTGGAGACATATTTGAGGTGTTTTGTGTCTGCGGATCAGGATGATTGGGTTGCTTTTTTGCCTTTGGCGGAGTTCGCCCTCAATAATCGGGCCAGCTCTGCCACCTTGGTGTCCCCGTTTTTCTGTAATTCGGGGTTTCATCCTCGATTTTCCTCCGGTCAAGTGGAATCTTCGGATTGTCCTGGAGTGGATGCTGTGGTGGAGAGGTTGCATCAGATTTGGGGGCAGGTGGTGGACAATTTGAAGTTGTCCCAGGAGAAGACTCAGCTTTTTGCCAACCGCCGTCGTCGTGTTGGTCCTCGGCTTTTTGTTGGGGACTTGGTGTGGTTGTCTTCTCGTTTTGTCCCTATGAGGGTTTCTTCTCCTAAGTTTAAGCCTCGGTTCATCGGCCCGTACAAGATATTGGAGATTCTTAACCCTGTGTCCTTCCGTTTGGACCTCCCTGCATCCTTTTCGATTCATAATGTTTTTCATCGGTCATTGTTGCGCAGGTATGAGGTACCAGCTGTGCCTTCCGTTGAGCCTCCTGCTCCGGTGTTGGTTGAGGGTGAGTTGGAGTACATTGTGGAAAAGATCTTGGACTCTCGTGTTTCCAGACGGAAACTCCAGTATCTGGTCAAATGGAAGGGATACGGTCAGGAGGATAATTCTTGGGTCACTGCCTCTGATGTTCATGCCTCCGATCTTGTCCGTGCCTTTCATAGGGCTCATCCTGATCGCCCTGGTGGTTCTGGTGAGGGTTCGGTGCCCCCTCCTTGAGGGGGGGGTACTGTTGTGAAATTGGATTCTGGGCTCCCCCGGTGGCCACTTGTGGAATTGAACTTGTGTGCATCATCCCCTCTGTTCACCTGCTCCCATCAGGATGTGGGAGTCGCTATATAACCTTGCTCCTCTGTCAGTTTCATGCCGGTCAACAATGTAATCAGTAGCCTTTCTGTGCATGTTCCTGCTACTAGACAACTACCAGCTAAGTTGGACTTTTGTCCTTGTGTGTTTTTGCATTTTGTTCCTGTTCACAGCTGCTGTTTCGTTACTGTGTCTGGAAAGCTCTTGTGAGCGGAAATTGCCACTCTGGTGTTATGAGTTAATGCTAGAGTCTTAAAGTAATTTCTGGATGGTGTTTTGATAGGGTTTTCTGCTGACCATGAAAGTGCCCTTTCTGTCTTCATGCTATCTAGTAAGCGGACCTCGATTTTGCTAAACCTATTTTCATACTACATTTGTCATTTCATCTTAAATCACCGCCAATATATGTGGGGGCCTCTGTCTGCCTTTTGGGAAAATTTCTCTAGAGGTGAGCCAGGACTGTCTTTTCCTCTGCTAGGATTAGGTAGTTCTCCGGCTGGCGCTGGGCATCTAGGGATAAAAAAACGTAGGCATGCTACCCGGCCACTTCTAGTTGTGCGGCAGGTTTAGTTCATGGTCAGTATAGTTTCCATCTTCCAAGAGCTAGTTCTCATATATGCTGGGCTATGTTCTCTCGCCATTGAGAATCATGACACACTTCTAACATTGCATGGCATGATATAGCCTGGGGCTGGCTAGCCCAAGTGAGCTGCATGGGCACCCTGGCCCCAACTGACTCCTATCAGGAAGTCCTTCCTGTCTTATCTATCGTGCCCCTCCTATATTAACTATTTAATATACTATGTACAATCCCAAACTCTATGTGCCTCCATCTTGTGGCCTAACTAAGCACTGCACTTTCCCTATAATACGACAAAATACACTGTGCTGCAGCAGCTGAAATGCCATACATAAATATACTTGTCACCTATAAATAACATTCACAGTGCTATACAACAATATGCATACAGTAATTAGATATCACGGTTAATCAGGACGCACTTAAAGGGGTGAATGCACACATCAGTCTTTGTAACCACTTACAATGCCATAGGTAAAAAATTAAGCTGTAACCCCTCCACGACCTTTGACATATATTTATGTCAAAGGACGTGTCCATGCCTTTGATATGACCTCAACACTGAATATCTTTCCCTTTGATTTACTCAGCCATTAAGTTCCTGATAAAGCCACGGGTAGATCCAGTATCTTCCTGCAGCTGTTTAACCAGTTAAAGACGCTGTGAAGAGTTTAAAGCCACACTCACATTAGCCATAGTGCAGCTCTATTTCTCAGCACTGTCTCATCTGATGACTAGAAAACAGGTATCATTTTTATCATTGTTCAATGACCTATACAGACAAGACTCTAGTTTCATTGCTAAAATTAAACTGATTGGTTAACTTTAATGCCATTTACATGAATGGAGTTTGGATGCAATACCAATTGAACCCATGGACAAGTGGGGTGTTTGGAAGAAAAACAAAAATTATAAACAACCATAACCCTAACCGATTGCTGTGATTTCTGGTTTACAACCTGAACGGTGGCATGATGTGACCATCCAGGCTGAGAAACATGAGACAATGGCGCTTACCCCCATTCACTGAAGGTGCGTTCTCAGTCTCACTTCACTGCGAGCTGGGACGATGAACTGTGGTGATCTCAATGAGATAAACGAGAGCACCATGAGAATTTTCTCCCTTTAATCTCCTTGAGATCGCCACAGTTCATCTGGCTGCTCACAGTAAAGTGAGCTTGGAATTGCACCTTCAGCGACTGGCATTAAACTTCTACGACATCACCACTCGTCACTGAAGCTGCACTCGCAACACCTCATTGTCTCATGATTTTCAGCCTGGTTGGTCACATCATGCCACTGTTCACGGTGTAAACCGTATAAATATTATGGATTATCTTCACTTCGGACAGTTGAGGGATATAGTTGTTTATTATTTTTGTGTATTTACAGGGGACAAGGGCTTCAATGAATTAGGAGTAAGGGGAGTATTATGGTTTTTTATTATTTTCTGTCTTTTACAGGGGACAAGGGCTTCAATGGAATAGGCGTAAGATGAGTATAACTTTGCTTTTAATTTTTAAATAAATATGAAATACAGAGCGTTGATTTTTATTTCAAATAAAGGATTTTATTCTTGCTGTGTGTTTATTTCCAAATTTACTATGGGGATAGTAATGGGAGCATCTTAAAGACGCCCCTCCATTAAAAGACTGACATTAACCCCAACCCTATTACCCCACTGGCCACTGCCACAGGGCAAGTGGGAAGAACAAGGCTAAGTGCCAGATTTGGCATATCTTCTGGATGAGCCATTTCTGGGGCCGCTGAGGGCTGATGTTGGTAGCCTGGGGATGGGGGGACAATATCTCTAACCCCTTCTCAGGCTATTAATATCAACCCACAGCTGTCTGTTTGGTCGTTGCTTTGCTGGTTTGAATTTATAGGGGGACCCTAAATCATTTTTTTCTGAGGTCTCCCATAAATTCACCAGTAAAGGCTACGCAAGCAGCTGTGAGCTATTATTAGTAGCCTGGGAACCTTATGGGGTATTGCACTTATCCCAGATTATTAACATCAGTCCCCTTGGGCTTTCCCTCTCCTGGGTACAAAAATTGTGTGAAAGCCCATGCCGTATTTTTTTTAAATTCTTTATTTTACACAGGTTTAAACCGGTGCTGCTGCTGAATACAACTCCCATCATTGTCTCCTGTTTGCGCTGATCTCAGCGTGAGAAGGAGACAATGATGAAAGCTGCCTTCAGCCGCCAGAACCTGGGATCAGCACAAACCGTACTGCTTTTCCCAGGCACCAGTATGTGTCACATGGACACACAGACGACACATGAATCTGACACATGGACACAGAAAAATGGACAGCATATGTATACACCAAAAACATACGGCTGTCACATACGTGCATATGGATGGCACATGGACACGGACCATGGGAATCACCAGTACTGGATATTAAGCTGCTTATAACAACCATATTTATAGTTGTTTTTGTGCATTCTTCTTTCTAATACAGCTAGTGCGTTCACATATTACGAGGCTGCATAATTTCTGTGTCCTGAAAAATATATGAGTAATGGAAAGTTACTAAGAGGCAAAAAATTGCTGGAAAAGTCAGATATGAAGTCACAAATCTCTGAGTCATCGCTGACCCGGACATTATATTTTTATTATGTGAAGTTACAGCTATATTGATGTTCCTATGATACAGATCATTCAAAACCGAAGTTCTATTCTCCCTCCTGTTATTGACATTATTTTGATATTAACCCCTTCAAGACCTTGCCCTTTTCCGTTTTTGCGTTCTCGTTTTTCGCTCTCCTCCTTCCCAGAGCCATAACTTTTTTATTTTTCTGTCAATATGGCCATGTGAGGGCTTGTTTTTTGCAGGACAAGTTGCACTTTTGAACGACATCATTGATTTTAGCATGTCATGTACTAAAAATGGGAAAAAAATTCCAAGTGTGGTGAAATTGCCAAAAAAGTGCAATCCCACACTTGTTTTTTATTTGTTTTTGTTTTTTATTTTTCAGGTCATTATGAGTTCATAGACACCAAACATGTCTAGGTTACATTTTATCTATGTGGTAACAAAAAATTCCAAACTTTGCTAAAAAAGAAAGAAAGAAAAAAAATGGCGCAATTTTCCAACACCCATAGCTTCTCCATTTTTCGTGATCTGGGTCAGGTGAAGGCTTAGTTTTTGCGTGCCGAGCTGACGTTTTTAGTGATACCATTTTTGTGCAGATACGTTCTTTTGATTGCCCGTTATTGCATTTTAATGCAATGTCGCGGCGACCAAAAAACGTTATTCTGGCGTTTCAAATTTTTTTCTATGCTGTTTAGCGATCAGGTTAATGCTTTTTTTTATTGATAGACCAGGCGATTCTGAACACGGCGATACCAAATATATGTAGGTTTGATTTTTTTTATTGTTTTATTTTGAATGGGCCGAAAGGGGGGTGATTTAAACCTTTCTTTTTTTTTTTCTTTTTTTCATATTTTTTAAACTTTTTTTTATACTTTTGCCATGTTTCAATAGCCTCCATGGGAGGCTAGAAGCTGGCATAGCCTGATCGGCTCTGCTCCATAGCAGCAATCATCAGATCGCTCCTATGTAGCTGAATTACAGGCTTGCTATGAGCGCCGAACACAGGGTGGCGCTCACAGCAAGCCGGCATCAGTAACGATAGAAGTCTCAAGGAGAACTCAGGTTGTCATGCTGACACATCGCTAACCCTCAATCATGTGATGGGGTCGGCGATGCGCTCATTTTCGGCCCGATGGCCGGAAGCGTCGGTTAAATGCCACTGTCAGCATTTAATAGCGTTTAATAGTGGCGGGTGAATCGCGATTCCACCCGTCGCTATTGCGGGCACATGTCAGCTGTTCAAAACAGCTGACATGTCCCGGCTTTGATGCTGGCTCACCACCGCAGCCCGCGTCAAAGCAGGGGTACCGACCTATGCCGTAGTAGTATGGCGGAGGTCAGTAAGGGGTTAATGAATCGCTAAGTAGAGAAAATTAAATTAAACTAGCAAAGAAGAGTACCACTTATGAAACATAATTATATATATATTATTTTCTTTTTATGCCTCCACTGAAGTTGTCATTGATGGGTCACACCCTCATTGTGGGGTCAAACTTGTGACCTTTGACATTTATTTATGGGGTTGCATTCCACCATACTAATAGGACCAGCTTACAGACTGTGCATCCTTCTCCTCGAGCCCACTAAATCGTCTGGGAGAGTATATCATGTTATGCCTATCACATCACCTCTACACGCCTCTTTGGGCGTTAACATTCTGGGCCAGTTTTGATTGACACTCTGGTCACACATCGTCGTCCTGCCCAGCTCACACCTCACGGCCACAATGTCATATCTACAGAGCGAGCGCCACTGACTTTTTATGCAAGGTAGGATTTCAAAGAATGTAGCAGAAAAAAGGCAGCCATATTAACAAAAAAAGGTTGGAAAACTAAGGCTGCCGTCACACTAGCAGTATCTGGTCAGTGGTCAGTATTTTACATCAGTATGTGTAAGCCAAAACCAGGAGTGGGTGATAAATGCAGAAGTGGTGCATATGTTTCTGTTATACTTTTCCACTAATTGATCCACTCCTGGTTTTGGCTTACAAATACTGATGTAAAATACTGACCAAATACTGCTAGTGTGACGGCAGCCTAAGGCACTTTGGGATTTTTTCCATGTTATGCTCAATAATTTTTTGTGTTATTTTGCTGTGTTTTTGTTTTGGTTTTATTTTAGGGACTCACAAAACAATAACGACCCTTGCGAGCTTGCGTACTTTGGCCGAAATATCCATCAATATCTCATGCATATTATATTATAATATACGGTATATATTTTTCTGCACATTTTTTTCATTTTCAAGTAGAATGTAGCTAGACCCATCACTGTTGGACTTGTAAACTAGGCTGCTTGTCCCTGTGGAGCATACTTGCATAATGCTAGTAGGCTATGAACCAGACACTGTGCAATACACGTATCAGTATGACTGGCACCCTATACAAGCCTTATCCATGTGCATTCATAAAACTAGGCAACTACCCCCTCCATGAATGGTCAGTGTGTGAGTGGTTGTTTCATCAGTATTTTGCACCTGTGTTGCCTTTGCCTTTAACGTGAAGGCTGCTGCATCCTGTAGTGCGTTCATTTATTTGAATTGTGTTGTTAAAAATGGCTCCATTCTTTCTTCTATGTTCTTTAATTTTTTTGTGTAATTTTACTGTGTTTTTATTTTGATTGTATGTCTGTGTGTATATGGTACGTTTTTCCTGCATTGAATTGGCCCAAAATCATTAGGGAATCATTATACCTGCAAAGACAATGAGAATCCTGAATTGCTGTGCGCATGATCAGTAATTTTTCTTTCAGGACTTGCTGTGCTTTTAAAATCAGCAGCATGTCATTTCTTTGTACGTTTTTGCCGCGTTCTTCACCCATTGACTTTAATAGAGTCAGTTAAGTACGCAGCAACAATGAAGGTATAAAAATGTTTGCACATTTGCTGCATTTTTGCTTGCGTTTTTTCTCCTATATTGGGTGTTTCCGATGCTGTCACACAGATGACACCGGCTGCTCTAATCGGCTGTAAGATTATCACCACCTGTCAGAGCACTGTGGGGGTCACAGTGTCAGCATGAGCCCGCAGCTGTGAATGGCGGTAAAAAGCTTAGTCACAGACTACTATTCCATCAGCCTACGCCTGCTGTTACTAATAACAACGAGAGCAGGAACAGCTTATGGGCGTAGTCATCAGCCGGCACCTGAGATCAAAGTAAAGAAAAATAAAAGTTTAAATTACGGTATTATTATTATTAATTAAATTAAACCCAGTTATGCTCACATTAAGGCTGTGTGCACACGTTCAGGATTTGCTGCAGAAAATTCCTGAGAAAAACCTGAAATTTTCTGCAAGAAATCTGCAAAAAATCTTCATGCGTTTTTTGCTAGTTTTTTGCGCGTTTTTACCTCGTTTTTGGTGCGATTTTTTTGCGGATTTTTCTGGACATTTCCCAATGCATTCTATAGTGGGAAATCCTCGAAAAAAAACGCAAAATTAATGAACATGCTGCATTTTTTACCGCGATGTGTTTTTTCACGGAAATAATGTGCACAAAACATGCGGAATTCATTCTAAATGATGGGATGCATAATGTATGCTGTTTTTTTGCGGTTTTATAGCATTTTATAGCGAAAAAACGCGAAACAAAAATGAAAAATCAGCAACGTGTGCACACAGCCTAACATCTAATCCCTGAAGCCCTGTAAAAGATACAAAATAAAAAAACATATACACATAAAATAATAAACCACCATATCACTCACATATTCTCCGTAATCCATATTGTCTCACGATGATTTAGATCACTTGTAGAGCAGTCACATCAGCTGATGCTATTGCTCTACCTGGCAGTCGGGTGCACACTGATAGGAGTGTGTAATCGCTCCTGCAGTGTGTAGCGCTGAGCTGCGGTTAGAAAGTTTACTGGGCTGAATCAGCTGATGAGCTCTGGTGATCTCACTTACAGCACGTTCTTATGCAGCAGCGCCATCAGTGGGTTCATCTGATGTGGCTGCTCTCAAAGTCATCAGGATTGTCGTGGGACATAATGGATTATCTCTTCACTTTGAACAGGTGAGTATTATGGCTGTTCTTTTTTATTTTTTATTTTACAGTGTACAAGGGCATCAGGGATTTGGTGTTAAGGTGACTATAATGTGTTTTTTATTTTTAAATAAATGTGTAAAACTGTGTCAATTATTTTAAATAAAGGACTTTATTCTGGGTGTTTTTTTAGTTACAATTTGAATATGGGGTTAGTAATTTTTAACCTCTTATAGATGCCTCTCCATTACTAGCTCATGTACTTCATGTCAGATGTCAATACAAGGCTGACATGAATCCCCCAACCATATTACCCCACTTGCCAATGCATCAGGGCAAGTGAGAAGAGCACCAAAGTGCCAAGCTCCAGATTTGATGCATCTTATTGATGAGCCATTTCTGGGGCAGCTGAAAGCAGATATTTTTAGTCTAGGAGGGGGAGAATAACCATGGCCCTTTCCTAGGCTACTATTAATATCAGCCTGTAGCTGTCTATTTAGCCTTTGCTAGTTAGAATGTATAGGGGACCCTACATCAATTTTTTTCTGCGGTCCCATGTAAACTAGCCAGTAAAGGCTAAGCAAACAGCAGTGAGCTGAAATTGATAGCCTGGGAACCTTTGGCTATTGGCTCCTTCCTAGAATGTTAACATCAGTCCTTAGCCATTGGCTTTCCCTCTGCTGGTTCTGAAAATTATGCTGGAGCTCATGCCATTTTTTCATTTTTTTTAAATAAATAAAAAAAATGTCTGCGTGTGAGCCCGCTGATATCAACTTGAATAACCCCAAGCGCATCAATGTTGCATCGTCAATGATTCACTGCTCATCTACAATTTTTTTCTCAGCTCAGATTGGACTGAGAAAAAAATTGCAGCATGCTGCGAGTGGCCGCATATATTGGGAGAGACTCGCCAATCCAAGTCAATGGGTGCGAGAAAAAAAATCACACTGCACACGGACCATGCATGTGCCATCCAATTTTTAGGCACCCAGCTCCTGGAAAACCAACATTTCTTCAGCTTTACACAGTAAATTCACAGTGTGACCATCAGAATAGAATAGATAAATACATAGAATAGATAGAAAGGTGTTAGTGACATATATGATTAATGCAGTGTTTGTATAGTTTAATGTTTACGTAGTTAGCTAATAATTCAATAAATGAAAGAAAAAAATGGCATGGGTACCACTACTTTTTCGTAACCAGATGAGGAAAAAAACAAAAGCTGGGGGCTGATGTTTATAGCCTGGGAAGGGGTAATAAACATGGAGCTTCCTGGGCTATTAATATCAGCTCACAGCTTTCTGCTTAGCCTTTACTGGTTATTAAAATGAGGGACCAACTGAAAAATATACTTGGGGTCTCCCATATAATTAATAATCAGTAAAGACTAGGCAGACAGTTGCGGGCTGATATAATTACCTAGGATGGGGCCAAGGATATTGGCCCCCTCACAGACTAAGAACATCAGCCAATAGGTGCCACAGAAATGACACATCTGTGAGATGAGCAAAATCTGGCGCTTAGCCCCCTTTTCCCATTTACCCTGGTGCGGTGAAAATTGGGAAGTAAATGAAGCTCCATGAACAGTCAACGCTTTACCATGTTTTATTATGATTATACACCTGAAATACATTCATGCCACATTCCTCGTAAGCTTTACTGCTGATTCTGTATGTCCTTGAAGAATTTTGTGTGAACAAAACATTCACCTTTGGTGGAGCTGGATTTCCTTCATTTTGTGTTCTCAAGTTATCTCTTCAGCAGCTCTCAGCTCTGCAGTCTCCTCACTTCCAGGTTGCTTGGGTGGGTAGATTCTCCTCAGTGAGTGACAGTTCTGTTCAACAACTTCCGTCCTGCTACTACGCATTGAGATTACCTTGTCACTCATGGATGGCCTTTACGCTTTTTTGATCAAAATAGTGTTGACTAAGTATCTTAACAGTTATTTACATGTACTATTACTATTTATTTACTTACTTACTACAGGGTAGATGCTAATTTCTTTTTCTTGGATTTTAACTATGCATTAATGATTTGCCAGTGTTTGTACTGAGTCTTCATTGTTTTTGCAATCTTTACATATAGAGATAACAGGGCATTTGAACAAGCACATGGCACCCAAGAGTGAGAGCTGTGGTTAGCAGAACTGCTCTGGAGACTGCTGAGGCTTTAAGTCAGGAATTGTGACTATAAAAGAGTGATAAATAACAGAAAAACTGATTGAAACATCAAGAACCAGTCTGAACAGGTGCAAACCAAAAAAGCAACTTATATATCAAAATACAAAAATGGCTGCACTCAATTGTGTCAGTGTGAAATACATGAAGTGGGAATAGCAAAATGGCTTTTGAAATTTAGGAAAAATACACATGAGATGATTAGCACAAAATTTGGCCAAATGATGTGAGCCCATCAACCATCGTCAAGGTAATCTCATGAATCTGATGGGTCTCTGACCTAACTGCCCAGTGTGAACACTTACATATGGCTAATTTCTGAATGCATGGGTGAATATAAACACCTCTCTTGGTAAAGCCTACATTTATGGTTTGGTTTCACATTGACATGCTTTAACACAATTGAGTGAAACCATTTTCTTATTTTGTTATAAAAGACTGATAACAGATTTTGAGCTGACAGGAGGGTGAGTAGCTTACTGCTATGCATGGAGAGGTAGCTGGGATGATAGGAGTTAACTCCTCTCCTGGATCTATTACACATACTAGGCCAGGCTATGATGACCAAGCCCCATGGAAACCAGCTGTGTACTATGTAAGATAAAAACACTCACAGCAGAATAATGGAAGGAGCTAGGAAAAGCAAGTCAATTACAAGCTTGATTATTTTCATGCTGTCTTAGTAAAGCAATGTAATAACATAATATCCCTTTAATAGTACTTTTCTAGAGCAGGTTTTCCAGGTAGTTTGCCAGTGACATTGTAGACACAATTACAGAACCATCTTATATTTGGTTACATTGAGAATTGATGTGGAGATACATAGCATGGCTGGAAATACACAAATATAATTTTTACATGTAAATTATCAAGTTACCATCGTTCAGCAAGACAGCCATATTTAAAAAAATCCTAATATCCATTATTGTAGTTTTTGTTCCTGTATACAGATGTTTAGTGAACCCTATAATGATATGCATTTCAATGATGACCATATGTAATGAACAGTGTCTGAATATGGTAGGTATGATGATAAAGGCAGACATGAATGATTACATTATCAGGAAAGTGCATTTACCGGGTCAGAGCATATTTCATGCTTATTTGCTAATGCCAACACGAGATGGGCTGTAATATAGAAGCATTTGTCATCATGAAACCCGAACACGAGAATTTTAATTACAAGCACATTAAGTAAATAGTTTTACTAGAAGAAAAGATTCTGGGCAGAATGATTACAGTTCACCTTACCAAAGTCTGTAGATAAGGGAGATTTTCCTCCATATCGTCACCTGCTGTATGCCTTCATTCATCTCCATAGTGGGTCCAGGGCATGTCCACACATCGGTTTCCTTTTTTTTTTTTTCATTTGCAAACAGACCATTTTTCTTACATTGTTGCATCTGTTTTGCTTCATTTTTTCTCAACTGAAGGAGGTTAAAGAGGTTAACTGTCAGAACTTTTCTTTTCATTGTCTCTTAGGACTAGACCCATGGAAAACAGAAGCAAAAGGTTAGAAAACAAATATAAACAGATATTTTTCATCCATTTTTAATTAATCCTCATACATTTGAATGGCTGATTCTGCTCAGCAAAAAGTGATGGGAACAGGACATGCACTGAGTGTAACATAATGGGTGCTCAAATCCATTAAATAAAGGAAGTGAATAATTCTATTAACCCCTTAAGCCCCGAGGGTGGTTTGCACGTTAATGACCAGGCCAATTTTTACAATTCTGACCACTGTCCCTTTATGAGGTTATAACTCTGGAACGCTTCAACGGATCTTGGCGATTCTGACATTGTTTTCTCGTGACATATTGTACTTCATGTTAGTGGTAAAATTTGTTCGATATAACTTGCGTTTATTTGTGAAAAAAACGAATATTTGGCGAAAATTTGGAAAATTTCGCAATTTTCCAACTTTGAATTTTTATGCCCTTAAATCACAGACATATGTCACACAAAATACTTAATAAATAACATTTTCCACATGTCTACTTTACATCAGCACAATTTTGGAACCAAAATTTTTTTTTGTGACGGAGTTATAAGGGTTAAAAGTTGACCAGCAATTTCTCATTTTTACAACACCATTTTTTTTTAGGGACCACATCTCATTTGAAGTCATTTTGACGGGTCTATATGATAGAAAATACCCAAGTGTGACACCATTCTAAAAACTGCACCCCTCAAGGTACTCAAAACCACTTTCAAGAAGTTTATTAACCCTTCAGGTGTTTCACAGGAATTTTTGGAATGTTTAAATAAAAATGAACATTTAACTTTTTTTCACACAAAATTTATTTCAGCTCCAATTTGTTTTATTTTACCAAGGGTAACAGGAGAAAATAGACCCCAAAAGTTGTTGTACAATTTGTCCTGAGTACGCTGATACCCCATATGTGGGGGTAAACCACAGTTTGGGCGCATGGCAGAGCTTGGAAGCAAAGGAGCGCCATTTGACTTTTCAATGCAAAATTGACTGGAATTGAGATGGGACGCCATGTTGCATTTGGAGAGCCCCTGATGTGCCTAAACATTGAAACCCCTAACAAGTGACACCATTTTGGAAAGTAGACCCCCTAAGGAACTTATCTAGATGTGTGGTGAGCACTTTGACCCAACAAGTGCTTTACAGAAGTTTATAATGCAAAGCCGTAAAAATAAAAAATCATATTTTTTCACAAAAATGATTTTTTCACCCCCAATTTTTTATTTTCCCAAGGGTGAGAGAAGAAATTGGACCCCAAAAATTGTTGTGCAATTTGTCCTGAGTACGCTGATACCCCATATGTGGGTGTAAACCATTGTTTGGGCGCAGGGCAGAGCTCGGAAGGGAAGGAGCGCCATTTGACTTTTCAATGCAAAATTGACTGGAATTGAGATGGGACGCCATGTTGCATTTAGAGAGCCCTTGATGTGCCTAAACATTGAAACCCCTAACAAGTGACACCATTTTGGAAAGTAGACCCCCTAAGGAACTTATCTAGATGTGTGGTGAGCACTTTGACCCAACAAGTGCTTTACAGAAGTTTATAATGCAGAGCCGTAAAAATAAAAAATCATATTTTTTCACAAAAATGATCTTTTCACCCCCAATTTTTTATTTTCCCAAGGGTAAGAGAAGAAATTGGACCCCAAAAATTGTTGTGCAATTTGTCCTGAGTACACTGATACCCCATATGTGGGTGTAAACCATTGTTTGGGCGCAGGGCAGAGCTCAGAAGGGAAGGAGCGCCATTTGACTTTTCAATGCAAAATTGACTGGAATTGAGATGGGACGCCATGTTGCGTTTGGAGAGCCCCTAATGTGCCTAAACATTGAAACCCCCCACGAGTGACACCATTTTGGAAAGTAGACCCCTTAAGGAACTTATCTAGATGTGTGTTGAGCACTTTGACCCAACAAGTGCTTCACAGAAGTTTATAATGCAGAGCCGTAAAAATAAAAAATCATATTTTTTCACAAAAATGATCTTTTCACCCCCATTTTTTTATTTCCCCAAGGGTAAGAGAAGAAATTAGACCACAAAAGTTGTTGTACAATTTGTCCTGAGTACGCTGATACCCAATATGTGGGTGTAAACCATTGTTTGGGTGCATAGCAGAGCTCAGAAGGGAAGAAGCGCTATTTTACTTTTCAATGCAAAATTGACTGGAATTAAGATGGGATGCCATGTTGCGTTTGGAGAGCCCCTGATGTGCCTAAACATTAAACCCCCCCACAAGTGACACCATTTTGGAAAGTAGACCCCCTAAGGAACTTATCTAGATGTGTTTTGAGAGCTTTGAACCCCCAAGTGTTTCACTACAGTTTATAACGCAGAGCCGTGAAAATAAAAATATTTTTTTTTTTCACAAAAATGATTTTTTAGCCCCCAAGTTTTGTATTTTCACAAGGGTATCAGGATAAATTGGACCCCAAAAGTTGTTGTCCAATTTGTCTGGAGTACGCTGATACCCCATTTGTGGGGGGGGACCACTGTTTGGGCGCATGACAGAGCTCGGAAGTGAAGGAGCGCCATTTGGAATGCAGACTTAAATGGATTGGTCTGCAGGCGTCACGTTGCATTTGCAGAGCCCCTGATGTACCCAAACAGTACAAACCCCCCACAAGTGACCCCATATTGGAAACTAGACCCCCCAAGGAACTTATCTAGATGTGTTGTGAGAACTTTGAACCCCCAAGTGTTTCACTACAGTTTATAACGCAGAGCCGTGAAAATAATATTTTTTTTTTTTCACAAAAATGAAATTTAGCCCCCAGTTTTGTATTTTCACAAGGGTATCAGGATAAATTGGACCCTAAAAGTTGTTGTCCAATTTGTCCTGAGTACGCTGATACCCCCTATGTGGGGGGGAACCACTGTTTGGGCGCATGACAGAGCTCGGAAGGGAAGGAGCGCCATTTGGAATGCAGACTTAAATG
This sequence comes from Ranitomeya variabilis, assembly GCF_051348905.1. Taxonomy (NCBI): domain Eukaryota; kingdom Metazoa; phylum Chordata; class Amphibia; order Anura; family Dendrobatidae; genus Ranitomeya; species Ranitomeya variabilis. The sequence goes on from NC_135234.1 coordinate 49,914,586, forward strand.
GATTGGTCTGCAGGCATCACGTTGCATTTGCAGAGCCCCTGATGTACCCAAACAGTACAAACCCCCCACAAGTGACCCCATATTGGAAACTAGACCCCCCAAGGAACTTATCTAGATGTGTTGTGAGAACTTTGAACCCCCAAGTGTTTCACTACAGTTTATAACGCAGAGCCGTGAAAATATTATTTATTTTTTTTTTCACAAAAATGAAATTTAGCCCCCAGTTTTGTATTTTCACAAGGGTATCAGGATAAATTGGACCCTAAAAGTTGTTGTCCAATTTGTCCTGAGTACGCTGATACCCCCTATGTGGGGGGGAACCACTGTTTGGGCGCATGACAGAGCTCGGAAGGGAAGGAGCGCCATTTGGAATGCAGACTTAAATGGATTGGTCTGCAGGCGTCACGTTGCATTTGCAGAGCCCCTGATGTACCCAAACAGTACAAACCCCCCACAAGTGACCCCATATTGGAAAGTAGACCTCCCAAGGAACTTATCTAGATGTGTTGTGAGAACTTTGAACCCCCAAGTGTTTCACTACAGTTTACAACGCAGAGCCGTGAAAATAAAACATATTTTTTTTCCCACAAAAATGATTTTTAGCCCCCCAAATTTTTATTTTCCCAAGGATAACAAGAGAACTTGGACCCCAGAAGTTGTTGTTCAATTTGTCCCTAGTACGCTGATACCCCATATGTTGGGGTAAACCCCTTTTTGGACGCACGGGAGAGCTCGGAAGGGAAGGAGCACTGTTTTACTTTTTCAACGCAGAATTGGCTGGAATTGAGATTGGACGCCATGTCGCGTTTGGAGAGCCCCTGATGTGCCTGAACAGTGGAAGCTCCCCAATTCTACCTGAAACCCTACCCCTAACCTCACCCCTAACCGTTTACTGAACATTTTCTGACAGTCATAAGTGCCACGTATATAAGTGCCACGTATTTAAGAGCCACGTATTTAAGTGCCACGTATTTCAGTGCCACGTATTTCAGTGCCACGTATTTCAGTGCCACGATATTTCAGTGCCACGTATTTCAGTGCCACGTATTTCAGTGCCACGTATTTCAGTGCCACGATATTTCAGTGCCACGTATTTCAGTGCCACGAATTTCAGTGCCACGTATTTCAGGCACTGAAAAATACGTGGCACGTAAATACTTCAGTGCCACGATATTTCAGTGCCACGTATTTCAGTGCCACGTATTTCAGTGCCACGTATTTCAGGCACTGAAAAATACGTGGCACGTAAATACTTCAGTGCCACGATATTTCAGTGCCACGAATTTCAGTGCCACGAATTTCAGTGCCACGTATTTCAGGCACTGAAAAATACGTGGCACGTAAATACGTGGCACGTAAATACGTGGCACGTAAATACGTGGCACGTAAATACGTGGCACTGAAATACGTGGCACTGAAATACGTGGCACTGAAATACGTGGCACTGAAATACGTGGCACTGAAATACGTGGCACTGAAATACGTGGCACTGAAATACGTGGCCACTGAAATATCGTGGCACTTATATACGTATATACGTATATAAACGTATATTTCAGTGCCACATATTTCAGTGCCACGTATTTCAGGTTAGGGGTAGGGTTAGGGGTAGGGTTAGGGTTTTTTGTTTTTTTCTTGTTTTCTTGTGTTTTTCTATAAAAACGCATGCGTTTTACCGCGTTTACATGCATTTTTTCACACATGCGTTTTTTTTAAAAAACGCATGCAGATAAAAACGCAAGTGTGAAACCAGACTAAAAGACGCTTTTTATAGCAAAAAAGTTTTTGCGTCTCCACATTTTGAGACCTATAATTTTTCCACATTTTGGTCCACAGAGTCATGTGAGGTCTTGTTTTTTGCGGGACGAGTTGACGTTTTTATTGGTAACATTTTCGGACACGTGACAGTTTTTGATCGCTTTTTATTCCGATTTTTGTGAGGCAGAAAGACCAAAAACCAGCTATTCATGAATTTCTTTTGGGGGAGGCGTTTATACCGTTCCGCGTTTGGTAAAATTGATAAAGCAGTTTTATTCTTCGGGTCAGTACGATTACAGCGATACCTCATTTATATCATTTTTTTATGTTTTGACGCTTTTATACGATAAAAACTATTTTATAGAAAAAATAATTATTTTGGCATCGCTTTATTCTGAGGACTATAACTTTTTAATTTTTTTGCTGATGATGCTGTATGGCGGCTCGTTTTTTGCGGGACAAGATGACGTTTTCAGTGGTACCATGGTTATTTATATCCGTCTTTTTGATCGCGTGTTATTCCACTTTTTGTTCGGCGGTATGGTAATAAAGCGTTGTTTTTTGCCTCGTTTTTTTTTTTTTTTTCTTACGGTGTTTACTGAAGGGGTTAACTAGTGGGCCAGTTTTATAGGTTGGGTCGTTACGGACGCGGCGATACTAAATATGTGTACTTTTATTGTTTTTGTTTGTTTTTTTTAGATAAAGAAATGTATTTATGGGAATAATATATATTTTTTTATTATTATTTATTTAGGAATTTTTTTTTATTTTTTTTACACATGTGGAAATTTTTTTTTTTACTTTTTTACTTTGTCCCAGGGGGGGACATCACAGATCGCAGATCTGATAGTGTGCACAGCACTCTATCAGATCCGTGATCATACTTTCATCGGAGCAGGCTGCAGCTTTCATCTGCAGCCTGCTCCGACCCGGAAGTGCTCCCTGCAGGACCCGGATACAGCCCCTCGGCCATTTTGGATCCGGGGCCTGCAGGGAGAAGACGTTCGGTACGAGGTGAGTACATCACCTTGTACCGATCGTCTCAGGGAAGCCCGCAGGGAGCCCCCTCCCTGCGCGATGCTTCCCTGTACCGCCGGTACACCGCGATCATGTTTGATCGCGGTGTGCCGGGGGTTAATGTGCCGGGGGCGGTCCGTGACCGCTCCTGGCACATAGTGCCGGATGTCAGCTGCGATATGCAGCCGACACCCGGCCGCGATCGGCCGCGCTCCCCCCGTGAGCGCGGCCGATCGCGTATGACGTACTATCCCGTCACCGGGAATTAAGGCCCACCCCACCTCGACGGGATAGTACGTCATACGGGCTTAAGGGGTTAAACTATATAAAGTGGACAGCCAGGCCGGTTTTAGACAAAGTGGGGCCCTGGGCAAAAGTTTAAAGTGGGGCACCAAATGGTCACATATCGCACCATCACTCAGATATTTCTGTTGTATTTACAAGCGCTAAGTTCAAGCCGAGAAATGAGCGTGATCGACAATATTGAAGTCGTTTGACCCTTGTTTCCCGGCCTCATTGGGGTATGTGTACACATTCAGTAATTGGTATCACTTTGGATGCAGCACTTGTCCGCTGCATCCAAAGTGCTGCCGTCTGTTGTACGCAGGTGAATCCGCATGTGATCACTGAACCGTGCGGATTCACCGCGTCCAATAAATTGCATAGGTGAAATTAATCTTCCGGAGACTCACATCTCCACAAGATGAATAGACATGCTGCAGCCTGGAGAGACGCACCGCATGTCAGTGTCCGCGGGTAAGCTGCAGGCATCTGTGAACGCATAGGTAACATGGGATTTCTTGGAATCCCATCCACTATGCTGTAACATCTAGACACTGCACAACTACACAGCGTCCAACCCGCATCGTTTACTCACCGTGTGCACATACCCTTACTCCAGCTGAGGAAAAATCATAGGTACAGATAGTCCTCAATACAGTATAATGCAGGTCCCATATAGTACATATAGTAGAATGCACTCTCCATGGTCCTTGATAGAGTATAATGCAGCCCCATTCATAGTATAATGCAGCCCCCTCAGAGTAAACCGAAGCCCCCTCAGAGTAAACTGAAGCCCCCATAGAGTATAATGCAGCCCCTTCAAATTATAGTGCAGCCCCCTCAGAGTATAATTTAGTCCCCTCAAAGAGTATAATGCAGCCCCCTCAGAGTATAATGCAGCCCCTTCAGAGTATAATGTAGCCTTCTCAGAGTGTAATGAAGCCTCACAGAGTATAATACAGCCCCCCTCAGAGTATAATGCAGCCCCCTTAGGGTATAATGAAGCCCCACACACAGTATAATGAACCCCCAGAGTATAAAGCAGCCCCCAGAATATAATACAGCCCCCTCACACTATAATGTAGCCCCACATACACACAGTATAATGCAGCCCCCCACAGTATAATGCTGCCCACCACACACACAGTCTAATGCAGCCTCCCACACACAGTATACTGCTGTCCCCACACACACTGTATCATGTAGCAGACACATATACATACACAAACAATATTTACCACTTCTCCTTCCCCCTGCTGCTCTGGCTTCTGCAGAGCTTCTCAGTGTCTCATCAGCTCCACTGCACTGCTGACACACACTCAGTCAGAGGCAGAGGGGGGGATGATGGGAGAGGAAGAATCACATGACGCTCTCTCCTCCATCACTGCTTTCAACTGTAGTTGAATGCGCGATGCGGGGGACGTGTGTGGGCCCCTCTTACTCTGAAGCAGAGTAAAGCATGAAGAAACAGAACACTTTTTATCCATATCATGACTTCATTTTCATCCATTTACATCTGTTCTGTCTGTTTCTACCGTCAGTGTCAGAGATGAGCAGATCGATCCATGGAAGACTGAGTTTGAGTCGAAATTCCTGAAATTCTCGGCTTCATGCAAATGTGAATATTTTTATATTTTCCCAGTGGAGCACAGTTTGTATGGCAAAGTCATTTACCTTCTCCAGAGTCACTGGATAAGCCTCTTTCTCCTGTAGAGTGTAAGCTCTTATGGTCAGCAGAGTCCATTCTCTCACCTGTAGAGTGTAAGCTCTTATGGTCAGTGGTGTCCTCTCTTTCCTGTAGAGTGTAAGCTCTTATGGTCAGTTGGGTCCTCTCTTTCCTGTATAGTGTAAGTTCTTATGGTCAGCAGAGTCCATTCTCTCACCTGTAGAGTGTAAGTTCTTATAGTCAGCAGAGTGCTTTCTCTCAGGACTCTTCTGACTGCTCAGCAAGCCAGCCTCAACATGCTGAGACAGGAGCATGATTACACTCCTGCAGTGTGTAGCACTGGTGTGACTAAGGTCACCAGAGTTCATAGCCGATGAACCCCGCTCACCTTACTGACATCACTGGTCACATCGTGAGAATTTTCTATCTATCATCTATCTATATCTGTATATAAGATTGTCTTATTAGTTAGTAACCAGCTTGAAATGACAGAATTACAGCATGTAAAAGTTGATGTTAAAAACGAATTACATAAGGATTACATACGCATGTCATGCGGATGCTAAGTGAGAAACATCTCATTGTACTCGCTTGACACTCGTCCTACTTTTCAGGAGCCACATCGGACCGATTTTATTTACGCTGATGAGTGTGAGACTTTAAGATAGTTGTTTTCTTTGAAAATGTAAGTCCTCCACCTGCAGCAATGTTTTGTTCCCTAAAATCTCTGACTTTTTGTGAAAATAAACTGAAGTACGGAGTCGGAATTATCCTTAATGCTCGGAGTTATTTTGGGTCGTTGTGCGACTATTGGACACAGGGCATGCTGAGCACGTTATTAAACTTGCCTAATGTCTCGTGGGTATTTTCTCAACTTGCTGCCAATCTTTATTCTTTCCAAGACTGAAATGTTATCTTGGTTTTGTATAAAACGGTGAGGGTTCCAAAATAGATGAGGGGCAGAGAAGGTTGGCAGCTCATAAAAGTAAGATCAAACTGAGTCAAAATTTCAATAAGAAAAACACCACCGTCTAAATAACAATGACGAGGAACATCTTTGCCATTTGATACCGGCGTCTATTAATGTGAGATAGACCGAATGTGTGTTTTGTTGAATTAAGGTACAGCTGCTTTCAGGATTATTTCTCGAATCAAAGCTTTATATCAAAAAGCTTCTTCTAATACCAGATAACAAACCGAAGATCTTTTCTTTGGTGGAGAAAGAAATTTAAATAAACAGTGGTCTGATAAAACTGAGATATCCAGATCTATGAACAGATCTCCATAATTAAATGCCAAACAGCCCAGGTGTAAAATGTATGTGCATTAAAAAAAAAAAAACATTTTAATCCCTCCCAGAATTTTTCCTTCTTGTGCTGTCATTTTTCCTACCTTTTTTTTTCCAAGAGCCATAACTTTTCTATTTATTTATATTTTACAGAGTGGTATAAAATCTTGTTTTTGTTTATTTTTTTGCGGGATAAGTTATAGCTTTATAATTCCATTCTTTTTTACTGTGCAATGTATAGAAAAGCTGTAAAAAAAAAAAAATATCCAATTGGGGTAAAATGTTGAAAAAAATATATAATTCTGCAAAAAATGTTTTGGGTTTTAGTTTTTACAGGACTTGTGCAGTAAAAATAATCCGGTAGCATAATTCTTCAGGTCAATTTGATTATGCGTTAACTTTTCTAACATTTTAACGGTTAAATAGCCCAATGAATTTTGTAAAAATAACTACGTTTGTGTTGCCATTTTCTGAGAGCTTTTTTATTTGTACATTAATAGGCTTGTTTTTGTGTGGCATGCTGACATTTTTTATTGGTGTTATTTTTGAGTGTATATTATGTTTTCAGCATGTTGTATTGCATTTTATGAAGTAGGGGTGGTGATTGAAAAACAGAAATTTTGGCGTTTCATTTTTTTTTCACTGTTATTTTGATAGGTCAAACATTGGCATTACTAAACATGTTTAATTTTTTATTTTTTTAATTTCTTTATTTTTAAACTTGGAAAAGGTCCTGGTATACTTTTTTCATCAATATGGTTTATTCACTGCTTTTTATTCTTTAAATGTAGTATCGCCACTTGCTCTTTCTTACTTTTTAAGCTTAACTATCCATAAAAAGAATTAGGATTTTTTTGTCCAATTTAGCATACAATATTGGCTACTAGCAAGCACCACAAGGGGGCGTTTAGGAGCCTACTGCATCCCGTTATGCATAAGTAGACTCCAATGGCAGTTGCATGCAGCCTGCATATATGTCTAACGGGATTTGGAGCTCTGCAATAAAAAACCAAAAATGTATAAATAAACTACATTACACAGAATTCTGGACCTAAAACGACATGGTGTTGAAATATTGAAGTTCATTTTAAATAAAGTGATTCATGATTGACCCCATTGTAGTTGTCAGAAAGTAATGAGGTGTAAAATCACCGCACTGCTGGTAGATCTAAATAGTTAATTCCTAGCAGTATTATATGGAGCACAGGAAAATGTGTTTAGCAAACTGTATTTCATTTTGATGTAACAATTAAAAGTTAATTTTCGCCATCTTACCACATACGATCCCAAGCCATGAAGTCATTGTAAATGCAGAGTAATTTACTGTTAATTAGATCATTTTCCCAACCATTTCTAAAAGACCTCATTTGTTATTAAATAATAAGATGTGCATGCTCCCTGACAATTACAGAATGAGAATTGCTAGTTTAATGTGTCATTATTTTGGTTCGTACCATTGTTTTCAGCCAGAAAAATGTCAAGAGTTTTGAACAACAAGATAATTTAATGGGGTCTTCCAACAGTGAATTAAAAGAAAAGAATGCAACAGGAACTAAAAATAAAGAAAAATTACACTCAGATTACCCGTCCTGCAGCCACTGCACAGGTGACGGAGCTGTGCTGTCCAGCTCTACAACTGAGCACATCTCACTGAGAACAGCCGATCAGCGGGTGGTGCCAGGTGTCCATTGACAGCATAGAATAGGCCTTCAATATTAAAATACCAGACAACATCTTTAAAGGGATTTTCTGACTTGGAGAACATTTTTTTTTAAAAAAGACAGCGATGGATTTTAAAAAATAACGTGAAGCATACTCACTGATCCAAACTCCTATTGCTCCAATCCTGGCTGCTGTGGTGTTCTGCACCTGGAAAGGGAACTATGACATCCTATTGTTTGGTCACATGACTGCTAAGGCTTGTGATTAGGTGCAGGGGTCAGGTCACCTGACTCCTTGAGTCAAAGCTTTCATTGGTCAGGTGACTGAAGAAAGAGACGTCATTACGTTGCATTGTAGACCACTGGAAGAGAATATAATGGGCACACTGTAAAGTTCAATGATGGTGCTGGCTAAACATCCAACTTCAAATATACAAAAAGTAGCCGCACTCAAGTCTTGATTTCAAATGTGAAGAATTTTCTTAGTTTTTATTCTTTTAATTCAAGTGCACAGGCACCACCACATAATTTTACAGAGAAAGCAAGTGATTGCGGACAATACGGTGACGTTTCGACCTGATACGGTCTTTTTCAAAATCTCACTGTAAGAACAAATGCAACATATAAGTGTGCTGTACAAGTATACATGCATGAAGAAAAAAACATATAATACATAAGGACAAAAACTAAACTTCCTAAATAGAGCCACAAAACCTACATATATATTTAAAAAAATACTAACATAATAATATATACAAAAATTACATATAAATACCCACAATTTGTAACGTACTGAATACGGACACGACTATGTCCTAGGACAATAAATTGTAGCATATAGAAGCAAAATAGAGGTACCCTGAAATCAGGTTGAGTGTGAGGACTGTTCAAAAGAACACTGCTGTATTGGGACATAATACTGGGCTAAGAGTAAGCACATAAGTAAACAAGACACTGTTCAAGACGCCACAATAATACTAACCTTAACTAAGAAGTGTAGTTTAGGAAGAAGGGAAATAGGAAGAGAGTCCCCAAGGACTAGAGAAAAGCAGAGAGGACATGGTTAAATATCTGGTAAACCGAAAACAGAGAGAGGCAAAGAGTGTTGACACATTATTAAAGCGCAGTTTTTACCAGCTCAAGGTAGAATTCAGGAGTAAGGTGTCCGTCTCATTGGTGGTGCAGTGGCTGGTATGGCCGCTGTTGGCGCTTTAAATACACCGCAGATGCGGTCATATCCGGTGTCTGTTGTCGTGCCCCCCTGTGTGTTGAGAGCGAGGTCTGTACCGCAGAGCGGCGTGCGTGTCAGACCTGCGCCTGCGCAGTGGTTTGCCAGGTCCGGGGATAGGTATTATAAGAATTGCAGCTGCGCGTTTAGACCAGGGGGGGCGGAGCATGCGCAGTTCTGTTTAGGGTGATCAAACCAAGTAGCGCTCCTGTAGGGGGAGTGTAAATAGATGGTAGCGGCGATCAGGAGGCAGGAGTACTCAGCGCTGGGCATAGGAAAAGCTTGTATGCATGAGGGACGCCCCCTGTCATATGGAAACTAAAAGCAATGATAATAATGAGGCTGGGAAGAGATATGGAAAGAAAGGAGAAGGACTCCATGGAAAATAATAGAATGAAATACAGCAGGAGGAGGATATAGATCCACGAAATATAATTCCACATATGAGAACCATAGTCATGGTACTGTAAAGGGAAAAAGTGAGGACAAGTAGAAAATGTAGAAATCTAAGAAAAATAAAAAATAAAAAATAAAAAATAAAGAATAATAAATAATATGAAAATATAAAATAATAATGATAATAATAATGATAATAAAAATAATAATAATAGTAATAATGAAAATGAAAATGAAAATAAAAATAAAAATAAAAATAAATAATAAAAACTAAATAATAAAAACTAAAAATAATAAAGAAAAGTGGAAAAAATGAGAAAGAAAAAAGAAAAAAATAACAACGTGTGTTATAGTAAATAAATTGCTGAGTAAAATAGAATGAAAATAATAATGAAAATAAAAATAAAGAAATGGAAAAAATGAGAAAAAATGAAAAGATAAATTAATAAAATAAATTAATAAAATAAAGAAAATGAAAAAAATGAAAAAAATGAAAAAAAATGAAAAAAAATGAAAAAAAATGAAAAAATGAAAAAAATGAAAAGAATAAAATGAAACCATGATCATGGTAAACTTACCAAGAGTGGTAGAAAAATATAGGGTTTTCTGCATTTCATACCTAAGAAGTCTACAGAAGAAGGGGGAAAAACAAAGAGTGATTAGAGAGGCTGTCTTGATACAGTGACATAAAAGGAATAAAGCACAAAATGATTAATATACACTCGGCTCGTATTATTTTAGAAGGTGAAATCCAGTTCTCTATTAAGGCCTTTAGGGGCCAGAGTCTGCAATGTGTAGATCCAGAATGATTCTCGTTCCTTGAGAAGTTTTATATGGTCACCGCCCCGTCTCGGTCGTTCCACTCTTTCTATTACCTGGTACCGGAGTTGAGACACGGAATGATTGGCTGAGACAAAATGATGGGGAAGTGGAAGCCAGGTTTTCTTAAGTCTAATGGTAGACTTGTGGCTGGAGATCCTGTCACGTACGTGTTGTATGGTTTCTCCCACATACATAAGACCACAGGGGCACTTGATCAAGTACACAACAAAGTTAGTTTCACACGTATAAAATCCCTTGATGTTAAACTTCTTACCCGTGTGTACTGGATTTCACCTTCTAAAATAATACGAGCCGAGTGTATATTAATCATTTTGTGCTTTATTCCTTTTATATCACTGTATCAAGACAGCCTCTCTAATCACTCTTTGTTTTTCCCCCTTCTTCTGTAGACTTCTTAGGTATGAAATGCAGAAAACCCTATATTTTTCCACCACAATCTACCACTCTTGGTAAGTTTACCATGATCATGGTTTCATTTTTTTCTTTTCATTTTTTTCATTTTTTTCATTTTTTCATTTTTTTTCATTTTTTTTCATTTTTTTCATTTTTTTCATTTTCTTTATTTTATTAATTTATTTTATTAATTTATCTTTTCATTTTTTCTCATTTTTTCCATTTCTTTATTTTTATTTTCATTATTATTTTCATTCTATTTTACTCAGCAATTTATTTACTATAACACACGTTGTTATTTTTTTCTTTTTTCTTTCTCATTTTTTCCACTTTTCTTTATTATTTTTAGTTTTTATTATTTAGTTTTTATTATTTATTTTTATTTTTATTTTATTTTCATTTTCATTATTATTATTATTATTATTTTTATTATCATTATTATCATTATTATTTTATATTTTCATATTATTTATTATTCTTTATTTTTTATTTTTTATTTTTCTTAGATTTCTACATTTTCTACTTGTCCTCACTTTTTCCCTTTACAGTACCATGACTATGGTTCTCATATGTGGAATTATATTTCGTGGATCTATATCCTCCTCCTGCTGTATTTCATTCTATTATTTTCCATGGAGTCCTTCTCCTTTCTTTCCATATCTCTTCCCAGCCTCATTATTATCATTGCTTTTAGTTTCCATATGACAGGGGGCGTCCCTCATGCATACAAGCTTTTCCTATGCCCAGCGCTGAGTACTCCTGCCTCCTGATCGCCGCTACCATCTATTTACACTCCCCCTACAGGAGCGCTACTTGGTTTGATCACCCTAAACAGAACTGCGCATGCTCCGCCCCCCCTGGTCTAAACGCGCAGCTGCAATTCTTATAATACCTATCCCCGGACCTGGCAAACCACTGCGCAGGCGCAGGTCTGACACGCACGCCGCTCTGCGGTACAGACCTCGCTCTCAACACACAGGGGGGCACGACAACAGACACCGGATATGACCGCATCTGCGGTGTATTTAAAGCGCCAACAGCGGCCATACCAGCCACTGCACCACCAATGAGACGGACACCTTACTCCTGAATTCTACCTTGAGCTGGTAAAAACTGCGCTTTAATAATGTGTCAACACTCTTTGCCTCTCTCTGTTTTCGGTTTACCAGATATTTAACCATGTCCTCTCTGCTTTTCTCTAGTCCTTGGGGACTCTCTTCCTATTTCCCTTCTTCCTAAACTACACTTCTTAGTTAAGGTTAGTATTATTGTGGCGTCTTGAACAGTGTCTTGTTTACTTATGTGCTTACTCTTAGCCCAGTATTATGTCCCAATACAGCAGTGTTCTTTTGAACAGTCCTCACACTCAACCTGATTTCAGGGTACCTCTATTTTGCTTCTATATGCTACAATTTATTGTCCTAGGACATAGTCGTGTCCGTATTCAGTACGTTACAAATTGTGGGTATTTATATGTAATTTTTGTATATATTATTATGTTAGTATTTTTTAAAATATATATGTAGGTTTTGTGGCTCTATTTAGGAAGTTTAGTTTTTGTCCTTATGTATTATATGTTTTTTTCTTCATGCATGTATACTTGTACAGCACACTTATATGTTGCATTTGTTCTTACAGTGAGATTTTGAAAAAGACCGTATCAGGTCGAAACGTCACCGTATTGTCCGCAATCACTTGCTTTCTCTGTAAAATTATGTGGTGGTGCCTGTGCACTTGAATTAAAAGAATAAAAACTAAGAAAATTCTTCACATTTGAAATCAAGACTTGAGTGCGGCTACTTTTTGTATATTTGTAGACCACTGGAACGGCAAGGATTGAAGCCACAGTCAACTGTGACATCTTTGACATTGACAAAAAAAGAGGGTCGCAGCAGCACTCTGTAGAGATCAATATATATGCAAACAAAATCTAACATAATTTCTGAATACACTGTATTACAAAAATATATTTTTATAATTTTTTTTTTAAAAATGAAGGTTCTTAGTGCATAATTTGGCCAATTAAAGTGAGCCCATCAACCGCGACAAGGTGTTCTATCTTTGACATTGACGTCTTTTGTGACTCCATCTTATAAAACACTTCTCCTATGACTGCTAGTGGAGTGGTGGGCATTTTTTCATGATAAGACTTAGTGCTCCAAAATTTGTGCATGGACCTCTTATCGGGAATGATGATACACTTAGGTTGGGCCACCAAAATTGCACAATAATAAAGCACAGTATACTCACATGCTACTCACTTTGCAACGGGATTATGAAAGGTCCAATGGCACAAAAGTGATGGCGAACCCTTACTGAAGGCCTCCTACTCTTCCCTGGTCCCATTGGAAAAGACTATGGCCACGGTTCATCAATACTGGCAGAAATCTGGAGCATCTAATAAGTGGCGTGCACTTCCGTGAGCCACACCAGAAACCTTACTCCAGCCAGGTACTGAAGTGAGATCTCTGTAGTAAGTAACATCATAGCTCATCGTGATTTATACAAGTTGTGGCATCTCAAACCCATCCAGCTCATTTTGCGAGAGCTGGGAGAAACTGGTATGAAAAAAAGTAAAGTTCAAAAATGTCGCAACTCTGAGTTTTGACAAAATTTTGCTGCTTTTCGCAGTTTTTGCTCTAAAATTCTGTCATTGAAAGCTTTGATGAATCAGGCCCTATGTATTTAGAAAAGCATCTTTGAATTATGCATTATATGTCTAGTAGTGTTGAGCGATACCGTCCGATACTTGAAAGTATCGGTATCGGAAATTATCGGCCGATACCGGCAAAGTATCGGATCTAATCCGATACCGATACCCGATACCAATACAAGTCAATGGGACTCAAGTATTGGACGGTATCCCTGATGGTTCCCAGGGTCTGAAGGAGAGGAAACTCTCCTTCAGGCCCTGGGATCCATATCAATGTGTAAAATAAAGAATTAAAATAAAAAATATTGCTATACTCACCTCTCCGACGCAGCCTGGACCTCACCGAGGGAACCGGCAGCGTTCTTTGCTTAAAATGCGCGCGTTTACTTCCTGCCGTGACGTCACGGCTTCTGATTGGTCGTGTGCCGCCCATGTGGCCGCGACGCGACCAATCACAGCAAGCCGTGACGTAATTTTCAGGTCCTCAATGCCTAATTATAGGCATTCATGATTTTAAAATTACGTTCCGGGTTGTGATTGGTCGCGTCGCGGTCACATGGGCGACGCGACCAATCACAAGCCGTGACGTCACGGGAGGCAGGAAACGCGCGCATTTTAAAATTACGTCACGGCTTGTGATTGGTTGCGTGCCGCCCATGTGACCGCGACGCGACCAATCACAGCAAGCCGTGACGTAATTTCAGGTCCTGAATGCAGAATTAGGCATTCAGGACCTGAAATTACGTCACGGCTTGCTGTGATTGGTCGCGTCGCGGTCACATGGGCGGCACGCAACCAATCACAAGCCGTGACGTAATTTTAAAATGCGCGCATTTCCTGCCTCCCGTGACGTCACGGCTTGTGATTGGTCGCGTCGCCCATGTGACCGCGACGCGACCAATCACAACCCGGAACGTAATTTTAAAATCCTGAATGCCTAGAATTAGGCATTGAGGACCTGAAAATTACGTCACGGCTTGCTGTGATTGGTCGCGTCGCGGCCACATGGGCGGCACGCGACCAATCAGAAGCCGTGACATCACGGAAGGCAGTAAACGCGCGCATTTTAAGCAAAGAACGCTGCCGGTTCCCTCGGTGAGGTCCAGGCTGCGTCGGAGAGGTGAGTATAGCAATATTTTTTATTTTAATTCTTTATTTTACACATTAATGTTGTTTCGATACCGATACCCGATACCACAAAAGTATCGGATCTCGGTATCGGAATTCCGATACCCGCAAGTATCGGCCGATACCCGATACTTGCGGTATCGGAATGCTCAACACTAATGTCTAGTGCTTCTTTTACAGCGTCAAAGAGCTACAATATGGACCCTCCGATGACTATGGCCAGGCACTGCCCCAATGGTCAATCCTTTATTATCCAGTGGGTATTTATTAAGACTACATAGATTCAGTAGAAGTTACTCTAGATTTAGAGATATTACAACATAAAGTGACACTGGTCAGAATTGTAACATTTGGCCTGGTCAGGAAGGTGAAAACAGGCTTGGGGGTGAATGGATTCATTTTCTCCCTATGGAATCTGCAATATTTATGGGGTAACCACATTCCCATCCATCCATTCAACAAATTATGACAATGAACAACAGAAGACTATCAAACATAAAATAACCAAACGTTTCACTACAAATCTGACACCCTAAAACTAAGGCCACGTTCACATGTCCAGTATTTGGTCAGTATTTTACGTATTTTGTAACCAAAATCAGGAGTGGGTGAAAAAAGCAGGATTGGTGCACATTTTTATATTACATTTTTCCTTACCTGGTTTTGGCTTACAAACACTGATGTAAAATTCGGACCAAATACTCAACGTGTGAATGTGACTTTAGACTGAATATGACTAAGAGCTAAATCATTGTTGAGCAGACAGTTGGTTTTCGTAGTCAAATGGAAATCAAGTGTGCAGCCAAATATAAAGTAATTGTAGTATTAGCCATGTGATGAGTCAGTGTTCCGTCAAATGAAAAAAATATATTGAGTATAACCCTTGTGGCCTTAAAATTAGCTCTATATAGGGGTGCCTCCTGCTTGACCATTATTTTGTCAGGGTCCATAGGTGGATCTTCATGTAGATTAGTCCAACCACAGTTCCAAGTTTATGTGTCTGACAGAAGACATTTTATATAAAAAATAATGCTATGGGCTTTCTCATTATTCTAATCTTAAAGGTGTTGTCTCAATTTGGCAATCCCTTTTTTTTATAATGAATTTGCCCCAGTATTAAGTTGGTAACTAGGGTTGAGCGAAACAGATCGGCCAATTTCAAAAGTCGCCGACTTTTGGGAAAGTCGGGTTTCGTGAAACCCGACCCGATCTCACTGTGGGATCGGGTCGGCCGTCGGCGGTCTTCGCTCCAAAGTCGGGTTTTGTTTTTTACATATATATATATATGTCATTGAGACACACATATATATATATATTTATATTTACTTCAGCGCGATATATGTGAAAAGCCGGTAATTCAATTGCCGGCTTTTCATTTCTCATGCCTAAACCCGACATGATATGAGACATGGTTTACATACAGTAAATCATCTCATATCCCCCTTTTTTTTGCATATTCCACACTACTAATGTTAGTAGTGTGCATGTGCAAAATTTTGGCGCTGTAGCTATTCAATTTAAGGGTTAAAAAATTGGTGTGGGCTCCAGCGCAATTTTCTCCGCCAGAGTGGTAAAGCCAGTGATGAGGGCAGATATTAATAGCCTAGAGAGGGACCATGGTTATTGGCCCCCCCCTGGCTACAAACATCTGCCCCCAGCCACCCCAGAAAAGGCACATCTGGAAGATGCGCCTATTCTGGCACTTGGCCTCTCTCTTCCCATTCCCGTGTAGCGGTGGGATATGGGGTAATGAAGGGTCAATGACCTATAGTTACCTTCATTTGCGGTGATGCGCCCCCTGCTGGATGTCCTCATGAACTGCAGCCTGGGAACTTTTTCCCATGCTCGACGTCATATGAGGACATCCAGCAGGGGGAGCATCACCGCGACTGAAGGTAACTATAGGTCATTGACCTACATTTCCTTCATTCCCCAGGGTTTACAGGCACGAGCGCAGCTGCATTGGCAGTGCTCCTGCCTGTAAAATATTTTAACCAATTCAGATGGATTTACCTCGTGGGACGTGACAGTTCATCAGAGGGTATGTATATTGTTGGTTTATTATTTTTCCAAGCGAGGGTCTTCAGGTGGATTGAGAGAGCAATAAAATATTAAATCAACCGGTGTGTTTATTTCATTAAAATACTTTTTAATTATGTGTGTGTGTTTTTTTAACCCTTTCAAACAATTGGATTAATAATGGATAGGTGTCAGAATTGACGCCTCTCCATTATTAATCTTGCTTAATGTCACCTTACAATAGCAAGGTGGCATTAATCCCTCATTACCCCATATCCCACCGCTACACGGGAATGGGAAGAGAGAGGCCAAGTGCCAGAATAGGCACATCTTCCAGATGTGCCTTTTCTGCGGTGGCTGGGGGCAGATGTTTGTAGCCGGGGGGGGGGCAATAACCATGGACCCTCTCCTGGCTATTAATATCTGCCCTCAGTCACTGGCTTTACCACTCTGGCAGAGAAAATTGCGCGGGAGACCACGCCAATTTTTTCCGCGATTTAACCCTTAAATTTAATAGCAACAGCGCTGAAATTTTGCACATACACACTACTAACATTAGTAGTGTGGAATATGCAAAAAAAAAGGGGGATATGACATGGTTTACTGTATGTAAACCATGTCTCATATCATGTTGGGTTTAGGCAGGAGAAATGAAAAGCCGGCAATTGAATTACTGGCTTTTCAACATTATCGCGCTGAAGCAAATATTAAAAAAGTATGCTTCCCCATTGAATTGCATTTGGTTTCGTGTTTTGGCCGATCCCCGACCCCGACTTTTCAATAAGATCGGCCGATTTCACTCGACCCGACTTTTGAGAAAGTCGGGTTTCGTGAAACCCGGCTCGATCTCAGAAAATGAAAAGTCGCTCAACCCTATTGGTAACATTAATGCTGTATGGGGCCCGTTCTAATGAAGAGGTGGCCATGTAAGACATGGCCATTCTGAGTCTAGTGTAATACCCAAAGGCTGGGCATTACAATAATGTTTTATTATGTTATTTATAATACTTGAAGTTTGATGTTTTTATGTGAAATGCAGCAAACACACAGAAGGGTTAAACTCCTCACTGAGATGGTAGCCAGAAGACTAGTTTCCTGGGTAGAGTCTAGTGTACCAAAAACTGCTGAGTCCTGCACAGATCAACTAGAGACATGCCAGAAAACATGTAGGGGAAATATTCTCCCCATTCCAGTGGGCCTTACGGTCTAGCGCTCGAGGAGCAGATGGAATTTCTTGGTCTCCAGAGCACACTTAGCCTAATGGAAACAATACACCATGGACGCAGGAAGAGTACGGGCCTGGCAGGTAGTCCCCCATAACGTGGATGGGAATATAGTCATCTTCCAAAGCAATGAAGCTTAGACAAGTAGGGATGATGAAGTGCTCAGGACAATGCCACTGTAGCGGGAAGAAGAAAATTCCACTATGTCAGCTTGGACAGCAGAATAAGCTCTGACTGCACCTGCTGTTTATCACGCCTCATATGTGCTGTTTCTTGTATCTGTCGCCATGTGCCTGTCTTTTGGAACCTTGGTCATCTGAAACATGTAATACCATCTATGGCTGTGTACCTTTTTTGTCTTCTGTATAAGCAAAGTTCATCTGGTTTACTTTCAAGGCCGCCTTCCGACTCTCCTGTCTCCTCCATCACACCAACACCATGGGGAACTCCACCAAACACCATAGAGGCAAAGGGACAGTACTGCTTGTGTTAAACCCCACATACCCACAGTTGTGTGCCTATTTCACTGCACTGGAGCACCAGGCACCATGCACAGCCACCACCCCCTGTGTGACAACAACAAGGATTCGATCCATGCCGGTTGTACCGAGTTATCTGCTCTCCTGGAGTCACAATAGGCTGGGAGCAGATCTTTATTCTGACACAAGTTTAAATTAATTTAGGCTCTGTAAAGAATAATTATATTTGTGCTAAATGAAATAGTGGGTAATCAACCATATAGGTGGTAAAGATAATACAATATATTTGTTTGATGCTTTTTAGATGCTTATAAAATCAAAAGTGTGTATAAGTATACTGTATTGACCAATTAGTACAATCAATTGCATTGATCTGCCTTCCACTTGAAATAGCTACTGTAGTTGTTGATGAAGTCTTAGAGTATACACATTCCGTGCAATATATAAAGTGCAGAGTGTTAACAGTCAATCAAATTGTATGTACAATCGCGTGCACTTAATGCTTCTAAAGTGCATGAATTGTCAAAATAGCACCTGTTAGTCATTAGGCCGAGTTCCTGTCTGTACTTTCCCTTAGGCGGCACCCCAGCTGGCGGCATGCGCACGAACGGAGAGCTCGTGAATATGCAGTAGTGTATGTCTTTACTGTTGGAGTATAGCATAGCGTAACATCACGTTGCTGGTATGGATCGAAGAACGGACCAAACTTCTTTCGAACACGGTTCAAAAAACGCTGGTTTCCTTCCTCGGGGATGGTCCCAATGGGTAAATTTAACTCTTTGTTAGCTCTGGTAGTTGACAGCACCTGTGCATACTTAAACTAATATGGTACTGAAATACGAAGAGTTCAATCTTGCTGTCCATTCCCTTAAGTTTTAGCGAATCTAATTCAAAGATCCATTGGCTCTCCACCAGTGACATTTGTTTGATATAATTACCTCCTCGCCAAATCTCTTACCTTTTGTATTATATATATGACTATATTAAAATTACTTATTTAGGCTCTTGTCCAGGAGTTCAATCAATTTAGGAGTCTGTTTTTGGATTGGAATAAATTAGGAGTCTGGGGTCTGAATTTAAGAGTCCACTCATATGTTTGAATTAATTTAGAGGTCTGGTTGTCGCTCTGCAAGAATTTGAAGGATCGGTCAAAAGTTTGAACCACTTAAAGGTCTGATCTTACGTTTCATTAATTTAGGGGTCTGAGTTAAATTAGTATCTGACCTGCAGTCTAAATTAGGGGTTTGATCAGACTTCTCGATTCAAGAGCCTGAATTAATTTAGCAATGTGGTTATGGGTCTGATTAATGATTAATGTAGGGGTCTGGTCAAGAATCTAAATTAATCTAGGAATCTCATCCTTGGTCTGATCTAGTTTGTATGTGTGGTCTTGAGTCTGATTATTGTAGATCTGTGAATTCATTTATAGGTCTGTTCTAGCATCGGAATTATTTAGGGCTTTTCATTTAGGGGTCTTAAAGAGTAAATACACTTTTGTGCACTTTTATGCTTAAGACTCTTTAATTTTGAGCAGATTGATGCTCGTGATTAAAGCCTGACTTTCTACTGAATCCAACTCTGCTGGATATGCAAAATGAGGCAGATGCTATTGCGATCCAGCCTTCTGATCCGCACACTTCTAAAAGTTTTTTTGAGAGATCGGTGGGGGCTTAAGACCCAGGCCCCCAACGATCTGCTCTAAATTAATAAATCAAAAACATAAACACTTTTACTAAAGCTTACTTACTTTTTCAATTATCATTTGGGACTTGAATAACTAGTTGTATTTTTGTATCCATACCTCTTAAGTGCATCCTCCGCACTTTCATTTTTCCAGGGATCCATTAAAATACTGGTACTGAAATTTAGCCCTGGCACTTGAAATCACACAGGCCCATGCTGTCTCTGTCCCCAAGCACCAGATGGGATATATTACTAGTATTACCCTCTATGGAGGAAAGGAAGATTTACTACAAGACCAATATTTCTAATGATACCCTTGGCTTTCTGGGGTAAGTGACGATGTCAGCGACTTAGTGCTTCGTCACAACTCTTAACAGTATGGGTTGTTGTGGATTCTGTTTGTGGGCTCCCTCTGGTGGTTACTGCTGGTACTGGGTGACTTTGGTGGGTTGCGGCCTTTGGTTTCCACCTGTCCATCAGAGGCTGGGTGTTTCCTATTTTACCTGGCCTTTCTGTCATTTCCTTGCCGGCTATCAATGTATTCGGATGTGCTCTGTTTTGTTCCTGCCTACCTGCTCCCAGATCTTTCAGGATAAGCTAAGTGCTGATTTTCAGTTGTTTGGTTTTTTTGTCCAGCTTGCTTATTATGTCTCTATGCTAGCTGGTAGCTCTAGTGGACTGAGGTTCTCCCCATGTGCCATGAGTTGGCACATGGGTTCTTGTAATCTCAGGATGGTTTTTTTGATTAGGGTTTTTTGCTGACCGCTCAGACCCCTTTTGTATCGTTCTGCTTTCTAGTTTACAGCGGGCCTCTATTTGCTAAACCTATATATATCATCTCTATGTGTGTGCCTTCCTCTCATTTCACCGTCAATACATGTGGGGGGCAACTATATCTTTTGGGGTTCATTCCTCTGGAGGCAAGTGAGGTCTTATTTTCTCTGCAGTACTAGTTAGCTCTTAGGCTGGTGCGTGGCGTCTAGAACCAACGTAGGCACGCTCCCTGGCTATCTCTAGTTGCGTTTGTCAGGCGTAGGGCAGCGGTCAGCCCAGGTTCCATCACCCTAGAGCTCGTCCGTTATATATTTGTACCTTGCTTGTCCTGTGCTATCCCTAGCCATTGGGATTCATGACAATGGGTGTCTTGAGAACACCGATTCTGTTAACAACATAGCAGACAAGGTGGCCCACGACCAGACAGCCCCTTCCAGCATTTGCCAGAATTACCAGATGGCCAGTCCGGCCCTGGTGATGTCTAGCACTTTAGGGATGGTAGATAGGAATCCGGTTACAGATTTTGCATTTGGGCCCAGGGATATGAGTGCAAAATAAGTAAGCTTTATAAAAAAATAAAATACAAAAACAAACAGGAAATCAATCCATGATATTGCTGCACTTTGTGTTTTGGACAATAGTAAGAGGATTTAGTCTCCCTGTAACCCAGTTATTCCACAGATAACTCACTTTGAAATGATGTCTGCTTGCTCCTAAGAATACAATTTTTATTTTGTAGCGTTGCCAATGTATATAGAGCTAAACAACCCAGCCCAGAATCCATTCAGGCCATCCCTGCCAAGTAGAAAAGTCAAATCGGGTAAGAGATTGAGCTTTTCTATTTTTCTAAATACCAGATGGAAACATTTCTGCAGTAACAAAAGAAGGTAATTTGTTGGGGTATTTTAAGTATATCTCTGGTTCTGAGATGGCAGTACATCACCGACGCACAGCAACATTTTCCAGGAGGTTGATTAACTGCTCATAATCTACAACAAACAGTATTCTTCATGAACTCTTGCAAATTACTTTCCTTGTAACTTTCCGAATTCTGATCATTTTGCTCTAATTTGTGTTTAAGTTCATTTTTTAAAGTATCATTGACGCTGACGGCTAAGTCGCTGTCATTGTGTAAATGTTATTACATTGAATATACTAGTTTGTGTGCGCACTGGAAAATCCTGAGATAATTTTAGCCAAATGACTACACATCTGTAATTTACAATAACAATCTGAATTTTTCTTATGACAAAGAAGTCACATCAGATGCAATCATCTATTTCTTTAGTTTATAGGCACTGTGTCATAGGAAAAAAAATGTTGCTTAAATCAGGTCCATATTAAATGTATTGTTACATATCAATACATACAGTGGGTGAAATACTGTAAGTATTAAACACATCACCAATTTTACAAGTAAATGTATTTCTTAGGGTGCTATTGACATGAAATTCTCAACCCGTCCAATCCACACAGGCAAATAAATTGAACCATATGTGTCCATAAATTAATTTTATGAGTAATAATGAGCAACGATACAGAGAATTGAACAGGGGAAGAAAGAGAGATGAAAAAAGCCATGAAAAGTCATGACACCAGCTGAGATCTATCAATAATGAGAAAGCAATCTTTCCACTTAGTGACAAATAATATCAGCAGGTACAACTGATGGCCTATAGAAAGGTGTCTCATTACCAAGGTACCAATACAAAAAATAACATCTCATAATGGGTAAAACCAGTGAGTTCTCTGAAGACCTTTTCAACCTTATTGTTGCAAAACATATTGATGGCACTGGTTGCAGAAGAATTGTTAAACTACAGAAGGTTCCAGTGAGCACTGATGGGGCCATAATCCGGAAATGGAAAGAACATAATTTAATCCATCTAGATGCCTATGAGTAAGGACAAAAAGTCCGAAATGAGTCAGGCGTGCGGGGGATGTTTGCCCCCTGGCATGTCATGACACTTGTTTTTAACTTTTTACAAGCAATGGATTAAATAAAAAGACTACATTTGTATTTTTATGGAAATCACCTGGTGCTGGTTTTTCCTCTTTGCCTGTATTTACAAGTGGACTCCAGCCACATTGAACCTGGCACCAGTGGTCCTGTGATACTCTGGTGAGCACTGTGAACATCCTTTTTCCCCCTTTCCCTCAGAAGTACAAGGTGTTCAGTACTCAGGGACAAGGCCAACGTGAGGAAGGGTGAAATCCAACCACCATTGAGCAAGACACAGAAGTATAAGATGTTTAGTGCTCAGAGACACGGCCAAGGTGTGGAAGCTGAGTCCAACCATCACTGAACAAGACACAGAAGTACGAGGTGTTTAGTGCTCAGGGACATGACCAGGGTGCGGAAGCTGAGCCCAACCACCACAGAGCAAGACACAGAAGAATAAGGTGTTCAGTGCTCCTGGATATGGTCAATGTGAGGAGGCTGAGCCCAACTACCACTGAGCAAGACACAGAAGTACAAGGTGTTCCGTACTCAGGGACACTGACAAGGTGAGGAGGCTGAGCCCAACTACCACTGAGCAAGGCACAGAAGTACAAGGTGTTCAGTGCTCAGGGACATGGCCAAGGTGAGGAAGGGTGAAATCTGACCACCATTGAGCATGACACAGAAGTATAAGGTGTTCATTGCTCAGAGACACAGCCAAGGTGTGGACGTTGAGTCCAACCACTACTGAGCAAGACACAGAAGTACAAGGTGTTCAGTGCTCAGGGACATGGCCAAGGCGAGGAAGGGTGAAATCTGACCACCATTGAGCATGACACAGAAGTATAAGGTATTCATTGCTCAGAGACACGGCCAATGCATGGAAGTTGAGTCCAACCACCACTGAGCAAGACACAGAAGTGCAAGGTGATCAGTGCTCCAGGACATGGCCAACGTGAGGAGGCTGAGCCCAACTACCACTGAGCAAGACACAGAAGTACAAGGTGTTCCGTGCTCAGGGACACTGACAAGGTGAGGAGGCTGAGCCCAACTACCACTGAGCAAGGCACAGAAGTACAAGGTGTTCAGTGCTCCTGGACATGGCCAACGTGAGGAGGCTGAGCCCAACTACCACTGAGCAAGACACAGAAGTACAAGGTGTTCCATGCTCAGGGACACTGACAAGGTGAGGAGGCTGAGCCCAACAAACACTGAGCAAGGCACAGAAGTACAAGGTGTTCAGTGCTCCTGGACATGGCCAAGGTGAGGAAGGGTGAAATCTGACCACCATTGAGCATGACACAGAAGTATAAGGTGTTCATTGCTCAGAGACACAGCCAAGGCATGGACGTTGAGTCCAACCACTACTGAGCAAGACACAGAAGTACAAGGTGATCAGTGCTCATTGACATGACCAGGGTGAGGAGGCTGAGCTCAACCACCACTGAGCAATAAACAGAAGTACAAGATATTCAGTGTTCAGAGACATGGCTGAAGTAAGGGAGGCTGAAAACGCCCACCACTGAGTAAGACACAGAAGTACAAGGCTTTCAGTGCTCAGGGACATGACCAGGGTGAGGAGGCTGAGCTCAACCACCACTGAGCAATACACAGAAGTACAAGATATTCAGTGTTCAGAGACACGGCTGTGGTAAGGGAGGCTGAAACCTGACCACCACTGAACAAGACTCTGCCAGAGTTTCCTTACTCTGCGGAATCCCGTGTTTGGCTTTTGATTAGGCGGGTTGGTGAGATATCACTTATGCATCACAATCTGCACAAATATGGTCACACCAGGCAAGCAAAACAAATGTTGTCCAGGGGAACCAGGTAGCTCAGTAAATTCATGCAGGTCCTGTCCACAGCCAGAGAGCACTGAGCAGGATTCTGAACCAAGATTGTGTGATGCAATCCACTCACTTTTAATCCTGGCCAGAGAAACAATAAGTAATAAAAAGCGAGGCAGGGTAGCTAGCTAGTAGAGCGAGGGTCTCCACCTCCATGACTCTTTAAGTCTACAAGGTTCATTAGTTTATAAATTTTCATTAGCAGCATGTAAACTTTTTTATTTAATGCATGAAAACAATTGATTTAGTGACACATTAGAAAATGTAATCTCCTTCAAAACAAGCAGTCATGGGGTGAAAAGTTCTTGTCAGTTTCCGGATAATGTGAAGGAGCATTCGCCGTGTAGAGGGACAACATGCTATGTAGTCTGTCTAGTGCTGGTTAACGCCTTCACAGTGTCACTTCAGGTTAACTTCCATCAGCTCTGGGAGTCATCGCATGTGTCAGTATTTCAGGGCATTGCTCTATAGTTGGATGAGGTGTTTACATTTAACTCTAAGTAGAATAAATGAAATAAAGCCTAAAACCAAAGACTTTAATTTCCTGTGTTCTGTGTCTAAATCCACAAAGTCCTTACAGAGGAATAATAAAGGAAAGTAGATGTGCTGCGCCTGAAGTTAATGGCCAAATACTATTATTCCCTAAGAACACAGAATTACTACAAAATAGCCGCTTATTTCCCAGTGAATCTGTGCCCTGGATTTATGTTGTGCCTTGCTTCTACCTTCGGAGGGGTCTTCAAATTAAACTTTAGCATTGACTTTAGAGAAGCGATGGTTGTTGTCCGGTCCGCTGGCACCACCAGTAAACAGATGATATTTCAGCGAAATGATGGGGTCAAACAATGTCAAGGGCTCAGATCCAAATCGAAATGTTGCACTGATCTGTGAATCTGCTTTTAACACTCTATAAAAAAATCTGGATTGGATGAAGACCTCACATGTGAGTTATTAAACAATCTGTCAGGAGCTGTGTTCTTTGTAAATACTTGCAGTTTTTGGCTAATATGCTCAAAAATTATCATAATTGATTCCAAGGCGTAAAATGAATACTTGGTGGTATCAACATCATCCACCTTGTAAGGTTAATTTCTGCAATACACTTTATGAAAAAGAAAAAACCTAAGTCAGCACAGAAACCATTATTTTTATTAAACTCATTGTAAAACACCATTTTGTTATAAAATGTTTTGTAAACAATAAGCTGATAAAAGCTGATAAAAAAACATGTTAGAAAAAAGTTGCGTTCCAGTTCCAGGATAAAAATCAAAAATGCTTTATTCGGAAAATACTAAAATAGCATGGCATTAGGCTTGCAACAACAAGATGAGAGAGAAATAGTGACGCGTTTCAATCACAATTGTTGTCTTTATTTGAGCTAGATAATATATACAAATGAACCAATTCCAACCAGTTAAAAAAACAATAAAGCATTTTTGAAATTTTGTCCTGGAGCTGGTACGCAAAATTTTTCCAATATATTTATACGTTGGATCAGGACGGAGTTCCATGCACCTGGAAAATCCAAGAGGGTGAGCTGTCTTTTCTCCACTTCATTGTTTGATAAAAAAAAGCATCCTGATTCTGGGACGTTCAACACTTGTGATAGTAATCTGTAAAGAAATCTGTGACGGGGAGCAATGGGAAAACAGGAGCTAGGGAACCTGGGGACTTGAACTACCCTTCAGGCTAGGGGAGCCCTGTCTTACCTTAACTCAGGGGTACCCTTGATGGTAGGGAGTCCTGAGTAACCGACCTGTCCCTATCTCCTATCCAACCCAAAGCTAGGCCCCTCCCTAGCATAATAAAACCAACTCACAGCTGTCTGCTCTTCCTTGACTAGTTATAAATAATAGGTGGGACCGCAAGTCGTTTTGAAAAATTATTTATTTCTTTAACACAGATATAAAGGCTGGGTCATGTGGTGCACTGACCATTTACAGCCATACCAATACTTGGCATAGCTCTGATGGGGCCGGAAATACCCACAGCCTTAAAGCTTGTTCATTGGCTGCACTGCAGCCTTTCAATAAGCTTTATTTGGCTGGTGAACCCGAACAATATCATGGACTTCCATTTAGTGTCCAGTACTAACTGAATATTTTACCGTTTGGATTCGATAATCCTTAGTCACCAACTAATGATAGTGATTAGTAACTGCTTCAACAAGCAAACTAAACAACTGCTGTTTCGGGAGAAATGTAGAAGACTAGGTTTTTTTTACTATCTATACTCCATCTGGAAACTACATCTTCTACAGTCCCTCCTCCCAAGGACCCAACACAGATTAGGTAAGGGAGGCAGGGTGGGTTGCAGAAGTTGTATTTGCAGACTGTGATGTTGGAGAAAGGAAATCTCCGCAATCTACATTTTGGGTAACGGTAAGTAATGCTTTAAGAAACCAAAGCTCTTTTTTTTTTCTTTACAATTTTATTTTTTTTATTGCCAGTTTAGATTTTTTTTTTGCTACTTTTTACCTTTAGAGTTTACAAATAGTTCTGAATAACTATGAAATATTGAGCAAGAAGCCAAAACAAAAAGAGTTTTGATACTCCTGTACTCATGGATGTATTTTCCAAATTGAGCTCCATCAATGGAAGTGCTGTCAAGCTCACCCACTGTTACAAAAAAAAGAATCTTTGTTTAGAAAGTCTGTAATTCACGGTAACCGGCACTTTCCATGCTTTGTTCTCAATTATATCTTCTAGTATTCCTGTTACTTGAATTTTCTGACCTACTTATGAACTTGTTGCTCAAACTACAAAATGGCCTTTTGAAAACAACGGAGAGGTGTTCATCTAACAACAGACTTGAAAGGCATCTTTGTAAGAAGTTGCGTTGTAAAACATTCTACTCTAATTCAACTACAGATGGCATTTGTATTAAATGGCATTCTTATTCTTCCCTTCTAAAGACTCAGTGGAAACGGAGATTCACTTTATTGTTTCAAGTAAAAAAACATTTAAAAAAAAAAATAAAATTGTAGGCTATTCTTCAGCAGTAGGGTAGAAACATAGTTATTTTCTAAAACATACACTGACAGTATTGGAGAACATTTTTAAAAAGAACAGCTATACGCATTTCAATTTTGCTGCAAAAAAATGAAGATATTGAAACAGGGATTATTCGAGAAAATATTCCAAGGATTTCAAGTATGCCTAAGTATAGTTTCAAAGAACAACTTATAGATCATAGAGTAATTGCAGGCATTTTCTTGTTTCTCAAATGGGAAAGTGGAATGCAGTTAAAAACCAGACAGTTAAAGTTTATTTTTTATGTTTTTTATTTATAATGCCAGGGTAAAGCACTGGCGACACTGCTGAGACCAGTGGATTCGGTAATTGGGCAGAAAATAATCACAATTTGGGCAGGAAATAATCACAATTTTTCTTTAAGCAGTTGTAGATATTCATGCAATGTAGCAAGCCAGAAACATGTGTAAGACGTGGTTCATATATCCTTCAGGAGCCTCTGTTGCAAATTCTGTAAAAAGAAAAAACCTAAAGGACTCTATTATTGTAAATGGGTTTCACTGGGAGCCATTAGTGTAGGTCATATGACAGACCATTATTTTTTGGCTTTTCTATTTCTTTAGTGGAATAGAAAAATTAAAATAGTAGCACGAATGTCAATTTAGTCATTCCTTCATACTTTCTGCCTTTTTCTTTCCCTTTGATGATTTCTGTGAATTTTTATATTTTTTGTTAACTTCACCATGATTACTGAGTAGACCGGATTTTCTTGATTTATTATCTCCTTCTGCTGCTATCCTTCAGGATATGCTGAATTTGTAATTGCCTTCAACATTCCCCAATAAGATCTTGGATTGCCTGAACCACAATCTATTTGACATGAGACACGGGAGTCCCAGGTCTTAAAGGGAATCTGTCAGCAGGTTTTTTGCTATCTCATCTGAGTGCAGTGTAAGGTAGGCAAAGAGAAGCTGAATCCAACGATGTATCACTTAGATTACTGAGTGCAGTCCTTCTGACACAATCAGAGCTTTTAAATTTAGAATGAAGCAGAGCTGAAAAAGCTAACCCCGCCCACACCACAGCTAGCCCCGCCCACACCAGGCTCTCTTTGTGCAAATTCCATAGACAGTGAGGTGCTTATCACAGGGGGTCAGCAATGTTAATCTCTTCGGGAGAAATTGTCACATGGCACCATATGCAGGTAGATACCAGCTTCCTGCCAATAAATGTTTAGCCCCATAAGGAAAATCAAAAAAGTCCCAGATAACATCTTTACATGAAGATTTAGAAGTGTCTGGGCACTGTCAAATGTTGCTTAAAATTTTTTTCACATAGACATAATATGTTTTACGTAGTATGCAATACATCCCAGTGACTGAAAATATAAAACCAGTTTCATGGGGGTTTGTCTGAAAATTTAGGATGAAACGTAACAGAGTTTTTGGAATATTTGTTCCATCTGTATATTGAAAGCTGCTGCCTATTAGATTTATGTTTTTGCCGAATCCTGTTAATAGAAAATGTGAAACTTGTATATTATATGTAATATTTTAAAAAAAAAAAGAAAATTGGGTTTAGTTATGTGAATGATTTTGGTTTTTGCACAAATATTCCTCCAGCAAGAATGTTAAACATAAAAAGAAGTTAAACCATTTGAAGGCTCAAAAATGGCCTCCTGCCAGATGAAACTAGGCAATTACCTGTCCTGAAGTAATTTCAAGGCTGGAATGGAAGAATAACACATTCAGAATTGGATGTATGAATTGTGATTAATGTGTTCCGAAAGGCAATTATATAATTCTCTTCCAAAATGACTCCGCGAGACCAAATGTCCTTATGTCGTTTCTGGTATTTTCCATCAATATAATATCTGCCAAAATTGTCTTCTTAAAATCTGCATGATAAATAGCTTCACACAGATTGCTTTTCCCCAGAAAGGCTGTCATATCCCATTGCTCAGCTACACCGCAAAGTCCACGGTTGTTTGGCGTGAAGATTCGCATGGGTCGAAGCTTTGGTTCCATGTTAGGAAACCAAGATATATGGTTGACATGAAATTCTGTTTGCAGAAAAATACGTGCAATGGAAGATCAACTGTGTGATGATGACGAGAAGCTATGCTCGGCCTACTGAGGATTTGTGTTTGCTAATGGCATTGCTATAAAGTGAATATCCAAAAATATGTTAAATCGTAACGTATCTTCATAGCAGTCGATCATTCTATTACGTCGATTTATATCCCTTCCCACTTTTTTATTTCGTTTTTGCCTCTGATCTTTACAGCAGCCATTTTTTTCATTAACATGGATATATGATACTTTGCTTAATGCAGTACAATTTATATTTTTCAGTACTGCTTTGGGGGTACATATCAATTACTGTGGAATTTATAGAGTATTTTCTTTGTGACACAAATATAAAAAAAAGGTAATTTTTTTTATTTTGTGCAGTTAAAGTTTGACACCAAATAAAATGATGAATAAATTCTACATGTTCTTAGAGTTGTGTCGATATCTAATATGGATAGGTTTTGTGTAATACATTTGTAGTAAAATTCATTTGATATAAATATATCTATCTAACTATGTATATATATATTTTTATTCTTTACTTTTTTACAGATTTTTTATATATGTTTTTTTAGTCGGTTTGTCTCCTAAAAGATCATAAAAGATTTCTGGGGAACATTTATTATAATAATAATAATAATTATTATTATTATTATTATTATTATTATTATTATCATTGTTGTTGTTATTTTTATATAGGTTTTTTTTTTACTCAATTTGTCTCCCAAGAGATCATAAAAGATTTCTGGAGAACATTTATTATTATTATTGTTGTTGTTTTTGTTATTATTCATTTTCCACTGTCACTGGGGCATTCACAGGAGCTCAAGTTACAGGGGAAACCAAACTCCTACTTTGCCATGCTTCACTTCCAGAGATGATCTGGGTCTGCTACGACCCAGCAACTCTGCTTTGTTGGCAAATACCCAATGATCTTGCGATTGTCAGGTTCTAAAGTACCTATCTATGTATTCAATGATTACTCACTGCAAACCATATATTCAAATGTAGAAGTCCTAGAATTAAGAATGCTATTAGGGAAATAATAATAATACCAATGATTTTTTTATTCTATTTTTTTTGGGGGGAGTAGATAGGAGTTATTACCAAAAACAGTAATTATGAGAATTGTATTTATACATTGTTTACAATACAAGATGTTGATATCAATTTGTGTCAGTACAACACAATTGGTACAAACCAGTAAGATATCATTTATAGGGGAATTTATTACACCCCCAGCTGCTATAATAACTACTTGGTATACTCGGTAATTTACGGTTGATTTGGAGGATGGCAATGGGTTGTCTAATTTCATGGTCACTATTGTGCATTTTGGGGCACAAACTGCCTGGATACTGCCAAGGATTATCACTGATCCTTGCTTTTGCAGGCAAGTGGCAGGTAGTGTTGAGCGATACCTTCCAATATTTGAAAGTATCGGTATCGGATTGGATCGGCCGATATCCAAAAAATATCGGATATCGCCGATACCGATACCCGATACCAATACAAGTCAATGGGACACAAATATCGGAAGGTATCCTGGATGGTTCCCAGGGTCTGAAGGAGAGGAAACTCTCCTTCAGGCCCTGGAATCCATATTCATGTAAAAAATAAAGAATAAAAATAAAAAATATGGATATACTCACCCTCGGACGAGCCCTTGCTGTCACCGCTGCAAGCATCTGCCTCCGTTCCTAAGAATGCAGAGTGAAGGACCTTCGATGACGTCGCGGTCACGTGAGCGGTCACATGAGCGTTCACGCGACCAATCACAAGCCGCGACGTCATCGCAGGTCCTACACTCACTGCATTCTTAGGAACGGAGGCTGCCGGTTGCACCGCTGAGGTCCAGGGTCCGTGGAGGGGTGAGTATATCCATATTTTTTATTTTTATTCTTTATTTTTTACATGAATATGGATCCCAGGGCCTGAAGGAGAGTCTCCTCTCCTCCAGACCCTGGGAACCATACGCACCGCACACACCTGGGAACTTATAGGAACTTCCGATTCCGATTTCCGATATCACAAAAATATCGGAACTCGGTATCGGAATTCCGATACAGTGAATATCGGCCGATACCTGATATTTGCAGTATCGGAATGCTCAACACTAGTGGCAGGTGTATAACACATCTGACACTTCTACTATCAGGATTAGACTCATCTCCTGAGCCCACTTCATGCAGCGTGGGGCAACACATATCACGTGCCTCATCTCCAGTTCCACTGCCTCCTTCCTCTCTGTCTCTGGAGAGATCACGTTTCTCATGCTGGGCAGCAAATCCGGTGCAGAGGTTTCCAGGTAGCAGTCCTGTGCTGTGTGTGCGAAAAACATGAATTAATTACCGCACTTCATTAAACTTTATAATAGAAAGGCAGCTGTAAGTAGTGGCAATATCTGAAGAGGGAAGGAAATCATGGGAACTTTGGTTCTTGCCAACAGTAAGCCTGGCAGCACTAAAACAAAGGTGCAGCACAGAACTTGGAAGATAAAGAAATTGAGAAATAATGACTATTTGTGAACTATACCAGAGCCATCTCTGGGTGAGTATGTAGATACATAGGTATATTTTGTGGGTTGCAGCACTTTTAACTTTTCTTGTAAATACATTTCTTTTTCCATTGTTCTCGGCTTTGGCTTGGGGGTCTCCAGAACTCTGGAATTACCTGCAAGTTATTAAAGCTATGTGAGCTATGAGAGTCATAAGTTACATATTGCTACTTTATATATGTAAAACAAAGAGGCTTGTTGTTTTTCAAGATATTTGTAATGTTTGCTCTAGCTGTGATAATCACTCCCACTGCGGCACTGTCAGCAATATCGCTCTCACCCACACTACTCATCCTTTTATCATCTCCGGAGAAAGATAGCTGAAAAGGGTCTGTCTGACACCCAATCCATAGTTCACTGCACCGCTGAATGGCATAAGCAATTATAAAGGACCAGACTGCCCCAAGATAATTGTTAAGCATCCTGAAGCAAGCGAGCACAGAAAAAGTCAATGATTCCGCATCTTGAAAAGTGTTTTAATACAGGTAGGGAATGTTCATCCAGGCACAGATATGAGCTGAGCAAATCTATCCTGTACTTCAGTCCTAAAAAAGTGCATTGTTTACGAAATATAAGAATGGAGAAGAGGTTCTGAAGTGTGGCTTTGTTTCAGATGCTATAAAGAGTATACTTTATTCTTTCTAAAAAGTAATGTAGAAGTATCTTGGGCGAAAACAAAGAAAAAAATTCTTCCCGAGTCTCCTGCTATTCAAAATTGATTTTTATTTTTTAAATAAGGGCTACTATAATAATTGCAAATTGTGAAAACAGACAGCCATATTGAAGTTTCTTCTCTCTAAGTCTAACTGATATCTGAAGGGTCTGGTCATCATAAGAACATCGCATTGGTATTTCTCATAAAGGGCTCAGATACAACTTTTGGAGATTACTTTAAGCCAATCACTTGCCTCTAGGGTTTATTAGTCATGGGTTGAAACCTTACTGAAGATATTGTAAAAACAATTAGCTCTTTAAAGAGGTGGTCCGAAACTAGCATTTATTTTCATTCTAAATGTCTATTTAAAGAAGCACTCCTCCTCACATCAAAGTTTTCCTTCTCTTAATAAATCTATATAGCACTGTGTACTTGTAAGAAGAGAGACCAGACCGGTGGTACCTTTCTCGCACCGGGGCCAGAACTGTCGGGACTGTCACCTTTGTTGTCTGGGGGAAGGCTTAGAGATCCGGACCGGCCTTTGCACTCGACAACAGTGGGCGTAGCTAGGTCAAAAAGGGTAGAGTGCGTGAAAAGTGAGAGAGACTTGGCGGGAACATGCAGCGCTCAGCAGGGGAAGTTTGGTGCTCCGTTCTCTGAGCACCATGACAGTGCAGGTCATTGTCCCTGCTACCACTTACAAGGACTAAAAGTAATAGCAATTGGATAAAACTTAACCTTTAATTGGTTTGTATAAAATGGTACATGTATTGGACTATAAATAGACAAGGACAAAACAACAAACCACCCTTGTGCAATGTGCAACCTACCAAACAGAAAGGGGGAATAACAACAAAAACAATAAAGTTGACAGTGGTTGAGGGTCACGATAAACAATGGCCCTTAATCCCTGGCTGGGGATATGTATTGATAACCAATACCCTTTTGTATATGAGGCTCCAAAATTTGGCCTTACAATATATCTTGGTATGGTGTAAACATACTAAGTGTGTATCCTGAAGGTGATACTAGCTATATGAAATGACCAATTGGTACCGTTATCACATGTATCACCGTAAACACCAAAGTTCCCCACTTATAGGCATATAAAAAAAAACCAATGCATATTAGCTCAGGGTATAAATAGAAGCCTTATTGTGGGAACATGAATAAATTACCCGCCAGGCATATATCAGAATTGTAACCCTGTCAACACGAATTGGCAGCAAGAACAAGAGGCTTAAATGAGCAAATCATGACCTAAAAATACCACTATGCTTGAAAAAATTAGGACCATGCTGCCTCATGGACATATGTCTTTTTTTTTTCATCATTTGGGTGAGTTCTATCCGTTATATGGATATGTTGTATTGCACACACATCTGCACATATAGGGCCCGTTGGTAATAGGGTCCTGTGCAGTAACATATTGACCTCACTACCTTGACTCAAAGGGATGCTCGTGGCATATGTCCATGAGGCAGCATGGTCCTAATTTTTTCAAGCATAGTGGTATTTTTAGGTCATGATTTGCTCATTTAAGCCTCTTGTTCTTGCTGCCAATTCGTGTTGACAGGGTTACAATTCTGATATATGCCTGGCGGGTAATTTATTCATGTTCCCACAATAAGGCTTCTATTTATACCCTGAGCTAATATGCATTGGTTTTTTTTTATATGCCTATAAGTGGGGAACTTTGGTGTTTACGGTGATACATGTGATAACGGTACCAATTGGTCATTTCATATAGCTAGTATCACCTTCAGGATACACACTTAGTATGTTTACACCATACCAAGATATATTGTAAGGCCAAATTTTGGAGCCTCATATACAAAAGGGTATTGGTTATCAATACATATCCCCAGCCAGGGATTAAGGGCCATTGTTTATCGTGACCCTCAACCACTGTCAACTTTATTGTTTTTGTTGTTATTCCCCCTTTCTGTTTGGTAGGTTGCACATTGCACAAGGGTGGTTTGTTGTTTTGTCCTTGTCTATTTATAGTCCAATACATGTACCATTTTATACAAACCAATTAAAGGTTAAGTTTTATCCAATTGCTATTACTTATATCTCTATTTGGATTAGTACCCAGCTTTATATATATACACTTACAAGGACTGTGACCGGAGAACCATATTCCACCCGTTGGTCCTCACTGCTCAAGGTACTCAATGCCACGGGCCAGTGAATAACACGTGCGTGCCGCCTAAGAGATACCGGGTGACTTACCGAGAACTTTACCCTTTCTCACCCGCATACTTCTGCTGAGCACTGTCAAGCCCCTATAGTGTTAGAGACTGCTCGCTGCTCTGCAACCCAGAACCCCATGCAAGATGTCGAGGATAAATCAACACCGCCAGGAACCGGACCATCAACGCCTGCAGGACAACATCAGATCACGTGCTAGCCGCGTCGGCACCACCGTGGGAATTTAAGACTCTGCACTAAGGAAGCCATCGGACTGATAAGTTTACACTAAGTGAACAGTTGTTATACCTTTTGCCCTCATTACCTCCCCCCAGCACATCGATTGTGCTAATATCACCTGCCTGTACTTTCACCATCCCTGTGTGGAGTATACCCTTGTTTCAGTAAAGTTAACTTTAACCCTTGCTCTGCCTCCTGTCCATTACTGCATCCCGCAACCTGCTCACATACTTACAATTGCTCAATTTGCCTTTCTACCCAGATAATGCTCCCCTTTTCCCTGTTATATGTAGAAACAGGAAGTCACTTGTCCCTGCATGAGTCGTCACAATCCTCTACTCCTGATTTAGCTGGTCCCTCTTCCTCCCTGCCAGGGACTTTTGCAGTGACTCATGAATCATACAGGGAAAATTGACGTCCTGTTTCTACATAAAACTTAGAAAGATTCAGCTAGTCAATTTTTAATAATGTGATGTCATAGACCTAATGGAAAACAGAAGAATTAGTAAGGTAGAAAGGCAGAATGAGCAATTGTAAGTACACAGTGCTGTATAATATGATGTCTGCAATATATTAAGAGAATAAAAACTTTGTCGGGAGGAGAAGGAGGAGTGCTTCTTTAATATGTCATATGAGGGAAGACTGTATATTTTTGCAAGACGAAAAATGGCGAAAGATTCCGGCACAACCATTCAGGGATAAAATAGGCTGTATATTTTTGCTTCTAAACCAAAAATGAAATTACCTTTCTATGAGTATGTAATCAATACAATCCAGCCATTTAATGTATAAAGCTCCTCTGGAGACTTATATGTATCCATGGTTACAGACTACAAACAAACTTTGTGTTCTAACCTGCAGAAAGTTGGAACAGGGATAAGAGCGATAAATAAGTGCAGGGTAAGATTATTCATCGGGTCTGTATGTAGTTTATAATCAGACATATAAGGGTTGTTTTTTTACGCAGTAACATTGGTTGTTTTGAACTATCATGAAATCAAGCTTATTTTTTGCTTTGTACTTTTTGCATTTGCGCGCACCCTAGTATACCGAGCACACCATGAGGTCCATGTCTTGGTCAAACCCACATTAGCCAAAAAGCCCGGATTTTACTGAGACAATCCAGCAGAATGGAGCAGAAAGGTGTCATAAACCCTGCGCCGAAATGGAAGTTTGGGGGTTCATTGGCACATTTTTGGGGGAATTCCTGGGGACTGGCTTTAATGTTCTGATTTTGACAATAGATTATTACAAAATAATATATTTATGAAATATATGGATCTGACGGCAACTCTCATCCATTGGAAAAATGTGATTCAACTGACCTTTGTCAAGTCCACAAGGTCACATAATGGAGCAGACGAAAAGACGATATGGATGCATAATTGTCTTTTTTTAAAATTCCCTGGAGGTGTCAATGGGGGGGAGCTATGGTCTTGACTCTACCAATCATTCTCCTGCTTGCTATTTGGTGGTGCCCCCTGAGGACACGCCATATCTAAAGTGGGAATACCTCTTTTAGCTATCTATGCTGTGGGTATGCTGGTGTATATTTCTCTAACAGCCAATTTATATTCATGACAGAGATATATTGCTGAAGCTTTTTAGCAACTAACTCTGCTGACCTAGGATAGGCAAATCTAAAATGTGGCATCATAATTCATCCATCATGCACTGGGCAATTAAGCCAGAATGTAGTTTCCATAATAACGAGGTAAAATACTTAAATTTTTAATGACATTTGCAGCAATTTGCGAAA
This sequence comes from Ranitomeya variabilis, assembly GCF_051348905.1. Lineage (NCBI taxonomy): Eukaryota > Metazoa > Chordata > Amphibia > Anura > Dendrobatidae > Ranitomeya > Ranitomeya variabilis. Next base: position 49,951,314 of record NC_135234.1, read on the forward strand.
TTCTATTAAAACCACTCAAGATTTTCTTTATTACATTTCCAGAAACTTATTTTTATCCAGTGGTTAAAGCAAATAGCTCTTGCAGGATATAAAAATTCATTAAATAAGCCTAGCTTTGATGGCAACAATGGGACTGTTAGCCTCCCGAACATTACAAGATGTTGGTTTTGCGGTAAATCTTTGCATTCTTGTAGTGATTACTAGGAAAGGCTCGGAGATGTCATTTTATACTTTTTGTTGTAGTTCTCACGCAGTATGGGGTCCACCGCTGCAACACGATCACTTGACAAGTAAATACACCTCAACAAGTGGAAGACTTGGAAAAATGAATGAAGAATTTGGAAAGTAGAATATTGGCACATGATAGAGGGTCTTTTCTCACTACATTACTATGAGTACAGTGGAAAACATATTGTACAGTTATAAGTTGGAAAGAATTGTACATTTTTGTTTATGTCAGGAATTACCATTTGTAGTTGCTGTAAACAGGTATACACAGTGTTCCAAATTATTATGCAAGTGTCATAAAGATTTTTTGTTTTTCAAATAACCTCATAGATCATTTTGTGTCTCAGGGGTCTCTGTATTATTCAAAACAATCTCTAACACTTGTGATAATTAGTTTGCCAAATGAGCCCAATTAAAGGAAAACAACTTTAGAAGAACTGCTTCACATTATTAAGCAGCCACAGGTTTCAATCAATATGGGAAAGGAAAAGCATCATAACAGCGTCAAATGGTGCAATGCCTTGGACAAGATAAGAAAACATTAGATATTTCACAAAAACTTAAGTGTGATAGACCACAAACTGGTTTGTGCAGATAAAAGCATAATGAGGAAGGTTCCTGCCAAACGAATTCATTGAATTAAGAGAACAGCTGCTAAAATACCATTGCAAAGCAGCAAGCAGTTACTTGAAGCTGCTGATGCTTCCTATGTACTACAAGGTGTAGGATCGAGAGGCTTGCAGTTGTACATAAACCTATTATTTGGCCAACCGTAAACAGTGCTATAAGCAGAAATGTTTGCAGTGAGTCCAGACATACATGAAGACTAATTTTAAAACAGTCTTGTTTACTAATGAGTGCCCTACAACCCTGGATGGCCCAGATGGATGGAGTAGTGGATGATTGGTTGACAGTCACCATGTCCCAAAAAGGCTGCAACATCAGCAAGGAGGTGGATGAGTCATGTTTTGGACTGTAATCATGAGGAGAGAGCTCACAGGTCTCTTTAGGGTCCCAAAAAGTGTGCAAATGACCTCTGCAAAGCATATAGAGTTCTGACTGACCACTTTCGTCCATGGAACCAAAAGACAAACAGTGGCATCTGTAGAAAAATGATCTTCCTGCATGACAATGCTCATGCTGCAAAGAATACCTCTGAATCATTGACTGAAATGGGCATAAAAGGAAAGAAACTCAAAGAAACTCATGGTGTGGCCACCATCCTCCGCTGACCTCAACCCTATTGAGAACCATTGGTATGGACAAACAATAGATCTATGAGGGTGGGAGGCAGTTCACATAAAAACAGCAGCTCTGGGAGGAGATTCTGACAAAAACTCACGAGTTTAATGGATGCAAGGATTTAGAAAGTGATATCAAAGAAGGGTCCAATATTAACATGTAACTTCACCTGTTAAGATGTTTTTGATTGAAAAAGCTTTTTATTTCACTAAATGTGTCCTCTTAATGCTGCAGATTCAACAAATGACCATTTTCAGTTCTTTACAACCTATAAAATATTTGTAAACTCTGTTGTGCATAACAATTTTGTTCATTTAGGTTTTTTTAGTTTTGAAAACAGTACTCTTATCCTTGGGAGATTTGTCCAATAAAATTTGATTTCTACTTTAATAGTTGATGATTTGAACATTATACTGACTCATTTGCATTCACCATTTAGGAATATCACACAAAAATACCATTTGTATAGTCAATATACAGTATATACCATTATATATATATACCATTTGTATAGTCAATCTGTATGTTAGCTTTCCCCCAAAAGGAAGTAATCAGGCTCTCTAGTTCTATCCTTAGAGTTGAGTTGAGCGAATTTTTCAAAATTCGGTTCTGATTACTGTTGTGAATTCCGTTCTCAAACTCCCTCCTGTGGTCATGAATGGTACTTCGGTGAGTTCTGTCCGTGGACTCCCTCTGGTGGCTGTGAGTGGAGCTGCTGGTTCTGAGATTCCTTCCCCACCTGCCCTCGTTTAGGGCTAGGCTGGATTCTCTATTTAACTCCACTCAGATCGTTACTCCATGCCAGCTGTCAATGTTCTAGTACTGGTTCAGATCTCTCCTGGATCTTTCTGAGGACCTGTCTACTCCAGCGAAGCTAAGTTCCTGCTTGTTCATTTGTTACATATGGTTTTTCTTGCTAAGTTCTAGTCCAGCTTGCTATCATGAAACTGCCTGGCTAGCTGGAAGCTCTGGGGGTGCAGAGTGGCACCACCGCACCGTGAGTCGGTGCAGGGGTATTTTTTGCACACTCTGCGTGGTTTTGTAGTTTTTTGTGTTGACCGCAAAGATCCCTTTTCTATCCTCAATCTGTTTAGTTAGACTGGCCTCCCTTTGCTAAAGCCTATTTCATCCTGTGTTTGTAATTTCCTCTTAACTCACAGTCAATACTTGTGGGGGGCTGCTTTTACCTTTGGGGAAATTTCTCTGAGGCAAGTGAGGCTTTGTTTCCTTTCTTTAGGGGTAGTTAGCTCTTAGGCTGTGTAGAGGCGTCTAGGCAGAGTCAGGCACGCTCCACGGCTATTTCTAGTTGTGTTGATAGGAGTAGGGTTTGCGGTCAGCAGAGTTCCCATTTCCCCAGAGCTCGTCCCGATTCCGTGTTTAACTATCAGGTCATTCCTGGTGCACCTAACCACCAGGTCCATAACAGTACAGCTGGCCCACAAAGTGTTAATGCATCTCAATAGAGGGAAAAGAGAAGTTCTGAGACCATTTTTTTTTTTCTTCTCTGCAGTGTGTTTTGCCTTTCTTTTCCCCTTAAACTCTGGGTGGTTCAGAACTCAAATGTACAAAACATTCAAGATTATGTAGTTCAGAATCCTATAATATAGCCTAGAATTCCAATTCCTGATTTGTTTTCTGGGGATAGATCTAAATTTCTGAATTTCAAAAACAATTGTAAACTGTTTCTTGCTCTGAAACCCCGCTCTTCTGGTGACCCTATTCAGCAAGTAAGAATCATTATTTCTTTGTTGCGTGGTGACCCTCAAGACTGGGCATTCGCCCTGGCGCCAGGAGATCCTGCATTGTGTAATGTAGATGCGTTTTTTCTGGCGCTGGGATTGCTTTATGATGAACCGAATTCTGTGGATCAGGCAGAGAAAATTTTGCTGGCTTTGTGTCAGGGTCAGGATGAAGCGGAGGTATATTGCCAGAAGTTCAGAAAGTGGTCTGTGCTTACTCAGTGGAATGAGTGTGCTCTGGCAGCAATTTTCAGAAAGGGTCTTTCTGAAGCCCTTAAGGATGTTATGGTGGGGTTCCCCACGCCTGCTGGTCTGAATAAATCAATGTCCTTGGCCATACAGATCGATCGGCGCTTACGTGAGCGCAAAACTGTGCACCATTTGGCGGTATCCTCTGAGCAGAGGCCTGAGCCTATGTAATGTGATAGGACTTTGACCAGAGCTGAACGGCAAGAACATAGACGTCAGAATGGGCTGTGTTTTTACTGTGGTGACTCCACTCATGCTATCTCTGATTGTCCTAAGCGCACTAAGCGGTTCGCTAGGTCCGTCACCATTGGTACTGTACAGCCTAAATTTCTTTTGTCCGTTACTCTGATTTGCTCTTTGTCATCCTATTCTGTTATGGCATTTGTGGATTCAGGCGCTGCCCTGAATTTGATGGACTTGGAGTTTGCCAGGCGCTGTGGTTTTTTCTTGGAGCCCTTGCAGCATCCCATTCCTTTGAGGGGAATTGATGCTACGCCTTTGGCCAAGAATAAGCCTCAGTACTGGACCCAGTTGACCATTTGCATGGCTCCTGCGCATCAGGAGGATATTCGCTTTTTGGTGTTGCATAATCTGCATGATGTGGTCGTGTTGGGTTTGCCATGGCTGCAGGTCCATAATCCAGTATTGGATTGGAAATCAATGTCGGTGTCCAGTTGGGGTTGTCAAGGGGTACATTGGGATGTTTCATTGTTGTCAATTTCTTCCTCCACTCCTTCTGAAGTCCCTGAGTTTTTGTCGGATTACCGGGATGTATTTGATGAGCCCAAGTCTAGTACCCTACCTCCTCATAGGGATTGTGATTGTGCTATTAATTTGATTCCTGGTAGCAAGTTCCCTAAGGGACGACTTTTCAATTTGTCTGTGCCAGAACACGCCGCTATGCGGAGTTATATAAAGGAGTCCTTGGAGAAAGGGCATATTCGCCCGTCGTCGTCACCATTGGGAGCAGGGTTCTTTTTTGTGGCCAAGAAGGCTGGTTCTCTGAGACCTTGTATAGATTACCGCCTTCTTAATAAAATCACGGTCAAATTTCAGTACCCTTTGCCTCTACTGTCTGATTTATTTGCTCGGATTAAGAGGGCTAGTTGGTTCACCAAGATAGACCTTCGAGGGGCGTATAATCTCGTGCGTATTAAACCGGGCGATGAATGGAAAACAGCATTTAATATGCCCGAGGGCCATTTTGAGTACCTGGTGATGCCATTCGGCCTTTCTAATGCTCCCTCTGTGTTTCAGTCCTTTATGCATGACATCTTCCGAAAGTATCTGGATAGATTCATGATCGTATATTTGGATGATATTTTGGTCTTTTCGGATGATTGGGAGTCCCATGTGAAGCAGGTCAGAATGGTGTTCCAGGCCCTTCGTGCTAATTCCTTGTTTGTGAAGGGATCTAAGTGTCTCTTTGGAGTTCAGAAGGTTTCCTTTTTGGGTTTCATTTTTTCCCCTTCTACTATCGAGATGGATCCTGTTAAAGTCCAAGCTATTGATGATTGGACTCGGCCTACATCTGTGAAGAGCCTTCAGAAATTTTTGGGCTTTGCCAATTTTTACCGTCGCTTCATCGCTAATTTTTCTAGTGTTGTTAAACCGTTGACTGATTTGACCAAGAAGGGTGCTGATGTGGTGAATTGGTCCTCTGCGGCCGTTGAGGCTTTTCAGGAGTTGAAACATCGTTTCTCTTCGGCTCCTGTGTTGTGTCAGCCAGATGTTTCGCTCCCTTTTCAGGTCGAGGTTGATGCTTCTGAAATTGGAGCAGGGGCTGTTTTGTCTCAGAGAAGTTCTGATTGCTCTGTAATGAAGCCATGCGCTTTCTTTTCAAGAAAGTTTTTGCCTGCTGAGCGTAATTATGATGTTGGCAATTGGGAGTTGTTGGCTATGAAGTGGGCATTCGAGGAGTGGCGACATTGGCTTGATTGGCTTGAAGGAGCCAAGCATCGCGTGGTGGTCTTGACAGATCACAAGAATCTGACTTATCTCGAGTCTGCCAAGCGGTTGAATCCTAGACAGGCTCGTTGGTCGCTGTTTTTCTTCCGTTTCAATTCTGTGGTTTCGTACCTTCCGGGTTCTAAGAATGTGAAGGCTGATGCCCTTTCAAGGAGTTTTGTGCCTGATTCTCCTGGGGTTCCTGAGCCAGCTGGTATTCTCAGAGAGGGGGTAGTTCTGTCTGCCATCTCCCCTGATTTGCGGCGGGTGCTGCAGGAGTTCCAGGCTGATAGACCTGACCGTTGTCCAGCGGAGAAACTGTCCCTGATAGATGGACTAATAGTTATCTCTGAGGTTCATTGTTCGGTGTTGGCTGGTCATCCTGGGATTTTTGGTACCAGAGATTTGGTGGCTAGGTCCTTTTGGTGGCCTTCTTTGTCGCGGGATGTGCGTTCTTTTGTGCAGTCTTGTGGGACTTGTGCTCGGGCTAAGCCCTGCTGTTCTCGTGCCAGTGGGTTACTTTTGCCCTTGCCGGTCCCGAAAAGGCCCTGGACACATGTTTCCATGGATTTTATTTCAGATCTTCCTGTTTCTCAAAGGATGTCGGTCATCTGGGCGGTTTGTGATCGCTTCTCTAAAATGGTCCATTTGGTACCCTTGCCTAAATTGCCTTCTTCCTCTGATTTGGTTCCATTATTTTTCCAACATGTGGTTCGTTTGCATGGCATTCCGGAGAACATCGTGTCTGACAGAGGTTCCCTGTTTGTTTCAAGGTTTTGGCGTTCCTTTTGTGCTAAGATGGGCATTGATTTGTCTTTTTCTTCGGCTTTCCATCCTCAGACAAATGGTCAAACCGAATGAACCAATCAGACTTTGGAAACCTATCTGAGATGCTTTGTTTCTGCGGATCAGGATGATTGGGTGACCTTCTTGCCATTTGCTGAGTTCGCCCTTAATAATCGGGCCAGTTCGGCTACTTTGGTTTCGCCTTTTTTTTGTAATTCTGGTTTTCATCCTCGTTTTTCTTCAGGGCAGGTTGAGCCTTCGGAATGTCCTGGTGTGGATTCTGTGGTGGACAGGTTGCAGCAAATTTGGACTCATGTGGTGGACAATTTGACCTTGTCCCAAGAGAAGGCTCAACGTTTCGCTAACCGCCGTCGCCGTGTTGGTCCCCGACTTCGTGTTGGGGATTTGGTTTGGTTATCATCTCGTTATGTTCCTATGAAGGTTTCTTCTCCTAAGTTTAAGCCTCGTTTCATTGGTCCTTATAAGATTTCTGAAATTCTTAATCCTGTATCATTTCGTTTGGCCCTTCCTGCTTCTTTTGCCATCCATAATGTGTTCCATAGGTCGTTGCTGCAGAGATATGTGGCGCCTATGGTTCCCTCCGTTGATCCTCCTGCTCTGGTGTTGGTCGAGGGGGAGTTGGAGTATGTGGTGGAGAAGATTTTGGATTCTCGTATTTCGAGACGAAAACTTCAGTACTTGGTCAAATGGAAGGGCTATGGTCAGGAGGATAATTCCTGGGTTGTTGCCTCTGATGTCCATGCTGCCGATTTAGTTCGTGCCTTTCATTTGGCTCGTCCTGATCGGCCTGGGGGCTCTGGTGAGGGTTCGGTGACCCCTCCTCAAGGGGGGGTACTGTTGTGAATTCCGTTCTCGAACTCCCTCCTGTGGTCATGAATGGTACTTCGGTGAGTTCTGTCCGTGGACTCCCTCTGGTGGCTGTGAGTGGAGCTGCTGGTTCTGAGATTCCTTCCCCACCTGCCCTCGTTTAGGGCTAGGCTGGATTCTCTATTTAACTCCACTCAGATCGTTACTCCATGCCAGCTGTCAATGTTCTAGTACTGGTTCAGATCTCTCCTGGATCTTTCTGAGGACCTGTCTACTCCAGCGAAGCTAAGTTCCTGCTTGTTCATTTGTTACATATGGTTTTTCTTGCTAAGTTCTAGTCCAGCTTGCTATCATGAAACTGCCTGGCTAGCTGGAAGCTCTGGGGGTGCAGAGTGACACCACCGCACCGTGAGTCGGTGCGGGGGTATTTTTTGCACACTCTGCGTGGTTTTGTAGTTTTTTGTGTTGACCGCAAAGATCCCTTTTCTATCCTCAATCTGTTTAGTTAGACTGGCCTCCCTTTGCTAAAGCCTATTTCATCCTGTGTTTGTGATTTCCTCTTAACTCACAGTCAATACTTGTGGGGGGCTGCTTTTACCTTTGGGGAAATTTCTCTGAGGCAAGTGAGGCTTTGTTTCCTTTCTTTAAGGGTAGTAAGCTCTTAGGCTGTGTAGAGGCGTCTAGGCAGAGTCAGGCACGCTCCACGGCTATTTCTAGTTGTGTTGATAGGAGTAGGGTTTGCGGTCAGCAGAGTTCCCATTTCCCCAGAGCTCGTCCCGATTCCGTGTTTAACTATCAGGTCATTCCTGGTGCACCTAACCACCAGGTCCATAACAGATTACGATCGGCGGTGAATATTGTATTTCCAATATTCGGCAAACACAGCCGAACATCATTGGAGTCAATGAGAGTAGAAATGACCGAATATGTTCGGAAACGATAGTCATACATAAATTCGGCACAAATTGGGTATCAATATAGCACGAATATGGCAAATTCAGATTCGCCAACCGATTCCGAACGTATTTGCTCAACTCTAATTGTGAGGTCTCCTCCAGCAGGAAGAAATCTTACTCTATTGAGCCATCCATTGGAGATTATTAGCTCCCCTACAGGTGGAAGAAAGCTGACTACCTAGTGCTATCCATTGACAATAATAATTCTTACTCAGGAGACGGAAAACTCACTCTTTAGTGCTATCCATGGGAGATTATTAGCTCTTCTTCAGGAGAAAGAAAGCTGAGTCCCTAGAGCCTTCCAACTGAAACTCTTAGCTGTCCTCCAGGAAGAAGAAAGCTAGTGCCATCCATGGGGGATTATGGTAAAAGTTGGAAGAAAGCTGTCTATTTCGTGCTTGCTTTCCATTGGAGGTAACTTCCCTTAATATTACTGTTTTTAACTAACCTTGCAACATAGCTAAGGATATTAAGCCAAACCACTGGCGTCTCCAAAAAGAAAAGGCACCCATTTGGAGAAAGCGGTTTTGAGGTTCTTGTTCTTTATTAGTTAAGAGCAAATATTGCTGACAGTGGTCAGCCAACCTTGAAGGCATTATTAACAATCTCACCAGTCTGTCATTTCCAAGTAGGGAAATCCTCGATCTTCAGTCACCGGATTTTAACATCCCTGCTCTTTGCTCATTACATACCACCAGCTGATAAAACAAAGGAGACTTATGGAGGAAAGGGAGAAAAAAGCAGTTGTAGTGACACGTATTGGTGGTAGCTTCCCTATGAATCAGTGTCCATTGGTTTGGTTAAATATCCATCATCAAGACCTATTAAAAGGTTGAATAATGACTTAGAATATATCTGCTCTTTAAGAGCAGCTTTCTTCTGTCTGGAAAACTAATTTGAATAATTTCTTCCTAGGAGCATTGCCTGGCCAATAAGTCTCCTTACGCAAGCTGGCAGTCTCCACATTAGTTTGTTATAGAAATTTGATGTTAAGTTGTAATTTGTACCTTTTCAAAAAGTATTGCCTTTTTTATACTTTTAGCCATTGATATCAGTACCTAAAATTACATTGTTAATCACCTCATTACTTGGGTACTTTCTCCTGTTTGATTTTTATTAGCAAAATGTCACAATAAGTTGCTACCACCATTTTATCACTTAAAAATATCACATGTGTAGTCTTCAGTGGTGAAATGGGGTGTCAGTATGGATTGGGCCGATAGTGGACACAGAGGTTTTTTTCTATTTTTATGCAGTTATATATTTTTAGACATTATATCCCCCACAAGGTCATAGGAGTCGTTGTTACTTTATATGCAATGCTTTACTTTATGTTTTTCCTGTGTAAGTAAGGTTGCCATAGCAGCTCCTGGTAATAGATAAATAATGCTCTAAGTAATGTTCTTACATTTTGAAGCTGATTTGTGTAATTTAAGGTAAAGTTGCTGTAGCCCATACACCGTGAGATCACATGAGATTGGAAAGACTAATGTTTTGTTTATTCAAGGTTGTGTTTTTGTGACATCTATTAATTTGTGACTTTCTATGCAGCTGTAGGGTTCTATTGAAATCCTATGGAGAAAAGTGGTCAAAATATACCATACCTTAGCATGTGGAATAAATCAAATGCTGATCCTGAAAAAGACTAATAAAATGTTAAAAAAATAAATCATTGTGTCTGTTTTCATTTTCATAATTACATATAGTTTCTCAACAATTGTCTCAAAAAATAAAATGAATTTTACAGTTGACATACACTTGGAATAAAAAAAAGTACCAGGTCAATAAAGCAGTAAACAATCTAGGGCACGGAGGTCACTAATCCAGGAAATCCTCATGGATATCATTGTCTAGATAAAGAAAAAATAGGCTGTGTTGGGGCAAAATAAAGTACAAAAAGTAACTTTTTATTTTTCTAACATATTGTAGGTGTGAGTTTACGGGGAATATGCTGCTGTCACCTACCATTAACCATTTTCAAATAATTTGCAGCTGCTGTTTTATTTCATTAGAAGCAAGGCACTGAATGGTACTAGGAACACAGCCACTAGTAGAGTGTATTTTCTTGATCCACACCCTGTTCATTTAATTTTCCTACTGACATACGGTGGTACGCCCCACTGGTGGTTGGTGCTCTGCATATGTGTGCATAATCATTCAGTCTTCATTTACGGAGGAAAGAGAAGAAAATATGCGGCACTCACCCAGCTTGCGTAGAAGCACAGATCAAGCGAAACGGCCGTCATCCCCTCTACACTCCCCGCACCCTCACCGTTGCCTGCCGAGCCGAATGAAATGTCTGTAACCAGATTGTTGGTACATTAAAGACATCGATTTCACGCATGCTGGGTGAGTGCCGCATATTTTCTTCTCTTTCCTCCGTAAATGAAGCTGTTTTATTTCATTAATAATGTAAATGGACATTGAGAATATTCTTGCCTGCATTACTAATCACCGGTCAAAGGAAGCCACTGTTTAGATATGTCCATTATTATATAGTATCCTCTCTTATTATACGCCGATCTGTCCATTATTATACAGTATCTTCTCTTATTATACATAGATCCGTTCATTATTATATAGTATCCTCTCTTATTATACATAATCCATCAATTATTGTATAGTATGCTCTCTTATTATACATAGATCTGTTCACTATTATATAGTATCCCCTCTCATTATGTATAATTTGTCCATTATTATATAGTATCCTCTTTTATTATACATAGATCCATTCATTATTATATAGTATTTTCTCTTATTATACATAATCTATCCATTATTATATAGTATCCTCTCTTATTATACATAGATCTGTCCATTACATATTATCCTCTCTTATTATACATAGATCCATTCATTATTATATAGTATTCTCTCTTATTATACATAATTCTATCCATTATTATATAGTATCCTCTCTTATTATACATAGACCCGTTCATTTTTAGATAGTATTCTCTTTTATTATACATAAATCCTTGCTTTATGGTATAGTAGGCTCTCTTATTATACATAATCCATCCATTATATAGTATCCTCTCTTATTATACATAATCTGTCCATTATTATATAGTATCCTCTCTTACTATACATAGATCCGTTCATTATTATATAATATCCTCTCTTATTATACATAGATCCATCCATTATTACACAGAGCTCCCCCTTGTCAAGCAAAACATTGTTTATAATGAAAAAAATCATGTGTGACATGCTATACACACCGCTGTATTTTCATTACATGGCCCCATAATGTTGTTACTCCTTCCACACTTGCCACATGGCTAATTAAGTGATTGGAAGGGCCCATCAAGTCAAAAATGCCAAGGGCCGTGGCTACTCTTAATCTTCCATATGGTGTTGGCATCCTGAACAGTTGCAAAGAGTTTGAGAGACAGAAAAAGTGAATAATTGATGTCAATGTATTGTCTTTACATTCGACAAAAGGAAACAATGTTTATTCTTACAACGAGAATATTTCAACTCTGCAGCTACAGGTCGTGAAAACACTTACTATCTTTATCTTTTCTTACATGTTTCTATTCATCTTCAAAGTATATCTCTTATTAATTTCAAAGGCACTCGACCTTGATTGCAAGTGTAAGGTTTGATAAATCGAAGAACTATTTTATAAAGTGTTTGTGTTATGGTCAGAAAGAGGAATGAAACAACCTTCCACACACAAAGGAAATCTGACATACATTGAACTATCTGCTATAAAACCAATCATTTAGTGTGACACTTTGCCGCCTTTGTAATTACTTGACATTACACATGACCAAATCTTTTGAAGTTCAAATTAGCTAACTTCACAAATTTTTTAACACGATAATACATTTACAGGGAACAGTAGATGCTCCAATTATATAGAACTCTTAGGGATCATAGGTCTGTTTCAAACCTTTTTTGTATAGATGCAGCTTTAGTAACGTCAATATATATGGCTCGGGGTAAACAGATGGAAACTGCTGTTGGTCACACACAATGTACAGGATATTCAGGAGGGTTGTTTTTTTGCTTTTTTTCATTTCTATTTCTATTCCTAAGCCAACAGCCTTGACATCCTCTTAATAAACAGATTCACCCCAAAATGGTTGAAGCATTCCCTGCCCCAGCTTTTATATAGGCTATATTGGCTGTGCTATACTATATGATGCACTATAATATGTGAAAGCTGTGCTCTACTATGTGATGTACTATACTATATGATGTTTGTGCTATACCATGTGATGGGATAACTTCAAGCCATTATTTTGAATCCAGTCCGGTCACACGTCATGTCTCCCTCCATGCCAGATCCTTCTTTTGGCTGGCACAATATCAAATTGTTCACATTCAGCAAATTTTAAAACATTCAACACAAATTCAATTTGTATTGAGTCAATGCACTCATGTCTACTTGACATACTGTATAAAAATAAATTTAGGAATGTGTTTATTTGCTGAAGAATTACAAAACCTATCACTTTTAATGTCTACTCTAAAGAAGTAAACTGTCAAAATATTTAGTGCGAGAAAGTAACTTATGAATCATTTTTTGAAACCCTCAACCTCAATTTATATTATGATAATTTATTTACAATATCACATAACATTCATTAGCTGCAAACCCGTATCAGCACAAAACGTTGTGGTCATTCTTCAGATTGACTGCAATCTACTTGATATCTTTGTGGTTGAACATGAGTTAACTCAGTGACCAACATTTATTACAATTTTAAGCCAAGTCCACCCCTTCCAAAATGCCCCACTCCAACACTATATGGATATAAAATAAAGTAGATTGTTTTAAAAGGAATTTTCATTACAAGTTGTTTAACAACAACTGTTTTATGTATTAAAAGTAATATTAATTATTAATTTTTATAACTAGAATTGTTGTTAAACAAGTTATAGCAAAAAATTCTCGAAGAACAATCTAATGTGTTTTATATACATGTTTTTTATTCACAAATCCATTATAAAATTCAATTTTTAACTCACATACTTTTTAAAAACATTTAATCTATCACCACAATTCCAGTTTTCTTTGATTCGTCCTAATGCTTCTCCTTCTCCCGTGGATGGGCTGTAACTATAAACGGTGGTCAGCTGATGAAGAAAGGTTTTTCTCTAAAACACATTGTTTTTTGCCTCTTCCATGTCACCACTCTGATCAGTCAGTGACGTCACGCGTTGTATGCAGGAACTCTCACACGTGGTTGCATTGCACTACACAGAATGGGAAGGACTGGCGTCTTACCACTCGGTGTGCACATGTCTTCATGTCTACCAATACATAGTGGAACAGATTGGAAACGTACACCATCATCCCTTGGTTTCACTGGTATCCCACATCTTTTCTTGCTCTACTAAGAGCCAGGTCCACCAAGAACGTGACAAGAATCTGCATTTCCACACTTAGAGGAGTCGGAACTATCACGCAAACACAAGCACTAATCAGATCACTAATTTATTGTCCACTGCCCGTGTGCATTACTATTTTCAGGTAGACTCATATTACTATAATACCAGTATTACCTTGACAATACTAAGTGCAGCATCATCTCTAATCTTTTTCCTGTGACTATTTTTTCTTAAATTGCTGCGATCTCCATCTGCGCACGCACGGCATCCCGCGGCCATTTTCCTGAAGCCGCGGCCAGCAGTGCGCCGCTTCTGCGCACGCGCGGCCAAAGGAAGATGGCCGCCCCCACCGATCACCAATGAAATAGCACACATCGCGCTCTTTTCACTCCCCTGTGCAGTGGATTCGGGACCTTGGACATGCGCAAACCACTACGCCACCAACGGAAAACTAAGCAAGATCTGGGGGAAGACACCACACCCTTTTGACCAGACCAGCCTGATTGACAGGCGAAAACGGCTACTTTGGTAACGTATATTGGCAGCATAGGTGGGGAATCGGGGTCCACAAAATACACTGTTGTAATGCACAGCTCAGGCCCTATTTAACAGTATTTTTATCTCATACGGAAAAAACGGGGTGACAGGTGCCCTTTAAATGAAAGGAAACATTACTGGGGTAAGACATGTAGATCAGGAGAGAAGACTGTCAGTCATTCCACGCCCCGTTTAATTTAAATTAACCTCTGGAGGCAGATTATCGGGGAGATTTGAAGTCATGGTTGTTGGCACCCCTAAAATTGTTCAAGACGATTAAGCATTTCTTTCAGAAAATTATTGCAATTACACATGTTTTGTTCTAAATAAGCGTATTTCCTTTGTGTATTGGAACAACACAAAAAAAAAAGAGAAAAAAGGCAAATTTGAACATAATTTCTCACAAAACCCCCAAAATGGACTGAACAAAATTGTTGGCATCATCAACTTAATATTTAGTTCCACACCCTTTGGAATATATAACTACAATCAATCGCTTCCTATAGCCATCAACAAGCTTCTTACACCTTTCAAGTGGAACTTTGGACCACGGATAAAGACTCCCCCATGCTCCCTCATTTACCCATGTATTAATTAAAAAAAATCCAGGAAGTTCCGACGGTAATCCAATAGTGAAATGTCCCACGATGCCCATCGAATCCTATGGAGTCTTGCTGTGAGAAAGTTCTCAGAGCGAGACTTTATAGTTCACTCCCATCCAGCGGCTGGCATGGATATTCTCACGCTCGTGCCTGCCGCTGACGTGTGTAACCCTATAGAGTCTCATTCTGAGAACGCGCTGAGTGTGTCTGTGTTTTTTTAGCTATTCACTTACAGGGTTAGTAATTGGGGTATCTGATAGCCGCCCCATTACTAACTTCCGGGCTTGATGTCAGCAGACATTACACAGCTGACATCATCCCCAAAATAATATTACGGTGCGATGGCAAGTGGGAAGAACAGGGCAAAACACCACAATTGGCACATCTAATGGATGTGCTTTTTCTGGGTGGCTGTGGGCTGCTATTTTTAGGCTGAGAGGGGCCAGATATCAATGGACCTTCACAGCCTAAGAATACCAGCTCCCATGTGTGACGCAATCCGTAAAAAAATAATCAGATCAGACGTCCTCTACCCTACTTATTTCATATCTGACTTTAAGTCAAAAGTCTTTCTAGGACATCGTGGGCTGAATTGTAAATGTTTCTAAATATTTCCTGAAGTTTCCCTCATTCAATTCTTCGTTATACGATCAGCTATTGTTTCCGCAAGACATGTTTATGGTGTGTTCTTTATATAGTTTATAACTGTACATCTGGACCATAAAGAAAAAGGCAAAGAATTGGGAAAATAGATTGTAAAATTATATGTACAAACATGAAAGGGATTTACAGGCTTCTAACAAATAACATACTATATTCCATACTTGAAATCTAAAGGCATGCTCAGTCTCGAAAGCAAAAGAAATAGCCATTTTATTACACATTCATGTTTCCAAGGAAACTGGCGATCATGAAACAGACACAATGATTCCTTTGATAATGGAAAATGAAAAAATTACAGAAGGCCCTGTCTCACTTTCAGCTGACTTGTATCCATGTTTATTTATACTGAGCAATAAACTTAATCCTGTTCTTAAATATTTTACAAGCCTACGCTAAGGTATAACTGGTGATAACGATGATGCCGTGGCACAAACACTGAATGGGAATACATTAATATAGAAGAACTTCAGTCACAAGCGGAATAGAAATATGGAACATAGCACATGTAATATTTATGTATAGGGATGGGTTAAGAGTAGCCGGGGCCCCGGAAAGTTTAGAAGGCCCCCCTGGAACCTGATACACTGCAAGACATGTCACATGATCCCTTTTGATAGATCATGTGATCGGTCATGTGAGTAACACACAGGTACTCTGGTGCACATCTGCATATGGCAAACATGTAGTGTGCCGTCAGGGCCTACGTCACCACCCTAAGCATAAGTGCCAGGGCCCTGGATAAATGGGGAACTCACTCAGTAGCTTACCGCCAATGGTGGCAGACCATTCGGATGCTATGGGGCCTGCAAGTTGGGGGGGCCAGTGCCAGCATTGCCCCCATCGTACTTCCAACTGTTTAGACAGCCCCCAATATATAGTATTAGCCTTCACATAGCCCCAATATACTGTATGAGCCCCCACATAGCCCCCTAGATACAGTGTGAGCCTCACATAACTCCCTATGTACAGTATAACCCCACATGGCTTCCTATATAAAGCCTGAGCCCTCACACAGATTCCTTTATACAGTATGAGCCCTTCCATTGCCTCCTATATGAGCCTTACCAGATTCCTATACACAGTATGAGCCCCAAATATCCACCTATGTACAAATAGAACCCCGCATAGCTCCAGATATACAGTATGAGTCCTCACATAGCCCCCTAAATACAGTGTGAGCCTGCACATAGCTCGCTATATACAGTATGAGCCCTCACATAGCCTCGTATATACAATATGAGCTACCACATAGCCCAGTATAGACAGTGTGAGCCCTCACATAGATTCCTATATACAGTATGAGCCTTCAAATAGATTCTTATATACTTTATGAGCCTCCATATAACCACCTACATATAGCAATAAAAAATGGAAAATATATCCAGCTCACCCATTTGGAGAGTGTGTATCCTTTTTTAGTGCACGGACCAAAGAACTTGTGTTGGCTGCAAGGAAAAGTATCGTAGATAGCAGATATACAGCACAGGTACCGTGGATATTAATTTAAAAACATTTATTGAAAAAAGATTAAAAATTGACATCTTATTAAAAAAGCACTTATCAGAGCCATGCACAATTAACGCATTTCAAACTATGTGTTCTTAGTCACCACACGACTAAAAACACAAAGATGGTCACATGGTCTGTCAGTATATACACAAATTTTATGAAAGGCCACATAGGCTGCAACACAAAAAGGCACCGCTAACCAAACAACACCATGAAGACCAAGGAGATCTCCAAACAAGTCAAGGACACAGGTGTTGAGAAGTACAAGTCAGGGTTGGGTTATATAAAAAATCCCAATCTCTGATGATCCCCCGGTGAACCATCAAATCTATTATCATCAAATGGAAAGAACATGGTACCAAAACAAACCTGCCAAGAGAGGGCCGCCCACCAAAAACTCTAAAACAATAGACAAAAAGCCCAGTGGTAAGATATGAAAAACTCATAGAGACTTATCCAAGGCAACATAGAGGCATCCAAGGCATCCAATCCTCATAGATTGTAAGCTGGCGAGCAGGGCCCTCATTCCTCTTGGCATCTCTTTTGATCTATGTGTTTATTGTTATGCTGTAATGTCTATTGTATGTACAAGTCCCCTCTAAAATGTAAAGTGCTGCGGAATATGTTGGCGCTTTAGAAATAAAATTATTATTATTATTATAACTACTGGGATATGGTGACACACAAAGAATTATAATGAGGGCAACTTGTTCATGGGCTCTGAATCTTACCCAGACCATAATGCCGCTCTACCATAATAGAAGACACCAGTGTTATCTATCTATATAATCGTCTAAGGGGTACTTCCATCTGTCTGTAACGAAAATCCCAGTGTGTCGCCCCATCCCGGATGAACTTTTTACTATTGATGCTGCCTATGCAGCATCAATAGTAAAAAGATATAATGTTAAAAATAATAAAAAAAATAAAAAATTGTGCTATTCTCACCTTCTGGCGTCCACCGATGCACGCGATGCTGCCGCCAGCTTCCATTCCCAGAGATGCATTGCGAAATTACCCAGATGACTTAGCGGTCTCGCGCTATATACTACGTGGCTGCTATATACTATGTGGCGGCTATATACTACGTGGCTGTCTGTTTTACGTGGGCTGTGCTATATACTACATGGCTGCTATATACTAAGTGGTTGCTATATAGTATGTGGCTGCTATATACTATGTGGCTACACTATATACTACGTGGCTGCGCTATATACTAGGTTGCTGTGGTATATACTACGTGGCTGTCTGTGTTATATACTACGTGGCTGTGTTATATACTACGTGGCTGTGCTATATACTACGTGGTTTTGCTAAGCGCGACGTACATACCTACATATTCTAGAATACCCGATGCATTAAAATCAGGCCACCATCTAGTAAATAATAAAGTAGGAGGAGAGTTATTGATTGTACATTGGGAACTTCAATATATGCCTCCAGTTAGATAAGCAGAAATAGATAAACTGCTCAGGACTTCCATTAAATTTTGAAGTGTAATATGTACCCAAATAATGTACACAGTCCCTAAACCAGTGCCAGTCTCAGATTGACAGTGAACAACTTTCCAATAGAGACTTATCCACAAATTTCTAAAAATATTGTCAGCTTTCCCCAAAAAAGATCTCTGAAGCTCCCGGAAAAAGGAGAAACCTACGAGTTGGCAATTTCCCTGGTTATTGATGATACCTACTGGGAAAGCTGCTTTTCTGAAGGCTGCTTGTGGGTTATGCTAGGATGGATGCATTATTAATGAGAGCACTTGTGTTACAGTACTGGTGAAACACACTGGAATCTAATGACCAAAGACACACGAGCAGGAACAGAAAGTGGTAGTTGGAATTCTTGATTGTAGCAATGGGGAGTGTAAGGACAATCTAGAGAGGAGTAGGAACCATCTCAGACAGTTCTGGAACTGGAGCTGGTGACTGGAACTAGAATGAAGGCTAAACACAATATTCAAACAAAGAATGAATGTTCCATAAGGCTTTACATAAGCCCAAACAGGAAACAAGATGATTTCTATAGGTTCAATATAAGTCATCTCACTTTAGGGCAAATGCAGAACACAATAACAGCTTTCAGTGGCAAGGAGCAGAATTGCAGCACAATTTAGTTAAGTGAATAACAGCAGCCATTAGTGGTCACTCCATAGAAGGACAACAAAATCTTGACATTTTGTATCCAAATGCACGTTCAGGGAGTGTAGAACAGTCTCTGAAAGGATATAAAAAAGTCACGGAGAGGGCATGGCTATGGGGTAGCTTTCTTCCCCAAAATACATCCTTAAAAGTTTTCAAAGTATTGCTTAAAAAGGATGATAGCCAATGTCTACATCTATGCAGACAAGGTTCTTTCATTGTCTCACTACAGATGCATTCTCCATTGTAAGTGCACAAGAGTCCTAAAAGTGTAAGATAAAATAAGAACCTTATTCAATTTACCAATCCCTCCATCAATCTTGCCTATGTTTCTCAAGTCACTGCTGGCCCATCAGTGTCTACTTACCCTATGCTAACTATTAATGTGGCCCGTCGATGCTACGGCCAATCATTGGCCATACTGGTTACTTGTTGACACTACCGAAGTCAACACTGCGGCCAATGATTGCTGCAGGGGTCACACGTTGTGTGGGCACATCACCACAGCAGCCAGGTATTCGGTAATTAGCAGGGAGCCCAGAATGCATTGGAACATAAGTGGTAGGGATTGCCAGACATATAATTTATCCTTTTGTTTTCTTCAATTTTGAACCACTGTAAGTTATTTATCTGCAAAAAACTATTCAAAGTGCCTGACCTATGACTAGTCAGCGCTTTGCCTGTGGCTGACCATCCCTGGTTTTATTAACGTGCTCTGAACAGTGACATTTGAGCAACTGAGTTGTGAAGTTGTGATTATCCGTGTGTCAGGATTTCTGCAGATTGACCACTAGTGGATGCTACTATTCACTGAAAAATTTCCACTCTTTACAATTGGAGGCTTCTTTTATGTTTTTGCAATCGCCCTTTAGTAAGATGGCCGATGTTGGACTTGTAGAACCAATCTTGTTTCCGGTTTGGGCTTTAAAAAAGCCACATGGAACTCTCACTCATCACTTGGGTATTGTATCTAGCCTTTAGTCTAATTCCAGTCTCCAGCTCCTGAGACTTGTCTAACCCAGACTGTTCCCACACCTCTCTTCTACTTCCAAGAACTTCTACTACCACTTGGTGTTCCCAGCTTATGCTCCTCCGGCCACTGGATTCCATCCGTTCCCCATCAGTATCGTTACACCATAATTTGATAAGGGCTGTTTCCTGCCTTCGGGTTGCTATCTGCTCTTATCTATATGACTTATTGTGTTGCATTAGCTTTTCCAACCTTGACCTCAATCTTCTCAACCATGCTTCTGCTTACAGGACCATTGGGTTTGCCTGCTAAAAGCCTGTACCTCCTGTTGGGGTCATTTTAACATATAGAGTATACAATCTCTTAAACTCTGTCCCCAGTTTAGACCTAAACAAATAAAACATTGACAAAGTGGCTCCTTGGAAATCAACAACTCTGAAAAATCTAACTGGCTGAATAGTTTACTTATGTCCTGAAATCCTTACATATCTCAAAATTATGTGATATTAAAACCGCAACACACTAATTTATTTATACCTGTAGCAGAAAATGGAAATAATTGGACAGATGGAGATGTCAATGTGTGTAAATACGAATTTCTGTCTACATACACAACACTTTC
Organism: Ranitomeya variabilis; assembly: GCF_051348905.1. Lineage (NCBI taxonomy): Eukaryota > Metazoa > Chordata > Amphibia > Anura > Dendrobatidae > Ranitomeya > Ranitomeya variabilis. Next base: position 49,971,682 of record NC_135234.1, read on the forward strand.
CTCCTACGCGGCTCATTTAGGATAATGATTATCTCTTTGTTTGTAGCATATATACCGCTTTCATGATAAAAACTTAATGAGCAAAAATAACAGCAATGAAGGCAGCAAAAAACTTAAAAAGAAAAACTTGTTTTAGGAAGTTGAAGGGCTTGTCAAGATTTTCTCAGGATAATAAGCTCAGTAAATTGTTCATATTCACAGACTTCTTACTTAACTGGTCTGATTCCCAAATATTTTTGAAAACTTTTGAAAAATGTGTTGTATCTGATAACATCCCAAAGTAATCTATTGTCTGGCTGATAGAACAGACGTAAATGACATGTCATTATGCAAAATAAGATCATGTGAGATTGTTCGGTACGGATGTTCAAAGTATTTGAAAAACTTTAAAAAATTGATGGTTAACCCTTCAAGGACAAAGCAGTCCTCACACCCCCCGAAGAAGCAAGTGTGCGAAACGCGCGTTGGGGTATTCTTTCCGCATTCAGGTACAGGCTGGTTCTATTTACCTTCATTTTTTCATCTTCTCATGTTGCAAATTTGCCCTATGTATTTCTACTTTGGCTGCATATAGTGCTGCATAATCTCTGCATGTATATCTAACGCTAATACCCCAGTAGACAACATTGGCTGTGTATTCCCCAATCTAGGGGTTTATTGATGAGTACTTGCCATGTAGGTCGGTTTTGGATTACTATATCTATTATTTGTTGCACTTTAGCACTATGCACTTTAAATTGATGAGATTTGTAGGATATTTTGAGTCTGTGGCCATTTCTCTAGGCTATATTCTGCATTGCACTTTGGCAACTGGCACTTTTTTGTGATTTAATTACTTGTCTTATACATTGAGCCTGTATATATATATCTTAGCTTCGTGATTCAGGCCACCTTGATTTCTTTTTGATAGAATTATTTGATTCTCTGTATAATTTGTATTTCATTACCCCGTGGCCTCTGTCAGTGCTATTTGTGTTTCCATCAAGAGAATGCCAAGAGTGTGCAAAGCAGTCATCAAAGCAAAAGGTGGCTACTTTGAAGAACCTAGAATATAAGACATAATTTCAGTTGTTTCACACTTTTTTGTTAAGTATATAATTCCACATGTGTTAATTCATAGTTTTGATGCCTTCAGTGTGAATTTAAAATTTTCATAGTCATAGTTGCATAACGTTAATTTAACCATCTATAAAGAGAATCTGTCAGTAGGATCATCCCTCCTAAGCCATCTATATGGGCGAGAAGGTCATAGAAAGAAGAATAAAATTATGACTTGATATCTGCGATCTGATATCTTATTCCACGTTTTTTTCAATATGTTAATGAGACGTTAAGATCTAAGAGATTAAGAGCTGGTCAGTGATCTCTCCGAGATCTGCCTCCAGAGCTTGTTTTAAATGAATGGAGGTGTTACCTGTGTGAGACATGTAATGACTGTCTGACAGTCTGCTCTCCTGATCTATATGTCTCGCGATGTTAACACCCCCTTTTATTTAAAATAATCTCTGGAGGCAGATACTCAGGGAGATCTATGTCTGGCCGATAGATCTTTAAAGCTGATTTACAATTTAAGAAAAATGTTGAATTCTCTGGAATAAAACAACTTTCCTACTGACAGACTCCATTTAACTTAGTTTTTTTTTTAGCTGGCATCCCATTTACAGGGGACTTTTAAAATTGATCATGCTAATCTGTTAGGAGTTTCAGCAGGGCTGTATAGGTTGAACTGCTGTCAGGGGTTAGGTAATAAAATCCCAAAACAGTCACCAACAAGTAAAATATTATGTTTTGGAAAAGGAATAACATAAATTTTCTGCTGCAAAGGATTATTTCATCCATCACAATAAGCAATAAGATTAAGATTGAGACATAGAAAGCTCGGAGGGTCCTCACCATTTGCCTATACAGGAGTCCAGATATGGTTAATATCAAACTTGTCTTTGTGCTTCTTGTTATAGAGCAGGAGGAGGAGAGCAGTTTTGTGGGGGTACATCAGTATTGGAATGTATTGATTTAAATTCTTGTTTCCTGTTGGTTTATAAGTCTAGAGGTGCAGTGTCAGACTGATGTATTACTCTCACAAGGACCGCATTGTAATCCTCGGACTGGCCGGCAGCTCTCCTGACCCAAGCGTGACAGCATGTATTTCTATTTCTATGCAGCTATTACACTTAGGTCAGGGGAGCTCAGCTGACGACCAGTCCACTTTTTCAGAGTTGGGTTGAGAATGGCGTGAAGATGCAAAAAGTTTAATTTTTTTTGCACAACTTTGCATTTGCGCAAAAAGTACGACTTTTTAACCCTTTGACGAATTATCATTCAGTGCAAAAACTATTGAAAAATGATCTCATAGAACAGGAAATGTCTATTATGATGCCCAAAGGTTAGTGTGAAAATATTAATCTTAAAATTAGAAAAATTGAATAAATCTCTGCAAAACTGACCAAGACAGTTTATTCCTCCATCAATTTTTTACGGGACGCCAGTCTGTAAAAAAAATACAGATGCGTGGAACCTTATAGAAAATTGTGGCCCTAAATCTTCTTTTGTGTCTTTTTTAAGACACTTAACTTTTTTGTCTTGTGGTATTAACTGCATCTTTTGGTGCCAAGTTCATAAAAAAAGTGCAAAAAATTCATAAATTTGGTGCAAAATCAAACACAGGATTTTTTGTCTGAAAATACTTTCTGGCCTTAAACTACTTGACGACTAAAGGTCAAATGAATTACGACAAACATTAAACTACTTGACATCAAAAGGACGAATAAAATACGCAAACACACTGTCATACTCAAATATACACCATAGGTGGACTGGAGTGAAGTTGTGTAAAATTTTCCCAAGTAGTTAAACCTCAAATGAAAAGGATAAGTGACACTTTGGACACTGTGACAATTGTGGTATTGTGGCCAGAACTAGTCCTAGTTCTGTGAGACTTTCAAGAATCTGATAGGATAAAGGTAAGCAACAGGAAGTAAAAAACAGAATTCTGAAAAACATTCAGGATTCTAATTGTCCATTGACCCTGGTCTGACTCTTTTACTTGTGCCTTATACAAGGTTTCCCACTTCTGATATTTATCACCTATTAACAGGATTATTGTCGGATTGCTGGGTCCTAATACTAGAATGGGGGACCTGGTCACTCTTTTCTCATTGCTGAAATTGTAATTAAATTATGTCATGGTTGCACATGTTCACGGCCACTCCGTTCATTTTCTACTAGACTGACAAGGATAGCCAAGTACTGTTGGTAAATGTCATTTATGGGAAAACCCCTCTAAGTTATTGTTAGATAGTGGAATCCCAATTCTGGATTATTGTAAATTTTACTTTATGACATTATTATTGTGGTGCCTCGCATGGTGGTGGTCCAGATAAGCAGTTGTTATGGAGCACGGACCAATGTTTTTGATGCAGCAGACAATTAGTATACAATAGAGGCAGAGGTGACTGAAACAACAGTAACTGGAGGAGTAGAACTGGTTCCACCAGTAATGATAAGGCAGGGTTCAAGCAATGGCAATAGCTGTAACAAAAAGAGTATTGTTTCATTATTTGTTATACTTATTTGCAGAGTGCCATCATTTTCTGCAGCACTTTATAGACATCATCATCATGACTGTCCCCACTGCAGCTCACAATCTAAATTCCACATCATTATGTCTTTGGAGTAGATGATAAAACAATGCAGCAAGGCTCAGTTCTCATGTGTTCCTAAAACTTGTGAAACTAACCAATATTATGGCACAAGAGGAACATTCATTTTATATTGATTGTTGGAGGCTGTATGTAATTAATGAACTGTAAAGCTTATTGAGCCAAAAGACTAATAACTGGCTAATGAGTGAACGTTGGGGTAATCTATTTTTTTGACATGGCATAGAGCAGGAGTTGAGTCACCGGATCTCCCAGGACACCCATTTCTCGTCTGTTATTATTCATGAATGAGTTTATCCCATTGTATTATGTGCTGTTCATGATTCACTATTATTCTATATAGAAATCAGTAGCCAGGAAGGCTGGGACGAGCTCCAGAATCATGTGTCTGGCTTGGTTGTCGCCCACAAGGGATAGACAGTGCCAACCATTATTACTGCTTGTTGAGCGGGTTTCATCTATTTAGAATCAAGTCAAAGAGGGGTAACATTAAAATCACTGGAAGGTGAAGAGGATGACATTGACTATGTCTTCACATGGTGCATGTAAAGAGGTGAGATACATTAGAAAGAAAGAGAACAGCCAGTTCTTGAAAATGATGTTTTGGAAGCAGGAAAAATGTCGAAGTTTAAGTATCTCAATGATTCTGATGAACAAAATTGTGATGGCTAAATGACTGGGTCAAAGGGTCATGACTGAGCGAAAACTATCATGTCTGGTCTAATCACACAAAATAGCTATACTAGAAAATGCTGACTTTAATAAAAAGCTGTCAAACCACTTAGGACAATTCTGTTCAGTAACACAGAGCCGCAGACCAGTTATAGTTAATGATGAGGAAACGTGCTCAGTGATACTCGGATATCACTCCAGTATCTGGGTGCTCAGGTGTGCTCTGCACTAGATGAGCACTGGCTGGTGCTTGGATTTAATACTCAAATCCCCACCCGGTATGTTTGGTGCCTGTTACACAGCCAATAAGCATGCTGGGATTGCCTGCCAGTCACTGTAATGCCAAAGCCATTTTGATAGTGGCATTACTGTATTTGGCTAGCAGCATTAACTCATCAGAGGTTCTGAAAGGACTGGCGCTGCCATGCTCGGCACACTGACGCCATTGCACAGCTCATGAATAGTTATGACTGGAGGGAGAGAGTAGTCGTCTAGGCCTTTGTGTGCACAGTTTTAGGAATCAGAGTCCTCTAGTGGTGATATTTACTAAACCATCATACTAAAAGTCATTCTAAGTGCTATGATATTGCTAAGTGCTGATATTGTGCTTTGATGTTTCTGTACGATACATTCGGCTTTTAGCCTTAGACAGCTGCTGGAGCAGGGAGAGCAGGGCTTAGGGCTTTGCAGACTGTTGCTGAATATTTAGCTGCTGCATATTACCACATTTTTTTGGGGGGTGAAAAAATTGACTATAATGTCATCCATACAGATTAGCGTGCTTTGTGTTAAATTATGGTGGTTTTAAACAAAAAAAAATGCTTTGCTTGCTGCAGGTGAAGACATTTTTTTAATTTAAAAAACCCTTGGTTTATGAAAACCTAGCAATTAGAGAATGCAAAAGGCATGTAATAGGGGATGGGGAAGTCGAAGTGCTGATGATGGTTCACGCAAACATTGAGGATGTGGGGCAGGTGCAACTGCGCCTGTTGTTGGAGCACAGCAAAAAAAGCCCATCCACGACACATAGCTTCCTGTCCCACATTGCAGGGAGGCACAAGACACCACTTCTGAAGCCACACCAGTGCAAACAGGTGGTCGGTTGGATACCAGATAATGCTTCCAACATGCTTGCCAGCACCAACCAGTCTTCCACATGGTCCAGTCTCACCAGCCAAGAGTCTTGATTAGTGATGAGCAAGCATTCTCGTTACCTGAGTTTCTGGTCTGCATGATTTGCCACTGCTAGACAGCTTGAACACATGTGGGAATTGCCTAACAAACAGGCAATCCCCACAAGTATTCAAGCTGTCTTGCAGCCGCAAATCATGCAGGTGCGTCGACATAAACTAAATCTCCAAGCATGCTGAAATACTCAGAGACCACCTGAGACTGCTCTGGATATCTCGAGTAATGAGCATACTTGCTCATCACTAGTCTTGATCGCTTAATCCTCACCCTGATCCTCCTTCCTCCCACCATGTCGAGTCCCAGTAGACCAGTGATCTTACACTAGGACACTCCGAGGAGCTCTTTACATCATTTCTTGATTATGGCTGCTCACCCTGCATGTTCCCAAGAAGGACAGGAGGACATGCTGTTTAGTTGGGCACAAAGCTTAGAGTGACCATGGTCACCTGAAGGTGATGGTGAGGACTGGCAAATTTTGAAGGAGGTAGATGATGAAGAGACACAGTTGCCAATAAGTCAAGTTGTTGTTAAATCAGGAGGACCCATGTGCGGAGGTGGAAGATGAAGCTTTGCATATGGACCAGGTGGAGATGGAGGAAGACATGTGACAGAGAGACACTACCCAGCCCAGCCTCATCTCATCTGCTCAGCCTGGATTGGGTAACAATGAGGAGGTGAAGGTTGAGAAGGAGGAACAGGAGCTGGTTGCTAGTGCAACAGAGACTGATACTCACGCAAGCTTTGTCCCCTCTCTTCTGCATGGATGAGCTGAAGAGGTGAATGAGGAGGAAGAGAGGGAGGAGGAGAAGATGGAGAGTTGTGACCATGGTGAAGTGTTGGCGGTAGGGAGCTTGACACATATGACTAACTTTATGTACTTCTGCCTTTCCCATGACCATTGTGAGCTATTCATCTTGGCCAAAAAAGAGTACTTTTTTCACCCTGCTAGACCCTTGCTAGAAGGGAACCCTGAATCTCTCATTCCTGAGATGGAGAGGTCTACCAAAATGGTGCTATATCAGAAGGCCCTTGTGGAAAATATGTAAAAAAAATTCCTATCATACAACACTTGTGGCAGGGGGCAAACTTCCTTGCCCAACCAAAGAGGAGAGGTGAGGGAGACACAGACCATGTATAGCAGAGGCAAGGATACAATGTTAAAGGCCTGGGTCATTTTCATGACACCCTTCCAGCATCCAGGCCCTGATGATCGGGTATTTTTACAAGGAAGGAAAAGATTTTAAAGATGGTCAAGCAATACCTGGCAGACAAAACTAGTGTCCTCCCTAATTCCTCTGCAACCTTCAACTATTGGGTCTCAAAGCTAGACACCTGGCATGAACTGTCCCTCTATGTGTTGGAGATGTTGTGCTGCCCTGCTGCTATTGTCTTGTCTGTGTGGGTTTTTAGTGCTGCCGGGGGGTCATAACAAACAGGCACTAACAGAAAATGCTGACAGGTTCACTCGGATAAAAATGAACAAAGCCTGGATTAGCCCCAACTTTTTCACACCATCAGATGACAGAAGCACATAAAGTGTTTTTAGTATTCAATATTTGAATGAGGCTCTCCAGTTGTTACCCTCAGGGGTCTATGGATGATCCTCCTTATAATTGTTTTCTGGCTTTGCAATGTGTACAGGGCCTATATAAATGTAGAAGTACTGCAGCTACACTTTCTTAATATTTGAATGAGGCCCTCCAGTTGTTGCCTTCAAGGGTCTATGGATGATCCTCCTTTTTTCTGGTTTTTCACTGTGCGTCATGCCTTTATGAGTGTAGACATACCACAACTACAAAATTTTAATATTTAAAAATGGAGAACAATGTGGAGTTTTTTTAGCTAAAATGTTATATATATAAAATATATATATTTTCTTATAAAACTTCAAATTGTTCTCCTTTCTCTATATGACCTAGGAGTGGCTTTTTATGCATATTTGCTTACTAACTCATGGCTTATGACGGCCTGATATTTAGTTGCCATGAGGTGCCTGGTTTTTGTGTTTCTAATTTTCTTAATATTTGAATGAGGCACTACAGTTGGGGCCTTCAAGGGTCTATGGATGACCCTTCTTATAATTTTTTTCTGGCTTTACATTGTGTGCACAGCATATATGAATGTAGATGTACCTCAGCTAAACTTTCTTAACATTTAAATGAGGCACTCCAGTTGGTGCCTTCAGAGGTGTTTGGATGACACACCTTATACTGTGTGCAGAGCATTTATTATTGTAGAATTATCATACGTATGTTTTATTAATATTTAAATTAGGTACTACAGTTGATGCCTTCAAAGTTCTATGGGTGACCCTCCTCATAATTTTTTTCTGGCTTTGCACTGTGTACAGTGCATTTATGAGTGTAGCAAAACCACAACTACACTTTCTTAATATTTGAATGAGGCACTACAGTTGGTGCTTTCAAGGGTCTATGGTTGAAGCGCCGTCTAATTTTTTATGTCTTTGCACTGTGTACAGAGCCTTTATGAGTGTAGAAGTAATACAAATAAACTTTCCTAACATTTGAATGGAGCACTCCAGTTTGTGCCTTCAAGGGTGTATGGATTATTTTGCTTGCAACTTTTGCCTAGCTTTGCACTGTGTACAGAGCCTTTATGAGTGTTCAAGTACCACAACTACACTTTCTTAATATTTGAATGAGGCCCTCCAGTTGTATGTGTAACATATAATCCCTTAAAAATATTAAATTTTAATGCAAAATTCTTTTAAAAATACCTAATCCAAGTGTAACAAAAATAATTATATAGATCTACTCCGTAACAATAACCTAACAATTTCCCTACGCTTAGCTGCTGTCCCTACCTTTCAGTACTATAGCCTTTTTTATTAAGTACTTTCCTTTCATTTCTTTTTGCTGCTTATTGTTTTTCCACCTATAGTCTAACAGGTATTTAACAGGCTGAGTTGGGGATAGCCGCTGCCGAGTGGGGGCGCCAAAAAATTGTATCTATCAGGGTGCCAACCTCCACTGTTAGGTAGGGACAGCAGCTAAGCATAGGGAAATTGTTAGGTTATTGTTATGGAGTAGATCTATATCATTATTTTTGTTACACTCGGATTAGGTATTTTTAAGAGAATTTTGCATTAAAATTTAATATTTTTAAGGGATTACATGTTACACAGTTGATTATTTTCCCTGGTTTTGCACTTTATACTTTTTGTTTGCCCTCCAGTTGTAGCCTTCTAGGATCTATGACCCTCCTTTAATTTTTTTCTGGATTTGTACTATGTGCAGAGCTTTTATGAGTGTAGAAGTACTACACTTTCTTAATATTTGAATGAGGCGGTGCCTTCAAGGGTCTATGGATGACCCTGCTTGTAATTTTTGTCTGGCTTTGCACTTTTGTGCAAAGCCCTTATGAGTCTAGAGATGAAAATTTGAACAGAATATTATAAGGCTCTCTTTTATGCCTAATGCAAGGCCCTGGGATCCATATTCATGTATAAAATAAAGAATAAAAATAAAAAATATTGATATACTCACCCCTCCGACGGCCCCGGCTCTCACCGGTCCAAGCGTCTGCCTCCGTTCCTAAGAATGCAGAGTGAAGGACCTTCGATGACGTCGCAGCTTGTGATTGGTCGCGTTACCGCTCATGTGACCGCTCACGCGACCAATCACAAGCCGCGACGTCATTGAAGGTCCTTCACGCCCTGCATTCTTAGGAACGGAGGCACCGCTAAGAGCCAGGGGCCGTCCGAGGGTGAGTATATCAATATTTTTTATTTTTATTATTTATTTTTTACATGGATATGGATCCTAGGGCCTGAAGGGGAGTCTCCTCTCCTCCAGACCCTGGGAACAATACGCACCGCACACTTCCGATTCCGATTTCCGATATTGCAAAAATATTGGAACTCGGTATCGGAATTCCGATACAGCAAATATCGGCCGATACCCGATATTTGCAGTATCGGAATGCTCAACACTACTGGTTAGTTAATATTTATATTAGCGTATATACTCGAGTATAAGCCAACCCGAGTATAAGCCGAGACCCCTAATTTTGCCACAAAAAAATGGGAAATCTTAATGACTCGAGTATAACCCTAGGGTAGGAAATGCAGCAGCTGCCGGTAAATTTCAAAAATAAAAATAGATACCAATAAAAGTAAAATTAATTGAGCCATCAGTAGGTTAAGTGTTTTTGAATATCCATATTGAATCAGGTGCCCCATATAATGCTCCATACAGTTCATGATGGGCCCCATAAGATGTTCCGTACAAAATACGCCCCATATAATGCTCCATAAAGTTTACGATGGGCCCCATAAGATGCTCCATGTTAAAATATGCCCCATATAATGCTGCACAAAGGTTAATAATGGCCCTATAAGATGCTCCATAGAAACATTTGCCCCATATAATGCTGCACAAAAGTTGATTATGGCCCCATAAGATGCTCCATAAAAACATTTGCCCCATGTAATGCTGCATAAAGGTTAATAATGGCCCCATAAGATGCTCCATAGAAACATTTGCCCCATACAGGTTGATTATGGCCCATAAGATGCTCCATAGAGTAATGTGCCTCATATGCTGTTGCTGCAATTAAAAAAAAATGCCACTCACCTCTCATCGCTCAGGCCCCCAATACTTGCGATATTCACCTGTCCCCGTTCCACCGCCGGGCTCCGCTCTGTCTTCCGGCTCTCTGCAGTGACTGTCCAGGCAGAGGGCAGTGCGCACACTAACCACGTCATCGCGTCCTCTGACCTGAACGTCACAGCCAGAGGACGCAGAAGACAGAGCGGCGCCCGGCGGTGGAACGGGGACAGGTGAATATCGCAATGCTCACCCTCCCCCATTATGCTCACCTGCTCCCGGCGCAGTCCCTGCTTCACACTGACAGATGGTCTCGGCGCCGGCAGCTTTTTCCCATGTTCAGCGGTCACTGGTACCACTCATTAAAGTAATGGATATGCGGCTCCACCCCTATGGGAGTGGAGTCACGTCCATATTCATTACTTTAATGAGCGGTACCATGTGACCGCTGAGAACAGTAAGAGCTGCCAACTCCCGGAAACCATAGGAGATGCAGGGACCGCGCCGGGAGCAGGTGAGTATGATGTTACAGCCGCCGCTCCCCCTCCCCCGCCAACCCCCTGGGACAATGACTCGAATATAAGCCGAGAGGGACACTTTCAGCCTAAAAAAATGGGCTGAAAATCTCGACTTATACTCGAGTATATACGGTATGTTAGTTAATCTTTGTGAGTGTCTTTTGACTGCAGCTGTACCCCTCGTCCTGTGACCGTCCCTCGTACACATTTAAACCACGTTTTTCTATAGTTTGGTCAGTTATATACATGGCAATACCGCTTTTTTCACATTTTACCATTATGTTTGGCCGAGGAGGCTATTAAAACATTTATATATTTATATTTTTAAATATTTTTGTTGCATTTTTCATGAATCTGTTTGGGGTTCTAGAACCTGTGATCGATTGATGCAAATTACTGGTTTCCGATGAAGCCCAGGAAGAAGATTGGCTTCATAGGTACAGTACCATGGCAGCATCAAGCTTGGCTTTGTATGTACAATACCATGGCAGGCGTAGAGGTCTTTCAAAGGCCACTGGCTACCATGCCAATCAATAGGCTTACTGGTGGGGCCAATGACAAGCAAACTGATAGTGGCATTTTATCTATTCACAGTGGATACCTTTGACAGCTGTATTTAAGTGGTGTAGCTGAAGTGATCTGGGCTAGCTCCAGGGGCGCCTCTATCATGAGGCACGTTGAGTCCTTTGCTTCAGGCGGCAGTCATCACTGAAAGACAGGGGGCGACAGAGCGGCAGTCAGAACACGTGGTGCCGGCTCTCCATATTCTGTGACATTTGCTGAGTGTCACTAGTGCTGTGCGTGCCCCTGCTCACAACCCACAACCTAACCGTTAGGTTAGTCACAACCCACGGTGTGCAATATCAGCCGGTCATTCCTGCACCCACAGACCAGCACACCACATATAGACTGCTCTGTGTGCACAGGACCTGTGAAGAGGTCACAGGAGGGGAGGAGTCAGGGGGTCACATGATCGGGAGGACCGCCGTGGATTGCAGGACTCTGCTGTGCTGGTTGCCATGGTGCTGCTGGAGGTAAGCTGCCTTATGTCTGGGGTCAGGAGGGGTTTACAGTGTGGATGTAGCAGAGCCGTGTGTGTACGAGGTGTATGGAGTGGAGCTGAAAGTGTACGAGGTGTACGGAGCGGAGCCATGTGTGTATGAGGTGTACGGAGCGGAGCCGTGAGTGTATGAGGTGTACAGAGCAGAGCCGTGAGTGTATGAGGTGTATGGAGCAGAGCCGTGTGTGTATGAGGTGTACGGAGCAGAGCCGTGTGTGTACGAGGTGTACAGAGTAGAGCCACGTGTGTACAAGGTGTACGGAGTGGAGCCGCGTGTGTACGAAGTGTACAGAGCGGCGCCACATGTGTACGAGGTGTACAGAGCAGAGCCGTGTGTGTACGAGGTATACGGAGTGGAGCTGTGTGTGAACGAGGTGTACGGAGTGGAGCCATGTGTGTATGAGGTGTACGGAGCGGAGCCAAGTGTGTACGAGGTATAAGGAGTGGAGCTGGGCATGTGCGAGGTTACACCATTCACACCTACGCAGTCATAAGTCCAAATATATGCAAAATACAAAAAACCTTTATTGATCATAACAGGCTAAAATAATAGCAGATAGAAAAGAAGTCCCCGTGCCATCCCCAGCACGTACAAACAAAGGACAAGGGTGGGTGCAAAGAGGTTATATCAATAGTGATAACAAATGTAATGTCCACATATAGTCATCATCAATATGACAGTACCATCACATAATGCCAGTAACAAGTATCAGCATAATCAGACAGATGTATAGAGTATACATACCAAGAAACGTAGAGGCACAAGTGTGCAAGCACCTCACACCCGTCCAACCCGACGCGCGTTTCGGCAAATGCCTTTCTCAAGGGGTACCATGTGTGAGGTGTATGGAGCGGAGCCGTGTGTGTATGAGGTGTATGGAGTGGAGCCGCGTGTGTACGGAGCGGAGCCGTGTGTGCAAGGTGTACGGAGCGCAGCCATGTGTGTAGGATTAACTATGTGTAGCCATTATAAGTTACGCAGTATCATGTATGGCCAATATACAGTATGGAGCATCATGTGTGGCCATTATACTGTATGGAGCACTCTATCATACCCAAAATACTGTGTGAAGCAATACATGGGTCTCATTATACTGTATAGAGCAATATATGGGGCATGTTATTCTGTATGGAGCACTATGCGGTGCCCACAATACTGTATGGAGGACTATGTGGTGCCCATAACTGTATGGAGCCACATATGAGGCTCATTATACTCTATGGAGCAATATATGGGGCATTTTATTCTGTACGGAGCGCTACGTGGTGCCCATAATACTGTATGGAGCAATATATGGGGCTCATTATACTGTATGGAGCAATATATGGGGCATGTTATTCTGTATGGAGTGCTGTGCAGTGCCCACAATACTATATGGAGGACTATTTGGTGCCAATAATACTGTATGGAGCAATATATGGGGCTCATTATACTGTATGGAGCAATATATGGGGCTCATTATTCTGTATGAAGCACTGTAATGCCCAGAATACTGTATGGAGGACTATACTGTCTGATTTATGACCTATTGTAGAATGTACAATAGTTATCACTCATGTAATGTATGGGGGGACTGTATATGAGATGGGAGCCCTATAGGGGGGCTGTACTGTATATGCGTTTGGGGGGGCGCCATTTTGAAGTTCGCCTCATGCAGCAGTGTGGCTAGGTTCACTCCTGGCTAGCTCCAATTGCATCAGTCACTTTTGGAAGCTGGCTGTGTAATGCAGATGGCACTCATGCTGTATGAAGCAGGCTCATCTACTGAGCCCGCTCCATATAGTATTAGTTAGGGCTGCCAACTGTCCAAAAATTCCTGGACAGTTCATAGAACAGGGGAACTTTTTCCCTGTGCATAAAACAATGTGATATGTCTGTGATTATTGTTTTTAAGCTGGAGAGACTTGAACAGATTTTTATGACTGTATTTATAATACTTTTTGAGTTCATGGTGAATTAAGCTAATGTATTTTTATAGGATTTATGATCTGTAGCAATCTATCACTCATAGTCTTAACAATTTGTATGGTCATCTAAGGTGTCCACAAAAGTGGTCTGTCCGTGATTTTTTGAGAAACTGTCCACAAATAATAAAAGATAACGTTGGCAGCCCTCGTATTAGCGCACTGCCAAACATGTACCTTGGCCGCCGCTGGGGGGTTAATAATGTATGCAGTTTGTACTGTGAAATCTGGCAACAGATCCACCTTAAATATCTTAGGGTATGTTTCCACGTTCAGTTTTGCTTCAGGCTTTGGTCAGGATTTTATGCAGGTAAAATCCTGACCAAAACTGCACCTGAGGTCACTGGCAGGTCACCTGCGGTGTGCCTGCGTGTTTTGCTCATAGTAGCAACATGCTGCGTTTTGAAAAAACGCACCACGCATGCGTTTTCGCGGCAAAAACGCATGCGTTTTTTAACGCATAGTGGAGTCTGGATTTCATGAAATCCCATCCACTATGCTGTAACATCTGGACGCTGCGTTTTTGACGCTGCGGAAAAACGCAGCGTCAAAAACGCAGCGTTTCCTGAACGTGGAAACATACCCTAATATGGCATTCAGTATGGTAACTCCATTCAATATTACTATTCAATTAGGAACAATCCTGACTTGACTGCTTAGGGTACTTTCACACTTCCGTCGGTACGGGGCCGTCGCAAACCGTCGGCCCGACGTACCGAAGGATGTTATGCTAAATGTAAAGTAAAAAACCTTGCACTCAACTTAATGCTCATTTGTGATTTTAATGTAGGACTCCAAACGTTTCGGTCCAACAAACAGAACCATCATCAGTTACGTACTATAAGTGAGCTTGCGAACAAAAGAGACGTTTGTGTCTCTGGGCACACAATAGACAGTGTCTGTAGATAAGCTGGATAATGAACCAGAACCACTGGTGAATGTTGCGGCAGCGGTGTGTGCCTGGATCAGACGCGGTATCCCCCCAAGACGATACACTGTACTTTTTCACCAAGTCTGCATATTTCTACTATCTCAATAAAGCACAGGATGGAGGAACTTGAAGGTGATGAATTTTTGCCAGGTTTCGAAAAGCAATTAGAAGAATTGGCTCCCGAGGTAGCAAAGCATATTGGCAGACATCGTTTTGCACTGGCAGACACAATCATTTCTGATTGTACAGTCATGTAAACACAGTGTCACTCAGTGCAGAAAAGAAGAAAAAGTGACTGTCATATTTCCACTGCTAACTTTTGGATCAGTCTACCGCAGTGCTGCCGGTATTGAGTAACATCCAACGGTGTATTTTTGTTTTCTCGATAAATGATGTGTGAGGCATATTCTCATATGAGCATTTGGCTCCAGATTTATTTTGATTGATTCACGTTTCCTCCATTATATACAGATGGAGCGCCTTCTCTCTGGACATATGACAATACACAGAAATGTGTAACATTCCTTCTTTAACAATCCTTCATTAACCTGATATGGCAAGTTTGGCAATAGGAAGGATTATAGTATAAATACAATAAGAGAGGGCAAGGACCCAACAAAAATATAGAAAGAGGTAACTGCACACGGATTTATACAGCTGACATTGGGCTCACATATACAGTAAACCTGTTTCCAATAAGCTCATAAGCTAGTAACACGTGGCTCCCTTGGCCTTTAGATTGCCAAGCACAAATGTTATACTTGCTAACTTTTGTAATGGTCTCATGGGAGGCCTTGGAGTGCCAAAATGTTTTTGCTTGCATGGCCTGCTTACTTTTAAAGGCCATTTCAAACTCAAGTTCCTATTGCTTGAATATGTCTTGATGCAGAGGATGAGTCTGAACACAAGCTATCTTGGTGCCCCATGCTGTATACCTTCTGGGAGTGCTGTTATTGTGAGATTCTGGAAGGTTTATGTGGTGCCCAGGAGATTTACCAACTTTTCAAGAAGTCCAGGAGGTTTGCCACTTTTTGTGAACCTTTTGGACAATCTAGGAGTGATGGCATGTTGACGGTCTCTTGGTCTTTTGCCACGTTTGTCTTTCAGGACACCACCTCTTTCAGGTACCACGCAAGCACTCACTTTTAGGTCATCATAACTCCTTTTGGTGGACAAGCTCCCATGTTTACTAATGTTACCGTTGATCCAATAGGCACTGCAATTAAATTATCCTGCTTAGTAATGCCTGAGCCTGCTCTTCAGGGGCTGCAATCCGAGGATTAGTTTCAGCAGTTTCCCCTAGCACAACATGCGTCTGACGCTCACATACTCCTACTGTTTTCTGTTTCTATAATTCATATATAGAGAAAGTTTTAACAATTATCACTACAGCAAATAAGATCTTTTCAATATAGAAATCTAATTAAAAATTCCCTATTGTTTCCTCACTAAGCTATCTATTTCTTTTTTTACCTTCTTCCTGTTTGAGAACCCTCCAATGCATTCCATGATACTAAAATGAGCTGTCGTCACTGTCGCAGCAACTGTCTCCACCCCAAGATGAAGCGTCATTAGTGCCATCTGTTTGAGGGCGGTTACTCCCTCCTCTACTAAATATGCATTAAATGTCAATTCCAACATATGTGCAGCGCCCCAGAGTCCTGGTCGTTGCAGTACCGCCGCTCCGCCGCTAAGGGGAGTGATGGCACTTCTGATGGCACTTAAGGAGGTCACCTGACCAGGTATCACAGTCACACTTTACACTTCACATTCTGGCCACCAGGGGGAGCAAAGGGTTCTATGTATTAGGCCACTCCTCACAATCTGGTAAAACTGGGGGCTGGATAGGAAGTTAGTCAGGAGCTGACTGGGTTGGAACCAGGCAACATCCTGTGGCAGAGGGTGTGGCAGGGGAAGATTCAGGGGGGGTCTCTGTCAGGGGTGGGATCCTGACAGTGGCCTAGCGAACAGAACAGAACGTTACGGAGCCGCGCCTGCACTTGAATGCGGTGGCATCCTAAGAAAGGAAAAGAAGCGAGGTTTATTGTGAAGAAGTGAGAAACAAGATCGCAGCAAAAAGGAGATAAAGCCAGTAGGAATCGTGCCGTAAGATCGAGGCAACATCCTACTGAGGCGCGTAGCCGGTGGCCGGAACGCCGAGGAAGTATTGGGCTCCAAGTAATACTTCAAACAGCGGCAGGACAGTTAATTTTAGGTTGGCTGTCTCACCTAAATCACCTAAGCAGACGTAGGGGGCAATTGTGGGAGAGGGGCGACGCTAGGGTCCCGGAAGAACTCCAGGCCTACCCGTCATACGGGTGCGTCCTATCCATATCATCTGGGGGACGGAGAACAACATCAGAACAGATACAAGTTGTGAGAGAAGAACATCAGAAACAGACACAACAGTTGTGAGGACTATCCCGTGGTGCTCAGCAGGGAGGTACTACAACACAAAGGCGCTAGAAGGTAGGCACAGATTTCCACCTGCAAAGGGAACTCTGGAGGTGCCATCGGACCGGCCGGTCTCAGCCAGCCCTGTTAGCAGTGCTCTGGATTGTGGATTCTGAAGCCTTCAGTAAAGAGGTAAAGAGACTGCAACCCTGTGTCCTTGTTATTCATCGCGACCTGCACCACGCACCATCATCACATCTTTCATTGGACGCCCCTTAGCAGGGTCACGGACCGAGCCTAGCCACCGTGACAACCCCAGGACGAGACAGAGAGGCCCAGTACCGAGTACCCCACGGCCCTGCGTCTGGGGGCGCTCCATATGCTCAGTAGCATTGGTTAGTGTGCAATATGCACAGTGACAGTATGCTCCCTCACTGGCTCTGATGAGAAGAAACAAGCTAGCAAGAGAGCGCACTGTCAGTGTGCATTGTAAGGAAACAACCCGGAGTTCAGGAAAAGCATTGACCAGCACTGTCCTCACAAGTGATGTTAAAGTATATTAAAAAAGAGATTAGATTATGACATTAAATAGGCAGACTTTTTTTTATTAAGATATATGTTAGTTCCAGACCACCTCCTTTAAGGAAATAAGGTAAATATAGCATTCCTTCTCCTTATATGGTCTAATTTGTAGTGGCCAAAGGTAATTAGAATGTTAATTTTTAATCATTGGTTGAGAGGGTAGGCAGGAATGGGGACCTTTTTTAGGCAATTCTGATAGAGGCAGCCTATACAGCTGCAGTTGGGCTTTATAAGTTGGGTGCCAGACAACTCTTCAAAGGGACATATGTGTCATCAATATGGTTAGCCTCGGTGATCTAAGCCCGGAAAAGCGGGCTCCTGCAGTTATTGTGCAAAGAGAATTGATAGGGCATAGCAAGAGCCGAGTTTAGGAGCAGTCGAAGAGATGAGTGGGACTGGCTGCTCCCAGATCTCCACCTCTCTGTGTGGTGCGACCTATAAAAGGCAGTTCAGCTGCCTCATTGTGTGTCTGAATGTAGACGTAATGGCCTCCAGTGTTGGTCTGTCTCTGCCACAGACTCAGAGCTGGACACTTACTCACATAGATGAGCAGGTGAGCCCGTGCTAGCAAATGGACTGTTTATTTTTTGTTTATTTTCGGTTTGCTGTTATGCCTAAGGGTACTGTCACACTATACGATTTACCAACGATCATGACCAGCGATACGACCTGGCCGTGATCGTTGGAAAGTCGTTGTGTGGTCACTGGGGAGCTGTCACACAGTCAGCTCTCCAGCGACCAACGATGCCGAAGGCCCCGGGTAACCAGGGTAAACATCGGGTTACTAAGCGCAGGGCCGCGCTTAGTAACCCGATGTTTACCGTGGTTACCAGCGTAAAAGTAAAAAAAAACAAACAGTACATACTCACATTCCGGTCTCTGTCCCCCGGCATTCTGCTTCTCTGCATTGTGAGCGCCGGCCGGCCGGAAAGCGAACACAGCGGTGACGTCACCGCTGTGCTTTCCGGCTGGCGCTTACACAGTGCTGAGAAGCAGAACGCCGGGGGACAGACACCGGAATGTGAGTATGTACTGTTTTTTTTTATTTACTTTTACGCTGGTAACCACGGTAAACATCGGGTTACTAAGCGCGGCCCTGCGCTTAGTAACCTGATGTTTACCCTGGTTACAAGCGAACGCATCGCTGGATCACTGTCACACACAACGATCCAGTGATGACAGCGGGAGATCCAGCGACGAAAGAAAGTTCCAAACGATCTGCTACGACGTACGATTCTCAGCAGGGTCCCTGATCGCTGCTGCGTGTCAGACACAGCGATATCGTATGGATATCGCTGGAACGTCACGGATCGTACCGTCGTAGCGACAAAAGTGCCACTGTGTGACAGTACCCTAAGGGAACTGTCACACAGTGGCACTTTGATCGCTACAGTGGCACGATCCGTGACGTTCCAGCGATATAGTTATGATCTCGCTGTGTCTGACACGCTACTGCGATCAGGGACCCCGCTGAGAATCGTACGTCGTAGCAGATCGTTTGAAACTTTATTTCGTCGTCAAGTGTCCCGCTGTGGTGGCATGATTGCATCGTGTGACAAAGGTGTGCACGATATTCTCAATGTCCCGTATGACTTCTACATCGCAACTACGTCATGAAATTATCGCTCCAGCACCATGCATTGCAAAGTGTGACCGCAGTCTATGACGCTGGAGCGATAATCAAGCGACGCTGAAACGTCACGGATCCTGCCGTTGTAGCGATCAAAAAGCCACTGTGTGACAGTACCCTAAGGAAAGGCCATTTGTTTTCCCTTATACTGAAAGTTTATGAAGTCTGATAAACTTTCATGTCTGCACCAAGAAGCTTCGTGCCTGTGAGAACCTGGCAACTACCAAAGAGCTAGACTCTGACAGTCTCCATAGAGTAGGGGTTCATTTCAGGTTAGTCCCCACTAGTGCTGCAATGCTACCAAGCCAGAGTCATGAAAATATGATAGAAATGTAGGTAATAGTGTCAAGTAGCTCCCGTAGAAGCCTCATTTTTGTATTTACTATGTACTTGGAAATAAGCAATTTGATCCCCAGTGCATTGATCCGGTGATGAGTTCAGTCCTCCGTGGCAGTCAGTGTCTAATTCTGCCCCTGACCTCCATGGTCCGGCATCCTAGGGTGCTTACTTGGCCCTGGAAGGCTAAGATGTCATAGCACGATGCATAAACATACATGTAGAAGCCAGCGACACATCTCCATATCAAGGTTGTAATGTGTCAATATCAAGCAATCCAACTTATTACAGACCACAATAAAATATATAGGTAGGGTCCAGATGGGTTGATAAAATAGCAAAATACTGGAGTTTATTCCATCCAAAACATACATTGTGACCAAATTTAAGTCTTTAACAAACTCGTATATATTGAATGGAATAAACTCCAATTTTTTTTGCTTTTTTCTCTACCTGACTGGACTTTTTCTAGTATTGTAGAACAATGCATGTCATGATGTTGGGGGGCCTGGTAAGGACCAAAGTTGCTAAGGATTCTGGTGCTGAAGACCTGTAGCACTTGTCAACAAATTGCTCATTTCCACCGAACTGATGTTTAGTTCTCTATCTAGGGAGATGCACTGTAATCTTTATGCTATGCCAGAGACTGCCTCACTTTCCTGCACGTGCTTGGTTTACTTCTCTCCCGGCGAAGACAGAAGAAGCGATCAAGACAATGGGGACATATGCATGAACCTGTCGTGTTATAAGTTATCTGTTGTCAGACAGCTCGGGGTACAAATCATGTGTCACATGGAGATAGTCTTCCATTATGAGTAGCATTAATATTTATCCTCCGTCCTCGGTATCCTACAAAACACCCAATGGAATACAATGAAGAAGGTGAATTTACAGACAGTGACTATAAGTATTCCGAGCACAGGATGGAACTGAAGCACAGAGGACCTGATCATCTACTTTCTATTTGTATTCAGTGACATTCGCAGCCTGGCAGACAGTGGTGTCTGCAAGTCTCACAATGAAGCACTGCAAGTGTCAAGGAGATGGATTATATCTGCAGTGTCTGACTTCCAAGCCCTGCTTATGCCAACAACAGCTTCGGCTCCCCCTAATAGTGATGAATCTCCACGCTTTATTACGAAGGCAAGGGAAATGGGGGATAATATGTAAAAATTATGATTTAATGACGCTAAATATCAACCTAAGTAGAAATATTTAAAGGAATCGGGTGAATCAAAGTGGCTCAGATCCTGCAATGGGAAGTTTCAGTGCACAGTGTTAAAGTATTTATTAATTATTTCTTCGTAGCTCATTTCACCTTAATTTCCCATATCCCGAGTAAAGAACTTTGCAGCCTTAATTGCTCCTACGTTAACACCCAGCGCAGATGCCTTGGCATCATTATTAGATTAAGTTTAGACTTTCTTTTCAAAGATTTACATTTCTCTGCTGCAATGAGGTTCATTAGAAGATGAGAGATGGCGTTTTGGAAATTAGATAATCAGTTTTCGTGTATATTTACTAGAGATGAGTTGATCAGACAAGATTCAAATTCGCCTGTCCGCGCATTTTTTCCCAGTAAAGTTGATTTGAATAATATGTCGTTATTATGTCCTAGGCTCTCACTAGACCCCTGAGCAAAATAAACATGTAAAAAAAAATAAATAAAAAGAATGTTATACTCACCCTCTGCACACCTCTCCAGCCTCTCCACCACTCAACGCCACCTAACCAGTCATAGCCGCATCTTCTGATTCCCCAGCACTTGCATTGAAATTTTTGGTTCTCTCACACAATGTCGGACTTCAAGGTGTCATGGTGCCCGTGAGAGTTTTCCTCAGGTTTGTGGACACCAAGTCCGCACACGCCACTTGATCTGATATGCGTACAGGCCCTACCATCTCCACTCTTTTTTTCACCGTGACTGAAAGTTTTTTTGATCTAGTGATCTTCAACTGAATCTATTGGTCCACCTGACCTAATAGACACACTTTAATCGGTAACTGAAGAAGGTCTGATGTAAGGCCGAAACGTTTTGTTTACTCCGACTGTGGACAACATTAAAATGTCGTTTGATCACTTAAGTTGAGTGCCGAGTTTCTTGTTATATGTGGGATATTGATGACATCATGAAATCAAGGTGGCATCATGACGTCACGTCCACAGCACAGTGTGAGAGACCCGAATACTCCATGGTGAGCTGCGGGGGATCAGAAGATGCAGTCAGTAGTGGAGGGGCCGAAGAAGTGAGCGGTGAAGTGAGTATAACAATTTTTTTTTGTTAACCTTTGGGCCCATTTTGGTACAGAAAAATGGCAACCAGTGGCCACCATTTTGATAATTCCTGTAAAATCGACATGCAAAAAATGTGGATTTCAGTGAATGTAGACTTTTGTAAAGTTCGAGTAGAATTCATTTCTGCTAAAATTTATTGGCTCATCTCTAATATTTTCATGCAAAATAGTTGGGAATAGATTATGTGTGAATTATAATTATTTTTTGTACAGTTGCACCTACTTATGACAATTTCATGATCCGGGACATATAAGAGACTGAATATCATAAAGATAAATAATATGACTGCTTTAGTTCCGATTGGTAAGATAAGGCCCAGTTCTGGTTTGGTCCAATCCCTTGACATTTGGGTAGCAAGAACCTGTGTAGAACTCTGTTCTCCAGATTATTTGCATTGCTACCAAGTAAGGGAGTGCAGAACTGGCTCAAGTGTCATGAAGATGATGTTGTGGGACAAAACAAATATCAGGACCTTCTGGGTGGCAAAAGCTGTCACCATAATAACATCACACTTTAACCTTTCCTATGGAGCCCCCTCACACACACACACTAGTGAATGGTTGGTAGAATTATCTCTGGTCAAGCTTAAATCAAATCTATCATGTCATCAAAGTGTACAGTCTGATCCGTGGGAAGCACATTATAGAGGAGAATCTGGGCAGGATGATATATAGGTTTGTTGGAAAAGATTTAGCATACAATGGGTACGAAAAGTATTCAGACCCCTTTAAATTTTTCACTTTGTTTCACTGCAGCAATTTGGTAAATTCAAAAAAGTTCATTTTTTCTCATTAATGTACACTCTGCACCCCATCTTGACTGAAAAAACAGAAATGTAGTAATTTTTGCAAATTTAATAAAAAAGAAAAAATGAAATTCCACATGGTCCTAAGTATTCAGACCCTTTGCTCAGACACTCATATTTCAGTCACATGCTGTCCATTTCCTTGTGATCCTTCTTGAGATGGTTCTACTCCTTCATTGGTGTCCAGCTGTGTGTAATTAAACTGATAGGACTTGATTTGGAAAGGCACACACCTGTCTATATAAGACCTCACAGCTCACAGTGCATGTCAGACCAAATGAGAATCATGAGGCCAAAGAAACTGGCCAAGGAGCTCAGAGACAGAATTGTGGCAAGGCACAGATCTGGCAAACGTTACAACAGAATTTTTGCAGTACTCAAGGTTCCTAAGAGCACAGTGGTCACTATAATCCTTAAATGGAAGAAGTTTGGGACCACCAGAAGTCTTCCTAGACCTGGCCGTCCAGCCAAACTGAGCAATCGTGGGAGAAGAGCCTTGGTGAGAGAGGTAAAGAAGAACCCCAAGATCACTGTGGCTGAGCTCGAGAGATGCAGTAGGGAGATGGGAGAAGGTTCCACAAAGTCAACTATCACTGCAGCCCTTCACCAGTCGGGCCTTACTTATGACCATGTGATATTTCAGTTTTTCTTTTTTATTAAATTTGCAAAAATTACTACATTTCTGTTTTTTCTCATTCAAAATGGGGTGCAGAGTGTACATTAATGTGAAAAAATGAACTTTTATGAATTTACCAAATGGCTGCAATGAAACAAAGAGTGAAAAATTTAAAGGGGAATGAATACTTTCCGTACCCACTGTATCTTGTATTTTAGTCATTGAAATCACTGATGTTTGTATGTATATGAGTCCAGTGGGTGGTCTTACTAGTGACTGACAGCTATCTCTGCATGCACAGTTATAAAAGGAAGACAGTCACTAAATAGGACTGCCCACTGGACTCATGCAAACAAACACCAGAGATTTCAGTGATTTCAATGCAAGTTTTACTGAAACTTTTTTTTTTATAAAAAAAATTAATCTGCTCAGCTCCTTCTGCTTCATAATATCCTGTCTGCAGATAAAGTACCATTTTCAACTTGACACATTGTACAGAACTCCAACATCAGATATTTATGCAATTATTTAGCTTTTTTGCATTTTTTTTAGGCAATGTGGCTGAATTACAACAATTCTGCAAGGATGAATGGGCCTAAGATCCTCCACAGCATTGTAAAAGACTCATTGTCAGTTATCGCAAACACTTGATTGCAGTTGTTGCTGCTAAGGGTGACCCAACCAGTTATTAGGTTTAGGGGGTAATCACTTTTTCACACAGGGCCCTGTACGTTTGGATTTCTTTTTCCTTTAATAATTAAGACCTTCATTTAAAAACTGCATTTTGTGTTACTTGTGTTATTATAGTTTAATATTTAAATTTGCTTGATAATCTGGAGCATTTAAGTGACAAACATGCAAAAGAATGGGAAATCAGGAAGGAGCAAACATTTTTCACACCACTGAATGTGGAAAACAATGCGCCATCCATTTTCTTTTGATCTATGGTAGTCGAGATAAGAGATACTGTTACATGTGAGCTGATCATGTCTATTTTACAAATGGACTCTTCCAAGAAAGGTAATGTTTCCATAGTGAGATCCTTTCTGTAATAGCCTCTCAATGTAATTGCTTGCTTTTGATGTACCACTCTAGTAGACGCTTCCAGGTCTTTTCCTGAAAATCAGAAATGGATTTCAAGAAACTGTTCAAAAACTAATATACCCCTCCTCCCCCATTAGCACAGTGAAAGGGGTATAATTCGAGTATAAGTAATAGTATTAGTAAACAGATATTTTACCGGTGCTCAGCAGACTTTGTACAAAGATCATTTTTATGGAAAACTCCAATCAAAGGTTGGCAGCACCCAAATTGTGCATAGTGTCTTCTCACATTTGTGTATAATTGTTTATATACACCAAAAACTTGGTGTAAGGTTCAGTCAGTTATTTGTGTGTGTGTGTGTGTGTGTGTGTGTGCGTGTGAAAGCAGGCTCTATGTACAGTGTTGCAGGATATACAGCGGGTGAAATAAGTACACGGGAACCTTCGTAGTTTAGAAATTCTTATTTAGCCTATGCCATCAGTATGTTTTACAACAATAAGGTTGCAAAAGTCTTGAGACAGCTCACTAATTTAACCCATCATGAGATTTTTCTTGTTTGGCACCTTCCTAATGAGACCTTTATAAAGGCTATCAGTTGAACCAGCTGATATTATTTTTCATTAACTGGCAGGATTTCTTTCTAATTGCTTAAAGATTTCAGCTTTTGTTATGAACCTTCATGGCTTTCTGCAACTCCCTTTCTTGCTTCACACAAGGAGAAGACGTACGTGCCCCCAGTGAAAACTATCAGATAATACCCTCTTGGCCTTAACATAAGTTAACTCATTAGGTGCCAAATCCCTTGATTGCTAAGCTCAGTGGTTAGCACTACTGCTTTGCAGCGCTGGGGTTCTGGGTTCAAATTCCACTATGGATAACATCTCCATTTGCTTGGGTTTCCACCTGGTACCCTGATTACCCCCCTACACTCCATACTGTAGACGTAATGATAGGGAATTTAGATTTTGAGCCCTAATGGGGGCAGTGATGATGATGTCTGTAAAGTGCTGTGGAATATGGTGGCTTTGTAAAAGCAAGTAAAATAAATACATAAATAAATAGCTCCAAAACAGAGAGGCAGAATTACAAGAAAATCAAAAACGCTGAATTCCACCAAGCTAATTTAAATATTAGACAAAGATAACACAAGTAAACGCAAAATTACGTTTTTAACCTCTTTCTGACATTAGACGTACTATCCCGTCCATGTGCCCTGGGCCTGTGTGACCATGGACGGGATAGTACGTCATCACCGATCGGCCGCGCACACTGTTGGTGTGCCGCCGATCGCGGCCAGGTGTTAGCTGATTCTCATAGCTGGCACCCAGCACTAAGTGCCAGGAGCGGTCACAGACCGCTCCCAGCACTTTAACCCCTGGAACACTGCAATCAAACATGATCACAGCATTCCGGAGTCGGCACAGGGGCTGACAGCCCCTCTGCTTTTGGATCAGAGTCCCCACGGCATGCCACGGGGTCCCGATCACTGCCATGGAGACCAGATGTCGTCATAATGACATCCAGGTCTCCATAGCTGAGAGACTTCCTGTCATGCGCAGTGATGATCAGAAAGTCTCTGAGGTCAGTGTGCAGTTTCTGCAGCACTGACAGTTTCTATAGCATGCAGATGCTGCTTCATCTGCATGCTATAGAAGCAATCAGCCTGCACAAAATGTTTGTCCCATAGTGGGACAAAGTGTAAAACTTAGAATGAAATAAACCTTTTTTTTTAAAATAATTGTAAATATATTTTAAAAAATAATAAAAAATAATTAAAAAAAAATCAATATTTATTCAATCAATAAATATTTGAATTAAAAAAAAATCTAAACAATAAAAGTACACATATTTGGTATTGCCGTGTCCGTAATGGCCAGACCTATAAAACTGTCCCACTAGTTAACCTCTTTAGTGAACACCATAAAAAAAAACAAGGCAAAAAACAATGCGTTATCATCATGCCGCCGAACAAAAAGTGGAATAACATGCGATCAAAAAGACGGATGTAATGTACGGATGTAAACATAGTACCGCTGAAAACGTCATCTTGTCCCACAAAAAACAAGCCCCCATACAGATCCATCAGTGGAAAAATAAAAAAGTTATAGTTCTCAGAATAAAGCGATGCAAAATAATTATTTTTTATATAAAACAGTTTTCATTGTTTAAAAGCGCCAAAAGGTTAAAAAAATGATGTAAATGAGGTATCGCTGTAACCGTACTGACCCAAGGAATAAGACTGCTTTATCAATTTTACCACATGCGGAACGGTTTAAGAGCCCCCCCAAAAGAAATTCATTATTTGCTGGTTTTTGTTAATTCTGCCTCCCAAAAAATGGAATAAAAAGCTATAAAAAAGTCATGTGCCCGAAAATGGTACCAATAAAAACATCAACTTGTCCTGCAAAAAACAAGGCCTCACATGACTCTGTAGGCCAAAATATGAAAAAATCATAACTCTCAAAAATGTGGTGATGCAAAAACTATTTTTTGCACTAAAAAACGTATTTTAGTGTTTGACAGCTGACAAACATAAAAACCCACTAAAAGGTCTCTTTCACAGGTCCTGATACTTCCGGTACCGGAGATGTCAGTGTCCATGTGCATAATACTTGTGGCACACATGTGGCATGCGTGTGCCGCATCAGTACCACAAGGATGGGCGCCAGGGAAGAAGCGTTACAGTAAGCGCTGTTCCCCGGCACTGGGTGCTGAACATGGCTCTCATCATTCTCCCCTGCTCTGCCGGCGATCAGCACAAGCAGGGGAGAATCATTATCCTCTGCTTATGCTGATAGAACAGCGCTTACTGTAATGCTTCTTCCCCGGCGCCAATACGTGTCACATGGATAATATCCATGTGTGTTATGCGTATGCACATGTGCTGGATGTTTTGTGGCCCGTGCTGACATTAAAAAACAGACATGTCAGCGTGTTTTGCCCACTGATATGTGCACAAACCCATTCACCTGAATAGGCAAATAGCGCTCCATTCCTCCCGAGACTCTCCACATGGCTGCCCAATGGTATCAAATTCTGTGACACACCCATGGTGTCAATATGATCGCTGCACCCCTAGATAAATTCATTGAGAGGTGCAATTCGTAAAATGGTCTAACTGCGGGGTTCTGCTGTTTTGGCACCTCATGGGCTCTCCCAGTGGATCATGGCACCTGCAAACCATAGCAGCAAAATCTGGCGCTCTTTCCCTTCTGAGCTCTGCCATGTGCCCAAACTGGTTTACCCCCACATATGGGGTATCAGCGTACTCAGGACAAATTGCACAATAACTCTTGTGGTCCAATTTCTTCTGTTACCCTTGGATAAATAAAAAATTGGGGGCGAAAAGATCATTTTTCTGGAAAAAATAGGATTTTTTATTTTTACGGCTCTACATTATAAACTTCTGTGATGCACTTGGGGGTTCCAAGTGCTCACCACACATCTAGATAAGTTCCTTGGGGGTCTCGATTCCAAAATGGGGTCACTTGTTGGAGTTTCCACTGTTTAGGCACATTAGGGGCTCTCCAGACGTGACATGACGCCCGCAGACCATTCCATCAAAGTCTGCATTCCAAAACGAACCCCGATGTGCCTATAGAGTAGTTTTCTCCCACATATGGGGCATCAGCGTACTCAGCACAAATTGGACAACAACTTTTGGGGTCCAATTTCTCATGTTACCCTTGGGAAAATAAAAAATTGGGGCCTAAAAGATCATGTTTGTGGAAAAAATATGATTTTTTTATTTTCAGGCCCGGGCATTATAAACTTTAGTGAAACACCTAGGGGTTCAAAGTTCTCGCCATACAGCTAGATAAGTTTCTTGGGGGGCCTAGTTTACAAAATAGGGTCACATGTGGGGGGGTTCCTTTGTTTAGGCACATCAAGGACTCTTCAAACGTGACATGGCGTCCGATCTCAATTCCAGCCAATTTTGCGTTGAAAAAGTCAAACGGCGCTCATTCCCTTCCTAGCTCTGCCAATCGTCCAAACAGTGGTTTACCATCACATATGGGGTATCAGAATACTCAGGACAAATTTCACAATAACTTTTGGTGCCCTGTTACCCTTGAGAAAATTAAAATGGGGTGAAAAGATCATTTTTGCAGAAAAAAATATTATTTTTCATTTTATGGCTCTACGTTATAAACTTCTGTGAAGCCCTTGGAGGTTCAAAGTTCTCACAACACATCTAGATAAGTTCCCTGGGGGGGTCTAGTTTCCAAAATGGGGCCACTTGTGGGGGGTTTCCAATGTTTAGGCACATCGAGGGCTCTCAAAACGCGACATGGCATCCGATTTCAATTCCAGCCAATTTTGAGTTGAAAAAGTCAAATGGCGCTCATTCCCTTCCGAGCTCTGCCATGCGCCCAAACAGTCATTCCCCCCACATTTGGGGTGTCAGCGTACTCAGGACAAATTGCACAATAAATTTTGGGTCCAATTTGTCCGGTTCCCCTTGAGAAAATAAAAAAAATTGAATCTAAAGTAATTTTTTTGTGAAAAAATGTTAAATGTTCATTTTTTTTAAACATTCCAAAAATTCCTGTGATGCACCAGAAGGGTTAATAAACTTATTGAATGTGGTTTTGAGAACCTTGAGGCGTGCAGTTTAAGAATGGTGCCACTTTTGGGTATTTTCTATCATGTAGACCCACCAAATTTCCATTTTTTTCACAAATAAACGCAAGTCATATCAAAGAAATTTTACCACTATCATGAAGTACAATATGTCTCGAGAAAAAAGTCACCAGAATCACCGGGATCCATGGAAGCATTCCAGAGTTATTACCTCATAAAGGGACAGTGGTCAGAATTGTAAAAATTGGCCTGGTCATTAACATGCAAACCACCCTTGGGGGTAAAAAGGTTAAACGACGGTCCTTATTATTAAGAGGAAAAGAAATTCAAACCTACAGGGCCCTGTGAAAAAGTGATTACCCTTCTTAAAGCATAAATTAACTGTGGTTTATCATAACTGGGAAGCTGAGTTCAAATTCCCCAGCCACGCACAGACCTGATTACTTCCCTCCTGGGAAGGTTCATCACTGTTCCATGTTTTCGCCATTTGTAGATAATGGCTCTCATTGTGGTTCGATGGAGTCCCAAAGCTTTAGAAATGGCTTTATAACCTTTTCCAGACTGATAGATCTCAGTTACTTTGTTTCTCATTTGTTTCAGAATTTCTTTGGATCATGGCACGATGTCTATTTCTCCTTCGCCTCATTGGAGGACACAGGACCATGGGTGCATGATGCTGCCACTAGGAGGCTGACACTAACTGAATACAAAAAAGTTAGTTTCTCCTCTGCAGTATACACCTAACACTGGCTCCAGCCCCACCCAGTTCATGCTTAGTGTCTGTAGGAGGCACATGGGTCTGGTCAGACCATAATTTTTCATTTAAATTTTTACTCTTAACTAGGGTTGAGCGAAACGGATCGGACATTTTCAAAAGTCGCCGACTTTCAGCAAAGTCGGGTTTCATGAAACCCGACCCCACTGTGGGATCGGCCATGCGGTCGGCGATCTTCGCGCCAAAGTCGCGTTTCATATGACGCTTTCCCCGCCATTTTTTCAGCCAATGAAGAAGTGTGGGCAGCGTGATGACATAGGTTCCGGCTTGCTTTGTGCGGCGTCACAGGGGTAAAACCGCCATCTTAACGTTTGGGATATAGCGATTTGCACAGTGAAACACAAACTTTGCAGGGACGGAGAGAGAGAGAGAGAGAGAGAGAGAGAAAAAAAACAAACAAAAAAAAACAAAAAACAACCCATTGACCTGCATTGGGTTTCGTGTTTCGGTTGGCCCCCGACTTTTCACAATAATCGGCCAATTTCACACGATCCGACTTTCGAGACAGTCGCGTTTCACGAGACCCGACTCGATCCTAAAAAAGCAAAAGTCGCTCAACCCTACTCTTAACCTTTTACTTCAGATTTGATTTTTTTCAACAAGGATTACAGGGGCGATGGCTCCCTTCTGGGTTCTGATCTCCCCGAACCAACAACAGGTAGGAATGTCGAGTGTCGCCTGCACATACCCCCTCCTGCACCGATTGAAGATATGCCTGAGCTCATTTAGGGGCGACGATCTCCCCACACCATCAGCAGACGGGAACATGGAGTGTCGCCTCCATGTACCCCCTTCGGCAACCAGGTCCGACACTGGTGAAGGCTGCTGAGCAGCACAGCGTTCATCTGGATGATCCGTTTGGCCAGCACCGGAAATTTAGTTCCCAACTTCGGCCTCTGCTAGGCCGCAGGTTGAAAACTCTGCTCCCTATGCGCGTCACTTGGCGGCCCCACCCCTCCCTTGGCACTTCTAGCATGAAGTCTCGGTGGCCATATCTGGGGACTGGGGAAGTTTTTTGAGCCCGGAAGGTGAGATATGTATAATGTGGTACACAACATCATGTGTGTAGGGTCCCAGAATCCATGGACTCCAACAGTGCTATGCACTTATTCAGGCGACTGCATAGGGGGACTTCGTCTCCTTCCCGCCTTGATTTCAGAGTCCCTCACCACTCCTTAGCACTGCTGGACAGACTTGTCATCAAGTGCAGGGGACTTCACACAAAACCTGGGTAAGCCGCACTGAATATATTTAGCCTTCTCTGCAGGAACCCCCAACCCCCTTATAGCAGAGAATCATTGGGAGCAATTAGGGTTGAGCGACTTTTATTTTTATAGGATCGGGTCGGGTTTCACGAAACCCGACTTTCTCAAAAGTCGGGTCGAGTGAAATCGGCCGATCCTATAAAAAAGTCGGGGTCGGGGTCGGCCGAAACACGAAACCCAATGCAGTGCAATGGGATACTATGGTTCCCAGGGTCTGAAGGAGAGGAAACTCTCCTTCAGGCCCTGGGATCCATATTAATGTGTAAAATAAAGAATCAAAATAAAAAATATTGATATACTCACCCTCGGACGCGCCCTGGTACTAACCGGCAGCCTTCCTTCCTAAGAATGAGCGCGTGAATGACCTGCGGTGACATCGCGGCTTGTGATTGGTCGCGAGCGGTCACATGGACAAGCCGCGACGTCATCTAAGGTCCTTCACGCGCTCATTCTTAGGAAGGAAGGCTGCCGGAAAGAAGCAGGGCGCATCCGAGGGTGAGTATATTCCTATTAGGTATATACTCACCCTCAGACGCGCCCTGCTTCTTTCCGGCAGCCTTCCTTCCTAAGAATGAGCGCGTGAAGGACCTTAGATGACGTCGCGGCTTGTCCATGTGACCGCTCGCGACCAATCACAAGCCGCGACGTCACCGCAGGTCATTCACGCGCTCATTCTTAGGAAGGAAGCCTGCCGGTTAGTACCAGGGCGCGTCCGAGGGTGAGTATATCAATATTTTTTATTTTGATTCTTTATTTTACACTTAAATATGGATTCCGATACCGATTCCCGATATCGCAAACATATCGGAACTCGGTATCGGAATTCCGATAATAGATTCAGAAGATCGCCGACCTCATGGCCGACCCCACACAGGGGTCAGGTCGGGTTTCATGAAACCCGACTTTGCCAAAAGTTGGCGACTTCTGAAAATGGCCGACCCGTTTCGCTCAACCCTAGGAGCAATGTCTCTCCCTGAGACTTATAAGAAGCCCAGTACGGCTCATATAGCATTTTTCCTGTCACGCTGTGTTACCATGGGGACAGATTTCAGCCTGTGATCCCTAATGCGCTCAGGAGCCCTCCGCCGTTCTCGACCCCAAGGTTTCTAATCTCCCTAAGTGGGCCACATCACTGTCACAGTTTATGGCTTCTCTAGCCACAGCGATTGAGTCCCTCCATGATACTTCCAAGAATCGGGCTATTCACCTACCTGTCTCAGACGGTTCCTCTTCCACACAGGAACCGTCGGCCTGCAGGGGCCACTCTCAGTTGAGAGATACACAGGCACTTAGAAAATGGATCCATAGCAGGTCTCCAGGGCCTTTTCATGCCTTGGCATCCGTGACCTCCGTCTCTCGCTCCCCCTCCCAGGGGTATGAAGCGAGCATGGCTCTGAGTTTGAGTCGGATGGACCCCCTTGACCTGGAATCGTCAGAGTATCAGGCGATGGTGGATAGTCTCAGTGAGGCTGTCAACCAGACCTTAAGGGTTGACGAGGACTCTATCTTTGCCCCGGACCATGAAGTGTCTGTAATAATTATAGGGGATAACTCAGGAGACTCTTTGCGTGGAACAAGACAACTACAGGACACAGTTTTATAAGTGGTAAAGTCAATATTGTCACACGGTGATCCAAACAGGTGCAGAGAGAAACTCAAGTCCACAACACTTGGTGCAAATAATAAACGCAGCTTAGCAGTCTATAGGAAACTTCAGAGAAACAAGCAATCAAGCAGAAAGTCTATGAAGCACAGTTATTCTTGAGGATACTTGACAAGAATCAATCCTTGACTTAGTCCAGACACAGATAGATATGCTTATAAGGCAGTTCAAACCATATCTTAGCTGAACCAGGGAGGCCTGGTTAATAGTCTCAGGTTATTGCAGCAGCAGCTTACATGTCCAGCAAATGCAGATAAAGTAAACACGAGCAGCAGATGAAGGAGGATTACTGGAGACTTGTGTATGCAGCAGGAACTCAGAGCAGAGTAGCAGGATCACCACACAGGTTCACAGGAGCAGGTGTATAGCCAGGGAGTAATCAGAGGTCAGGAGCTGGATGCAAGGCAGAATTATCTAGCACAGACTGAAGACTGGGGTGGAGTTTTATAGCAGGAAGACAAGTGCACATGAGACCAAAGACGCCATGTTGTAAAAGGGCAGTAATGCAAAAAAGGTAAAAAATGTTCAGAGTCCTGACAGTGTCCTTTAAGGGAACTATACATCCTCATAGGGTGTTCGCAACCCCCCAGAGTTTCAGGACATAGTTTGATGGCATAGAGATCATCCGGATAAATGCTTCACAGGTCAGAAACCTCTTGATGCGAGATATCCCTTTTCTTGGAGTGGGCAGCATCCCCTCCAGTTGACCCACCGTTATCTCGTCTGGAATGAAAAAACCTTATATTTTCAGACCGTCAGATGGAGAATTCTGACCTTCAGGGTTTGAAGCCTCGTGTTTGGCACTCTTGCCATCTTTTGCAGTGGTGTGGGTAGCCAAAGCCATGCTCTCTTGGATAGATGACCTTGGCAGAACTATACAGACCAGTGAGCTTTCCCCGGAGACAGTGGAGCTGGCAAATTGGATTGCCTTGACCGGGGATTATTTGGTGCACGCTTTTCTTGACATAGCTAACTGTTCTGCACTGGTAACCTCTAACGCTATTTCTATCACGTGATCCCTGTGGCTCAGGCAATGGCAGGCGGACCCTGCATCCAAAAGTCTCTAGCTTCTCTGCTTTATCAGAGTCGCTGTCCATTCGAGGAGAAGCTAGATCATCTTATCTCTGACGCCACAGGAGGGGAAAGTATATACTTCCCCCAGCACAAAGTCAAGGGACCAACCAGCTGTGGAGAAGCAGGCCAAAAAAGGCCAGATCTAAGGGATCCAGGTCCCATTTATACTCGTCTCAATGTCTCGTGGCATTATTCGGTCCACACCAGCTAAGTAAGCAGTCGCCTGCCTTTGTTTCATCAGGTCTGGCTCTCCGTCGTGCACAATGACAGGGTCTGGGACCTGATGTCTTCTGGTCTCCGATTCATTTTTTTCCCTTCTTGTCCTAGAAAAGGAAAGCTTCCAAGGGTGATACTCGAACCTGTCCATGGTCTCAAAAAAGGAAGGGTCAGTGTGGCCCATCCTGGACCTCAAACTTCTAAACAAGTTTTGGCAGGGTTCGGCTCTTCAGGACAGTGTCCCTCCTTTCTCTCATACCCTCTATGAAAAAGGGGAGTTGCTAGCATCCAATCGACATCTGTCCCCATTTTTCCCTCTCACCAGAAGTTCCGTCGCTTCGTTGCTTGTGAGGAACACTTTCAGTTAACAGCCTTGCTCTTCGGTCTCACCTCCACTCTCAGAGTGTTCATGAAGATCATGGATGCTGTCATGTCCATACTGCACTCTGGGAGCATGGTCATGTTGCCATACTTAGATGACCTTCTAATCTAGGGACCGTCCTTCCAAACCTGCACGGAATGTGTGCGTATCACTTTGGATGCTCTTCCTGGGCTGGTTAATAAATTTAATAAAGACTTCCATGGTTCTGGCTCAGTGGATATTCTTTATTGGGATGATCCTGGACACTTATAATATAATAATATTTTTACTTCTATGGCGCCAACATATTCCACAGCACTTTACATTTTAGAGGGGACTTGCACAGACAATAGACACTATAGCATATCAATGAACACATAGATCAAAACAGATACCAAGAGGAATGAGGGCACTGCTCGCAAGCTTACAATCTATGAGGAAAAAGGGGAGACACGAAATGTGGATGGTAACAATTGCTTTTGTTGTTTGGACCAACCATAGTGTAAGAATCGGGTGTTCATATAATGCTTCATGAACCGTTTATTGGCCTAAGTATGTAACAGAACAGACACAGAGAGATATTAAATACTTAAAGCATGTGAGAACATGATGCGAGGAACCTGGTTATGGTAAAAATTTTGAATGGGCAACACAGGGATAGGTTAATGCATTGAGGCGGTAGGCCAGTCTGTTGTGAAATTGGATTTTGGGCTCCCCCGGTGGCCACTGGTGGAATTGAACTGGTGTGCATCATCCCCTCTGTTCACCTGTTTCCATCAGGATGTGGGAGTCGCTATTTAGCCTTGCTCCTCTGTCACTTCCATGCCAGTCAACATTGTAATCAGAAGCCTTTCTGTGCATGTTCCTGCTGCTAGACAACTCCCAGCTAAGTTGGACTTTAGTCCTCGTTTGTTTTTGCATTTTGTTCCAGTTCACAGCTGTAGTTTCGTTTCTGTGTCTGGAAAGCTCTTGTGATCTGAAATTGCCACTCTGATGTTATGAGTTAATACTAGTGTTGAGCGATACCGTCCGATACTTGAAAGTATCGGTATCGGAAAGTATCGGCCGATACCGGCAAAATATCGGATCCAATCCGATACCGATACCCGATACCAATACAAGTCAATGGGACGAAAATATCGGAATTAAAAGAAACCCTTTATACACTTGTAGGTTCATTCTACATGAAGGAAAACAACTAAGAATAATGTAGGATGTATTGGGGGACGTGGCGGAGATATTAAAGGCACAGAGGTTTAGCCCAATGTAATAGAATAGCAGGATTTTGCGTTTTTTTTTATGACGTTCGGCGTTAGAAAGAATTTGACTATGTTAATTTTTTTTTTAATGTCAGATATTGATGTTTCACTGCTTCCACGCCCTTCACCTTTTTTTTTACTTCTCCCACGCTTTCTTCTTTATTATCCTCATCATCAGCTTCTTTGACATCAACTTCTTCACCTTATTCATCTTCTTCTTCATCTTCTACCTATTATTTTTTGGGTTACATTGTTCATATTGTTTTTAGTTTACTATTATCTTCATCATATTCTACTTCTTCATCATATTCTTATTTGTGACAGGCATTCCCGTAGTTGTTATCTATAAAAGTTTGAAGATTACACCTTCCGTTCTGCCTGTCACAAAACAGTTACATTTGTCCGCGTTCAGTTTGGCCTGCAGCATCAGGCTTTATCCAGGGGCACCACGAGGAGGAACGGACTCACCCCCATACACTGCTTAGTCTTCTTCTGCTTATAATTTACATAATATTTTTTGCTCTGATATTTTGTGTTATGCTTAATGTCCTTCTGCTCTTTGTTCTGCAGCCTCTTGTTCTTCTGCTTCTCGGTCTTCCAGGTCGTCGTCGTCTCCAGGGTCGTCGTCTCCGGGGTCGTCGTCATCGGGGTGGTCTCCGGGGTCGTCGTCATCGGGGTGGTCTTCAGGGTCATCGTCTCCAGGGTCGTCGTCATCACGGTGGTTGTCGTCTCTGGTGTCGTCGTCATCTTAGGGGTGGTCTTCCGGGTCATCGTGTTTAGTCTCTTGAACTTGGAAATGTAGCAGAAGGTACAAGAAGGCTGAGAAAATGCCGAGAACCAGCTGATGGAACTGGAACTCGGATGGCTACCCGAAGGTCCAAGAGCCAATGGAACTACCGAGGACCAGCTGACGTTACTGGAACCCGGTTACTAAGCAGGAGGTACCTGTGCTGAAAGCACTACCAAGGACCACCTGACGTTGGTGGAACTCAGATACCCAGAGGGAGGCACCTAAGCCAAAGGCTCTGCCCGGAACCAGCTGACGGTACTGGAACCAGGATGGGGAGCAGAAGGTACAAGAGCAAAAGACACTGCCGAGAACCAGCTGACGGTGCTGGAACCCGGATGGGTAGCCGAAGGTCCAAGAGCCAATGGAACTACCGAGGACCAGCTGACGTTACTGGAACCCGGTTACTAAGCAGGAGGTACCCGTGCCTGAAAGCACTACCAAGGACCACCTGACGTTGGTGGAACTCGGATACCAAAGGGAGGCACCTAAGCCAAAGGCTCTGCCCGGAACCAGCTGACGGTACTGGAACCAGGATGGGGAGCAGAAGGTCCAAGAGCAAGTGTCTGCGTGGCTTTTGCAGGACACGTTGCCGGCTGCACAGCAGGGGAACAGCTGGCGGTGCTGGACCCCACTGACACATTGGCTGGTGTTTTTCTCTGTGCAGCTAGCACATCTGGGCCCCAACTGGCGGTTTGTTAGAGCCCAGGGTCAGCAGGAGGAGGAGGAGCAGGAGCAGGGGGAGGGGAGTGTAGGCCGAAGCCTGCACTGGCGGCAGCTTTGGGTCTGTTGTGTCTGCGTGGCGGTCGCAGGACACGTTGCCGGCTACACAGCAGGGGAACAGCTGGCGGTGCTGGACCCCACTGACACATTGGCGAGGTGTTTGGCTCTGTGCAGCCAGCACTTCCGGACAGCAACTAGCGGTGTTGGAGCCCGGGCTCTGCAGGGGGAGCAGAGTGTAGGCCGAAGCCTACTTGAACCAATTTCAAAGGTAACCTTTAACCCCCCCTCAGGGGTTAGAAAGTAGAAGAGCCACAGCTTATGCAGCAGTAGTGCTGCACAAGTCAAAGGTTGCTCTTTTAATTTCGCTCCTTGCACACGCTGAATGAAACACGTATAACATTTAGCCCTTTATACAGTCAAACTGTGTTGGAGGCGCGAGTTCCCTTTGTAATGAGACGCAGCACAGATGTCAAGAATCCCACCTTGGTGCTGGGTGCAGCCTCCTGAGCGTTGTTATTTGCTGTACAGGAGTCTGCGCTGTCGTGTTATCCCCTGGCCTAGCGCTGTTAGCGCTGCCCATCTTCTGACATCATTTAATGTCGGCCGGTGCGGTTCGCGATGACCATGAATCCCAGCCCCGCAGTGTCTTAACATTGTAAAAACACTGCGGGGCTGGGATTCAGGGCCTGGCGCAGCACATATGTTGGCCTCTCACACTCGGGTCCTTACACCCGCTTCAGACTGTGCGGCGTCATCTGATCCCTTATCGCATGCCACGGCCATGAAGCCGCACAGTCCGAAGAAGGCGGAAGGAGAGGAGGGACAGGCGAACTGATGCACTGATCCTGCCCATCAATCACACCCTCGCAGTCCCAATAAATAAGACACCGAGGGGCGTTGTGTGGGTCAGGGCGGCCGCAGAGGCGCAGCCAGCCAAACAATGATGCCAGAAGACGGGCAGCGCTACCAAGGGGGTTGCAGCGTGTCATTACAAAGGAAAGTCACACCACCGGGACGGTTAAATGGTCACACAGAGGACACATTGCAGACGTGTTTTCAGTTCCACATGTGCGAGGAGAATACGTTTCTGAGCCACCTTGCACACATGCAGCATTACCGCTGTACAAGGTGGCTGGATAACGTAAAAACGCCTGGGGGAGGGGGGACAGGTTCCCTTCAATTTCAGTTCTTGTGTCTGCGTGGCTTTTGCAGGACACGTTGCCGGCTGCACAGCAGGGGAACAGCTGGCGGTGCTGGACCCCACTGACACATTGGCTGGTGTTTTTCTCTGTGCAGCTAGCACATCTGGGCCCCAACTGGCGGTTTGTTAGAGCCCAGGGTCAGCAGGAGGAGGAGGAGCAGGAGCAGGGGGAGGGGAGTGTAGGCCGAAGCCTGCACTGGCGGCAGCTTTGGGTCTGTTGTGTCTGCGTGGCGGTCGCAGGACACGATGCCGGCTGCACAGCAGGGGAACAGCTGGCGGTGCTGAACCCCACTGACACATTGGCTGGTGTTTTTCTCTGTGCAGCTAGCAGTACCGGGCCACAACTGGCGGTGTTAGAGCCCAGGGTCAGCAGGAGGAGCAGGGGGAGCGGA
The DNA here is from genome assembly GCF_051348905.1 of Ranitomeya variabilis. Lineage (NCBI taxonomy): Eukaryota > Metazoa > Chordata > Amphibia > Anura > Dendrobatidae > Ranitomeya > Ranitomeya variabilis. The sequence goes on from NC_135234.1 coordinate 50,010,248, forward strand.
GTGTAGGCCGAAGCCTGCACTCGAGCAAGTTGAAAGGAAACCTTTAACCCCCCCCCCCCCCCCAGGCGTTTGTAGCTGAAAGAGCCATTGTGTACAGCACTAATGCTGGAAAAGGTAAACTTAGCTCTTTTAATTATGGTCCTTGCACATGCGGAACCTAACAGTTATGAAATGTGTCCCCTCACAGCGTAAAACCGTCCGGTAGGTGGAACTTTCCTTTGTCGTGTGACGCAGCACAGCCATCATTTTTACCCCCTTGGCGCCGTGCGCCGCCTCCTCAGCGTTGTTTGAATCTGTCCCGGAGCCTGCGCTGTTAGGTTAGCCCTTGGCCATGCACACATTTTGCGCTGCCCGTCTTCTGACATCATTTGGTGTCAGGCTGGCTGCGCCTGTGCGGGTGCGCTGGCCGAGATCCCGCCTCGCAGTGTCGTCTAATGTAATCCCACCGCGGGCCTGTGATCCGTGCCCGTGCGCAGTGCATATCCTCGCCTCTCACTCCCCTCCCTACGGCTTTTTCAGACTGTGCGGTGTCACGGCCGTGGCATGCTATTAGGGACCAGCTGACATCGCACAGTCTGAAGAAGCCGTAGGGAGGGGAGTGAGAGGCGAGGATATGCACTGCGCACGGACACGGATCACAGGCCCGCGGTGGGATTACATTAGACGACACTGCGAGGCGGGTTCTCGGGCAGCGCACCCGCACAGGCGCAGCCAGCCTGACACCAAATGATGTCAGAAGACGGGCAGCGCAAAATGTGTGCATGGCCAGGGGCTAACCTAACAGCGCAGGCTCCGGGACAGATTCAAACAACGCTGAGGAGGCGGCGCACGGCGCCAAGGGGGTAAAAATGATGGCTGTGCTGCGTCACACGACAAAGGAAAGTTCCACCTACCGGACGGTTTTACGCTGTGATGGGACACATTTCATAACTGTTAGGTTCCGCATGTGCAAGGAGCACCACGAAAAGAGGCACTTTTTCCCTTTGCATCATTACTGCTGCACAAGGTGGCTCCTTCAGTAACAAACGCCTGGGGGGGGGGGGGACAGGTTCCCTTAAAGTAAACTTGTTGTGACTGCGTGGCGGTCGCAGTACACGTTGCCGTATACACAGCAGGGGAACAGCTGGCGGTGCTGAACCCCACTAACACATTGGCGAGGTGTTTGGCTCTGTGCGTACAGCACTTCTGGACGGCAACTGGCGGTGTTGGAGCCCAGGGACAGGTGGAGGAGGAGGAGGTTGGAGGAGGTAGGAGGGATTGCCACACACACAGCAGGGGAACAGCTGACGTTACTGAACCCCAATAACAGAGGAGGGACTGTTGACTGTGCGTACAGCACTTCTGGACGGCAACTGGCGGTGTTGGAGCCCAGGGACAGGTGGAGGAGGAGGAGGTTGGAGGAGGTTGGAGGAGGTAGGAGGGATTGCCACACACACAGCAGGGGAACAGCTGACATTACTGAACCCCAATAACAGAGGAGCGACTGTTGACTGTGCGTACAGCACTTCTGGACGGCAACTGGCGGTGTTGGAGCCCAGGGACAGGTGGAGGAGGAGGAGGTTGGAGGAGGTAGGAGGGATTGCCACACACACAGCAGGGGAACAGCTGACGTTACTGAACCCCAATAACAGAGGAGGGACTGTTGACTGTGCGTACAGCACTTCTGGACGGCAACTGGCGGTGTTGGAGCCCAGGGACAGGTGGAGGAGGAGGAGGTTGGAGGAGGTAGGAGGGATTGCCACACACACAGCAGGGGAACAGCTGACGTTACTGAACCCCAATAACAGAGGAGCGACTGTTGACTGTGCGTACAGCACTTCTGGACGGCAACTGGCGGTGTTGGAGCCCAGGGACAGGTGGAGGAGGAGGAGGTTGGAGGAGGTAGGAGGGATTGCCACACACACAGCAGGGGAACAGCTGACGTTACTGAACCCCAATAACAGAGGAGGGACTGTTGACTGTGCGTACAGCACTTCTGGACGGCAACTGGCGGTGTTGGAGCCCAGGGACAGGTGGAGGAGGAGGAGGTTGGAGGAGGTTGGAGGAGGTAGGAGGGATTGCCACACACACAGCAGGGGAACAGCTGACGTTACTGAACCCCAATAACAGAGGAGCGACTGTTGACTGTGCGTACAGCACTTCTGGACGGCAACTGGCGGTGTTGGAGCCCAGGGACAGGTGGAGGAGGAGGAGGTTGGAGGAGGTTGGAGGAGGTAGGAGGGATTGCCACACACACAGCAGGGGAACAGCTGACGTTACTGAACCCCAATAACAGAGGAGCGACTGTTGACTGTGCGTACAGCACTTCTGGACGGCAACTGGCGGTGTTGGAGCCCAGGGACAGGTGGAGGAGGAGGAGGTTGGAGGAGGTAGGAGGGATTGCCACACACACAGCAGGGGAACAGCTGACGTTACTGAACCCCAATAACAGAGGAGGGACTGTTGACTGTGCGTACAGCACTTCTGGACGGCAACTGGCGGTGTTGGAGCCCAGGGACAGGTGGAGGAGGAGGAGGTTGGAGGAGGTTGGAGGAGGTAGGAGGGATTGCCACACACACAGCAGGGGAACAGCTGACGTTACTGAACCCCAATAACAGAGGAGCGACTGTTGACTGTGCGTACAGCACTTCTGGACGGCAACTGGCGGTGTTGGAGCCCAGGGACAGGTGGAGGAGGAGGAGGTTGGAGGAGGTTGGAGGAGGTAGGAGGGATTGCCACACACACAGCAGGGGAACAGCTGACGTTACTGAACCCCAATAACAGAGGAGCGACTGTTGACTGTGCGTACAGCACTTCTGGACGGCAACTGGCGGTGTTGGAGCCCAGGGACAGGTGGAGGAGGAGGAGGTTGGAGGAGGTAGGAGGGATTGCCACACACACAGCAGGGGAACAGCTGACGTTACTGAACCCCAATAACAGAGGAGCGACTGTTGACTGTGCGTACAGCACTTCTGGACGGCAACTGGCGGTGTTGGAGCCCAGGGACAGGTGGAGGAGGAGGAGGTTGGAGGAGGTAGGAGGGATTGCCACACACACAGCAGGGGAACAGCTGACGTTACTGAACCCCAATAACAGAGGAGGGACTGTTGACTGTGCGTACAGCACTTCTGGACGGCAACTGGCGGTGTTGGAGCCCAGGGACAGGTGGAGGAGGAGGAGGTTGGAGGAGGTAGGAGGGATTGCCACACACACAGCAGGGGAACAGCTGACGTTACTGAACCCCAATAACAGAGGAGGGACTGTTGACTGTGCGTACAGCACTTCTGGACGGCAACTGGCGGTGTTGGAGCCCAGGGACAGGTGGAGGAGGAGGAGGTTGGAGGAGGTAGGAGGGATTGCCACACACACAGCAGGGGAACAGCTGACGTTACTGAACCCCAATAACAGAGGAGGGACTGTTGACTGTGCGTACAGCACTTCTGGACGGCAACTGGCGGTGTTGGAGCCCAGGGACAGGTGGAGGAGGAGGAGGTTGGAGGAGGTAGGAGGGATTGCCACACACACAGCAGGGGAACAGCTGACGTTACTGAACCCCAATAACAGAGGAGGGACTGTTGACTGTGCGTACAGCACTTCTGGACGGCAACTGGCGGTGTTGGAGCCCAGGGACAGGTGGAGGAGGAGGAGGTTGGAGGAGGTTGGAGGAGGTAGGAGGGATTGCCACACACACAGCAGGGGAACAGCTGACGTTACTGAACCCCAATAACAGAGGAGCGACTGTTGACTGTGCGTACAGCACTTCTGGACGGCAACTGGCGGTGTTGGAGCCCAGGGACAGGTGGAGGAGGAGGAGGTTGGAGGAGGTAGGAGGGATTGCCACACACACAGCAGGGGAACAGCTGACGTTACTGAACCCCAATAACAGAGGAGCGACTGTTGACTGTGCGTACAGCACTTCTGGACGGCAACTGGCGGTGTTGGAGCCCAGGGACAGGTGGAGGAGGAGGAGGTTGGAGGAGGTAGGAGGGATTGCCACACACACAGCAGGGGAACAGCTGACGTTACTGAACCCCAATAACAGAGGAGCGACTGTTGACTGTGCGTACAGCACTTCTGGACGGCAACTGGCGGTGTTGGAGCCCAGGGACAGGTGGAGGAGGAGGAGGTTGGAGGAGGTAGGAGGGATTGCCACACACACAGCAGGGGAACAGCTGACGTTACTGAACCCCAATAACAGAGGAGGGACTGTTGACTGTGCGTACAGCACTTCTGGACGGCAACTGGCGGTGTTGGAGCCCAGGGACAGGTGGAGGAGGAGGAGGTTGGAGGAGGTAGGAGGGATTGCCACACACACAGCAGGGGAACAGCTGACGTTACTGAACCCCAATAACAGAGGAGGGACTGTTGACTGTGCGTACAGCACTTCTGGACGGCAACTGGCGGTGTTGGAGCCCAGGGACAGGTGGAGGAGGAGGAGGTTGGAGGAGGTAGGAGGGATTGCCACACACACAGCAGGGGAACAGCTGACGTTACTGAACCCCAATAACAGAGGAGCGACTGTTGACTGTGCGTACAGCACTTCTGGACGGCAACTGGCGGTGTTGGAGCCCAGGGACAGGTGGAGGAGGAGGAGGTTGGAGGAGGTAGGAGGGATTGCCACACACACAGCAGGGGAACAGCTGACGTTACTGAACCCCAATAACAGAGGAGCGACTGTTGACTGTGTGTACAGCACTTCTGGACGGCAACTGGCGGTGTTGGAGCCCAGGGACAGGTGGAGGAGGAGGAGGTTGGAGGAGGTTGGAGGAGGTAGGAGGGATTGCCACACACACAGCAGGGGAACAGCTGACGTTACTGAACCCCAATAACAGAGGAGCGACTGTTGACTGTGCGTACAGCACTTCTGGATGGCAACTGGCGGTGTTGGAGCCCAGGGACAGGTGGAGGAGGAGGAGGTTGGAGGAGGTAGGAGGGATTGCCACACACACAGCAGGGGAACAGCTGACGTTACTGAACCCCAATAACAGAGGAGCGACTGTTGACTGTGCGTACAGCACTTCTGGACGGCAACTGGCGGTGTTGGAGCCCAGGGACAGGTGGAGGAGGAGGAGGTTGGAGGAGGTAGGAGGGATTGCCACACACACAGCAGGGGAACAGCTGACGTTACTGAACCCCAATAACAGAGGAGCGACTGTTGACTGTGCGTACAGCACTTCTGGACGGCAACTGGCGGTGTTGGAGCCCAGGGACAGGTGGAGGAGGAGGAGGTTGGAGGAGGTAGGAGGGATTGCCACACACACAGCAGGGGAACAGCTGACGTTACTGAACCCCAATAACAGAGGAGGGACTGTTGACTGTGCGTACAGCACTTCTGGACGGCAACTGGCGGTGTTGGAGCCCAGGGACAGGTGGAGGAGGAGGAGGTTGGAGGAGGTAGGAGGGATTGCCACACACACAGCAGGGGAACAGCTGACGTTACTGAACCCCAATAACAGAGGAGGGACTGTTGACTGTGCGTACAGCACTTCTGGACGGCAACTGGCGGTGTTGGAGCCCAGGGACAGGTGGAGGAGGAGGAGGTTGGAGGAGGTAGGAGGGATTGCCACACACACAGCAGGGGAACAGCTGACGTTACTGAACCCCAATAACAGAGGAGCGACTGTTGACTGTGCGTACAGCACTTCTGGACGGCAACTGGCGGTGTTGGAGCCCAGGGACAGGTGGAGGAGGAGGAGGTTGGAGGAGGTAGGAGGGATTGCCACACACACAGCAGGGGAACAGCTGACGTTACTGAACCCCAATAACAGAGGAGGGACTGTTGACTGTGCGTACAGCACTTCTGGACGGCAACTGGCGGTGTTGGAGCCCAGGGACAGGTGGAGGAGGAGGAGGTTGGAGGAGGTAGGAGGGATTGCCACACACACAGCAGGGGAACAGCTGACGTTACTGAACCCCAATAACAGAGGAGCGACTGTTGACTGTGCGTACAGCACTTCTGGACGGCAACTGGCGGTGTTGGAGCCCAGGGACAGGTGGAAAAGCAGAGGAACACAATGTAGGCCGAAGCCTGAGAAAGTCGAAAGGGAACCTTTAACCCCCCCCCAAGGCGTTTGTAGCTGAAAGAGCCAGCTTGTGCAGCACAAAAGATGCAAAAAGAAAAGGTGGCTCTTTTCATTATGCTCCTTGCAAACACAGAACTAAACACTTATAAAATGTGTCCCCTGCAACCGTAAAACCGTCCCGGAGGTGGGACTTTCCTTCGTAATGTGACGCAGCACAGCCGTCATTCCTACCCCCCCGGCGCCGCGCACCGGCTCCTCAGCGTTGTTTTATTCCGTCCCGGAGCCTGCGCTGTTATGTTATCCCGTGGCCAGGCACACTTAGCGCTGCCCGTCTTCTGGCATCATTTGGTGTCAGGATGGCTGCGCCTGTGCGGCCGCGCTGGCAGAGAGCCCGCCTCGCAGTGTCTTCTGATTTAATCCCACTGGGGGCCTGGGATCCATGGACATGCGCAGTGCATATCCTCGCCTCTCACTCCCCTCCCTACGGCTTCTTAAGACTGTGCGGTGTCACGGCCGTGGCATGCTATTAGGGACCAGCTGACACCGAACAGTCTGAAGAAGCCATAGGGAAATGAGTGAGAGGTGGAGGTTCAGATATGCACTGCGCATGTCCATGGATCCCAGGCCCCCAGTGGGATTAAATCAGAAGACACTGCGAGGCGGGCTCTCTGCCAGCGCGGCCGCACAGGCGCAGCCATCCTGACACCAAATGATGCCAGAAGACGGGCAGCGCTAAGTGTGCCTGGCCACGGGATAACATAACAGCGCAGGCTCTGGGACGGAATAAAACAACGCTGAGGAGCCGGTGCGCGGCGCCGGGGGGGTAGGAATGACGGCTGTGCTGCGTCACATTACGAAGGAAAGTCCCACCTCCGGGACGGTTTTACGGTTGCAGGGGACACATTTTATAAGTGTTAAGTTCTGCGTGTGCAAGGAGCTAAACAAAAATAGCTACCTTTTCCTTGTGCAGCATTACTGCTGCACAAGGTGGCTCTTTCAGTAACAAACGCCTTGGGGGGGGGGGGGACAGATTCCCTTACATTTCAGTTGTTGTGTCAGCGTGGCGGTCGCATGACACATTGCCGGCTACACAGCTGGGGATCAGCTGACGTTACTGAAACCCAATAACACTGGGTCGTATGTTTTGACTGTGCAGACGGCACTTCTGAGCCTCAACTGGCGGTGTTGGAGCACAGGAATTTAAGTTCAGGTGGTAGAAAGATGAACACAACAGGAGACCTGGATAACGTATACAGTGACCTAATTATTTAATCAGGAGGAGGAGTGGCAAATTCCTGCGAGATCCAGGCCTTGTTCATTTTCAGGAAAGTAAGCCGGTCAACGTTATCGGAGGATAGTCGCATGCGACGGTCAGTTAGTACACCACCTGCAGCACTAAAGACACGTTCCGATAATACACTGGCCGCAGGGCAAGACAGCACCTCCAATGCATACTGGCTTAGCTCTGGCCATGTATCCAGCTTTGAGACCCAAAACTTGAAAGGGGAAGAGCCGTCTGGGAGTACAGCAAGAGGGCAAGACATGTAGTCTGTCACCATCTGACGGAACCGTTGCCTCCTGCTGACTGGAGCCGTCTGTGATGGTGTAGACTTTTGTGGGGGGCACAGAAAACTTTGCCACAGTTGGGCCATACTGGTCTTGCCTTGGGCAGAGGCACTGCTTCTGCTCCCTCTTTGTGCAGAGCCTCCACCACTGCCTGGACGCACTGAGCTGCTTTGGAATGCACTAGCAGCACTTCTCTCAGTTGGAATGGAGAAGATGATGGAATTGACCAGTGTGTCTTGGTACTCCCGCATTTTTCGCTCACGGTTCAACGGTGTGATGAGGCTTTCTACGTTGTCCCGGTAGCGAGGATCGAGGAGGGTGAACACCCAATAATCAGACATGTTGAGAATGTGGGCGATGCGGCGGTCGTTTCTCAGGCACTGCAGCATGTAATCCACCATGTGCTGCAGACTGCCAACTGCCCAAGAAACGCTGTCCCCTGCTGGAGGCGTGATCTCTGCCCGCTCGTCATCACCCCACCCTCGCTGTACACACTGAGTACTGGACAATTCGGTAACTCCCTCCTCTGGACGGATGTCTTCCTCCTCCATTGACTCCTCCTCATCCTCCTCACAAACTGTCCCCTGCCTAAGCGTTTGTGAGGAACCACGTGGCGCTGACTGTCCAGAAGATGATGGAAATGGTGAATCCTCATCCTCCACCTCTTCCACAACATCATCCCTTAGCGCTTGCAGTGATTTTTCAAGCAGGCAGATAAGGGGGACAGTCATGCTGACTAGTGCATCATCTGCACTCGCCATCCGCGTGGAATAATCAAAGGGACGCAAAACCTGGCAGACGTCATTCATAGTGGCCCACTCTGTGGTTGTGAAGTCTGTACGGCGCTGACTGCGACTTTTTTGCGCCTGAAGCAGCTGGTACTCCATTACAGCTTGCTGCTGCTCACACAACCGCTCCAACATATGTAACGTGGAATTCCACCTGGTAGGTAGGTCACATATGATGCGATGTTCCGGCAGGCGGTGTCGGCGCTGCAGAGCCGCAATGCGCGCTTTTGCCGTGCTGGAACGCCGCAAGTGAGCACACTCTAGGCGGACCTTGTGCAGCAGTGCATCAAGATCCGGATAGTCCCTCAAAAAGCTCTGCACGACCAAATTGAGCACATGTGCCAGACATGGGATGTGAGTGAGGTTGCCGAGGCCCAGAGCTGCCACCAGATTTCGGCCATTATCACACACTACCATGCCTGGCTGGAGATTCGCTGGCACAAACCACACATCGCTCTCCTGCTTGATGGCATTCCAGAGCTCCTGCGCTGTGTGGCTACGATTCCCCAAAAAAATTAATTTCAAGACGGCCTGTTGACGTTTGGCCACGGCTGTGCTCATGTCGGTCGTAACAGGTACACGTTCATCACGGGTCCATGTGGAGGTGGACTGTGACGGCTCCTGCAGCGATGATTCTGAGGAACTGGTGTAAGAGGAGGAGTCAATGCGTACAGAATGGATTCCTGCAATCCTTGGAGTGGGCAGGACACGTCCTGCGCCACTCGCACGGTCTGTACCCGGCTCAACGACATTAACCCAATGGGCAGTGAGGGAAAGGTATCGCCCCTGTCCATGTTGACTGGTCCACGCATCGGTGGTGAGGTGGACCTTGCTACTGACGGCGTTCAGTAGCGCGTGTTTTATGTGTCCCTCCACATGCTTGTGCAGGGCAGGGACGGCTTGCCTGCTGAAGTAAAAGCGGCTGGGCACATTGTACTGTGGGACTGCCAATGACATCAAGTCACGGAAGCTGTCAGTCTCCACCAGCCTGAATGACAGCATTTCCAGTGAAAGAAGTTTGGCAATGCCTGCAGTCAGAGCCTGTGCTCGTGGGTGGTTTGACGAGAAAGGCCGCCTTTTCTCCCATGCCTGTACTACCGATGGCTGTAGACTGGGCTGGGAGTGTGTGGATGACTGGGAAAGTGGTGCTGCGGGTGGAATTACAGCGGGTCTCTGGACAACAGGGCCAGAGGTTCTTCCACGGCGATCCTGGGAGGAAGCCGAACCAGCTGCGTGTGAGCTAGAGGAAGAGGCAACACGAGCTGAAGAGGTGGTAGCTGCCGCTGTTGGTTGGCCTACCTCTTCAGTGTGTTTTTCTAACAACGCCGGGTGCCTGGTGCGCACATGTTTCCACATGTTGGAGGTATTGAGGCTGCTGACATTTCGACCTCTTTTGACTTTGTGATGACACACGTTGCATCTGACATAGCAAATGTCATCTGCAACTGTGTCAAAAAAGGACCAGGCACTGCAAGTCTTGGGAGCGCCCTTTTTGGCTTTTGGAAGAGACATGCTCCTAACGGGTGCCAAAGCGGAGGCTGCAGGATCCGCAGTCTTCCCCCTCCCTCTCCCTCTTTGGGCCGTACGGGGAATCTCTTCCTCAGAGCTGCTCCCACCACCTTCCTGTCCCTCACGCCAAGATGGGTCGAGGACCTCATCATCTACACTACCCTCTGCCCCCAACTGCTCCTCCTGGGTAGTCTCAGCAGCAGAGCACGCACCAGTAAGTGGCACCTGAGTGTCATCATCAGCTGATGCGGCCTGCGATGTGGTGACCGGAGCCACTGGCCCACCCGCCTCTTCAGAGGAAGACAGAAAAAGCTGTTGGGCATCACTGCACCCTGCCTCTTCTTCCATTTCTCCAATGCTGCTTGGCTGGCCCCCTGTTTCCAAGCCAAGAGATTCAGAGAACAGAAGTAGAGACGGCTCCTGTCCTGGGCTCTCTGTCTGCCTGGGCAATTTGGCAGGTGGTGAAGAGACAGATGGCTGCTCTCCAGTGCTCTGTGTCTGAGAGGATGTGGCACTAATGGAAGTTGATGCATTAGCTGCCATCCATCCGACAACGGCTTCAATTTGGTCTTCACGCAGCAGCGGTGTACGGCGCTCTGACACAAAGCTGCGCATGAACGACTGTTGCCTGGTGAAAGTGGGTGCTGATGAGTCACCGGTGCCCGCAGCAGGCACAGAATCCCCACGTCCCCTCCCTGCTCCGCGCCCACGCCCACGTGCCTTACTCACTGCCTTCTTCATCTTGGTTGACTGATAAAGATAAGCAGAAAAGTACTAACGGATTTGTGTGCTTATTCCTGAGCAACTCCTCCTAACAGGTATAAGAAACACTAATTTTCTAAAGTGTGGACTAGACTTTAATATGAGCTAATGTGGCCTACACAAATGTAAAGTGGTGTAACTGGTGTGTTTGGTGAACTTTATTATTTATTTCTTTTTTGGGGGCTGAACTGACAACAGATAGAGCTGCAGTCACACAGAGACCGTGCAGACAGACGTAAACGGCGCTGCAAGGCCCAAAAACCCTCCTCTACTTTATCCTATGTAGTGTTTTTCCACAAATTAGCTGGAGACGGGTGCAAAGACACTAATAGGATTTTTTTAAATTAATTAGCAGCAGACTACACTACTTGAAAAAAAATTAAAATTGATTTGGCGGTATGACGCAGTGAACAACCCTGAGCTGGAGACAACCAGGCTACGGCTGCTCACAGACTACAGGGCGAGCTGCAGTCACACGGAGACCGTGCAGACAGCCGTAAACGGCGCTGCAAGGCCCAAAAACCCTCCTCTACTTTATCCTATGTAGTGTTTTTCCACAAATTAGCTGGAGACGGGTGGAAAGACACTAATAGGATTTTTTTTAATTAATTAGCAGCAGACTACACTACTTGAAAAAAAATTAAAATTGATTTGGCGGTATGACGCAGTGAACAACCCTGAGCTGCAGACAACCAGGCTACGGCTGCTCACAGACTACAGGGCGAGCTGCAGTCACACGGAGACCGTGCAGACAGCCGTAAACGGCGCTGCAAGGCCCAAAAACCCTCCTCTACTTTATCCTATGTAGTGTTTTTCCACAAATTAGCTGGAGACGGGTGGAAAGACACTAATAGGATTTTTTTTTAATTAATTAGCAGCAGACTACACTACTTGAAAAAAAATTAAAATTGATTTGGCGGTATGACGCAGTGAACAACCCTGAGCTGCAGACAACCAGGCTACGGCTGCTCACAGACTACAGGGCGAGCTGCAGTCACACGGAGACCGTGCAGACAGCCGTAAACGGCGCTGCAAGGCCCAAAAACCCTCCTCTACTTTATCCTATGTAGTGTTTTTCCACAAATTAGCTGGAGACGGGTGGAAAGACACTAATAGGATTTTTTTTAATAAATTAGCAGCAGACTACACTACTTGAAAAAAAAAAAAAAAAAAAAAAAAACAGTATGAGGCAATGAACCACCCTCCCTGAACTGAATACAACCAGCTATGGATGGCCTATGTGGCTGCACTCAGACTAGAGAGTGGGCTGCACTCACACACACACACACACAGACCTTGCAGATCGCTGTGAAAACAGCGCTACAAGGCAAAAGCAAGGTGACTAGTAGGTGAACACAGCGGTTGCTAAATTAGCCTTTGGAAAGCACAAAGAAGCAAATCGCTATCTCTAAACTGTCCCTCAGTCAGCAAACAGCGTCCTGTCACTAACTGAATTCACAGCAGAGTGATCGCAAAATGGCGCCAGCGACTTTTAAACTGCATCATGACATCATTTCAGCAGCCAATCACAGCCTTGCCAGTACTTTCATGCCCTCCATGCTAAACAGGATGTGCCCACACTTGGAATCATTCTCATTGGCTGAATTTCTGAATTTTGAATCTTGGAACTTCCGATTCCGGTATCCGATACGCGGCAAGTATCGGAATACCGGTATCGGAATTCCGATACCGCAAGTATCGGCCGATACCCGATACTTGCGGTATCGGAATGCTCAACACTAGTTAATACTAGAGTTTTAAAGTAATTTCAGGATGGTGTTTTGATAGGGTTTTCAGCTGACCATGAAAGTGTCCTTTCTGTCTTCCTACTATCTAGTAAGCGGACCTCAATTTTGCTAAACCTATTTTCATACTACGTTTGTCATTTCATCTAAATCACCGCCAATATATGTGGGGGCCTCTGTCTGCCTTTCGGGGAAATTTCTCTAGAGGTGAGCCAGGACTATATTTTCCTCTGCCAGGATTAGTTAGTCCTCCGGCCGGCGCTGGGCGTCTAGGGATAAAACGCAGGCAACGCTACCCGGCTACTGTTAGTTGTGCGGCAGGTTTAGTTCATGGTCAGTTCAGTTTCCATCCTTCCAAGAGCTAGTTCTTATGTTTGCTGGGCTATGTTCTCTTGCCATTGAGAACCATAACAGTTTGACCGGCCCCAAAGGGTTAAATTAATTGACAGAGAAAGGAGAGAAAAGAGAAGTCTGCTGAAGATTTTTTTTTTTTTTCAGTTCTGAGTGTGCTTGTAATTGAATCTCTTGCAAGTCTGCCTATATTGCAGCCTTTCTCTCTCTCTCTCCTTCTAATCCTGGAATGGCTCTGTGTTCACCTGTTTAAAATGGATATTCAGAGTTTAGCTGCAGGTTTGAATAATCTCACCACGAAAGTTCAAAATTTACAAGATTTTGTTGTTCAGGTTCCTATATCTGAACCTAGAATTCCTTTGCCTGAATTTTTCTCGGGGAATAGATCTTGCTTTCAAAATTTCAAAAATAATTGCAAGTTGTTTTTGTCCCTGAAATCTCGCTCTGCTGGAGATCCTGCTCAGCAGGTCAGGATTGTGATTTCCTTGCTCCGGGGCGACCCTCAGGATTGGGCTTTTGCATTGGCTCCAGGGGATCCTGCGTTGCTCAATGTGGATGCGTTTTTTCTGGCCTTGGGGTTGCTTTATGAGGAACCTCAGTTAGAACTTCAGGCGGAAAAGGCCTTGATGTCTCTATCTCAGGGGCAAGACGAAGCTGAAATATACTGCCAGAAATTCCGTAAATGGGCTGTGCTTGCTCAGTGGAATGAGTGCGCCCTGGCGGCGAATTTCAGAGAGGGTCTCTCTGATGCCATTAAGGATGTTATGGTGGGGTTCCCTGTGCCTGCGGGTCTGAATGAGTCCATGACAATGGCTATCCAGATCGATAGGCGTCTGCGGGAGCGCAAACCTGTGCACCATTTGGCGGTGTCTACTGAGAAGACGCCAGAGAATATGCAATGTGATAGAATTCTGTCCAGAAGTGAACGGCAGAATTTTAGACGAAAAAATGGGTTGTGCTTCTATTGCGGGGATTCAACTCATGTTATATCAGCATGCTCTAAGCGTACTAAGAAGCTTGATAAGTCTGTTTCAATTGGCACTTTACAGTCTAAGTTTATTCTATCTGTGACCCTGATTTGTTCTTTATCATCTATTACCGCGGATGCCTATGTCGACTCTGGCGCCGCTATGAGTCTTATGGATTGGTCCTTTGCCAAACGCTGTGGGTATGATTTGGAGCCTCTTGAAACTCTTATACCCCTGAAGGGGATTGACTCCACCCCATTGGCTAGCAATAAACCACAATACTGGACACAAGTAACTATGCGGATTAATCTGGATCACCAGGAGATTATTCGCTTTCTTGTGCTGTATAACCTACATGATGTGTTGGTGCTTGGATTGCCATGGCTGCAATCTCATAACCCAGTCCTTGACTGGAAAGCTATGTCTGTGTTAAGCTGGGGATGTAAGGGGACGCATGGGGACGTACCTGTGGTTTCCATTTCATCATCTATTCCCTCTGAGATTCCTGAATTCTTGACTAAATATCGTGACGTTTTTGAAGAACCTAAGCTTGGTTCATTACCTCCGCACCGGGAGTGCGATTGTGCCATAGATTTGATTCCGGGTAGTAAATACCCTAAGGGTCGTTTATTTAATCTGTCTGTGCCTGAACATGCTGCTATGCGAGAATATATAAAGGAGTCCTTGGAAAAGGGACATATTCGTCCTTCGTCATCTCCCTTAGGAGCCGGTTTTTTCTTTGTGGCTAAGAAAGATGGCTCTTTGAGGCCGTGTATTGATTATCGGCTTTTGAATAAAATCACGGTTAAATATCAATATCCGTTGCCACTGCTGACTGATTTGTTTGCTCGCATAAAGGGGGCCAAGTGGTTCTCTAAGATAGATCTCCGTGGGGCGTATAATTTGGTGCGAATTAAGCAGGGGGATGAGTGGAAAACCGCATTTAATACGCCCGAGGGCCACTTTGAGTATTTGGTGATGCCTTTTGGTCTTTCAAATGCCCCTTCAGTCTTTCAGTCCTTTATGCATGACATTTTCTGTGATTATTTGGATAAATTTATGATTGTGTATCTGGATGATATTTTGATTTTTTCGGATGATTGGGACTCTCATGTCCAGCAGGTCAGGAGGGTTTTTCAGGTTTTGCGGTCTAATTCCTTGTGTGTGAAGGGTTCTAAGTGCGTTTTTGGGGTTCAAAAGATTTCCTTTTTGGGATATATTTTTTCCCCCTCTTCCATCGAGATGGATCCTGTCAAGGTTCAGGCTATTTGTGATTGGACGCAACCCTCTTCTCTTAAGAGTCTTCAGAAATTTTTGGGCTTTGCTAACTTTTATCGTCGATTTATTGCTGGTTTTTCTGATGTTGTTAAACCATTGACTGATTTGACTAAGACGGGTGCTGATGTTGCTGATTGGTCCCCTGCTGCTGTGGAGGCCTTTCGGGAGCTTAAGCGCCGCTTTTCTTCCGCCCCGTGTTGCGTCAGCCTGATGTTGCTCTTCCTTTTCAGGTTGAGGTCGACGCTTCTGAAATCGGAGCTGGGGCGGTTTTGTCGCAGAGAAGTTCCGATTGCTCCGTGATGAGACCTTGTGCTTTTTTCTCGCGTAAATTTTCGCCCGCCGAGCGGAATTATGATGTTGGGAATCGGGAGCTTTTGGCCATGAAGTGGGCTTTTGAGGAGTGGCGTCATTGGCTTGAGGGGGCTAGACATCAGGTGGTGGTACTGACTGACCACAAAAATCTAATTTATCTTGAGTCCGCCAGACGCCTGAATCCTAGACAGGCGCGCTGGTCGTTGTTTTTCTCTCGGTTTAATATTGTGGTGTCCTACCTGCCGGGTTCTAAGAATGTTAAGGCGGATGCCCTTTTTAGGAGTTTTGAGCCTGACTCCCCTGGTAATTCTGAACCTACAGGTATCCTTAAGAATGGAGTGATATTGTCTGCCGTTTCTCCAGACCTGCGGCGGGCCTTGCAGGAGTTTCAGGTGGATAGACCTGATCGTTGCCCACCTGGTAGACTGTTTGTTCCTGATGATTGGACCAGTAAAGTCATTTCTGAGGTTCATTCTTCTGCGTTGGCAGGTCATCCTGGAATCTTTGGTACCAGGGATTTGGTGGCAAGGTCCTTCTGGTGGCCTTCCCTGTCTCGAGATGTGCGAGGCTTCGTGCAGTCTTGTGACGTTTGTGCTCGGGCCAAGCCTTGTTGTTCTTGGGCTAGTGGATTGTTGTTGCCCTTGCCTATCCCGAAGAGGCCCTGGACGCACATCTCGATGGATTTTATTTCAGATCTTCCTGTTTCTCAGAAGATGTCTGTCATCTGGGTGGTGTGTGATCGTTTCTCTAAGATGGTCCATTTGGTTCCCCTGCCTAAGTTGCCTTCTTCTTCCGAGTTGGTTCCTCTGTTTTTTCAAAATGTGGTCCGTTTGCATGGTATTCCGGAGAATATCGTTTCTGACAGAGGTACCCAATTCGTGTCTAGATTTTGGCGAGCATTCTGTGCTAGGATGGGCATAGATTTGTCTTTCTCGTCTGCTTTCCATCCTCAGACTAATGGCCAGACCGAGCGGACGAATCAGACCTTGGAGACATATTTGAGGTGTTTTGTGTCTGCAGATCAGGATGATTGGGTTGCTTTTTTGCCTTTAGCGGAGTTTGCCCTCAATAATCGGGCCAGCTCTGCCACCTTGGTGTCTCCCTTTTTCTGTAATTCGGGGTTTCATCCTCGATTTTCTTCTGGTCAGGTGGAATCTTCGGATTGTCCTGGAGTGGATGCTGTGGTGGAGAGGTTGCATCAGATTTGGGGGCAGGTGGTGGACAATTTGAAGTTGTCCCAGGAGAAGACTCAGCTTTTTGCCAACCGCCGGCGTCGGGTTGGTCCTCGGCTTTGTGTTGGGGACTTGGTGTGGTTGTCTTCTCGTTTTGTCCCTATGAGGGTTTCTTCTCCCAAGTTTAAGCCTCGGTTCATC
Source organism: Ranitomeya variabilis (assembly GCF_051348905.1). Classification (NCBI taxonomy): domain Eukaryota; kingdom Metazoa; phylum Chordata; class Amphibia; order Anura; family Dendrobatidae; genus Ranitomeya; species Ranitomeya variabilis. The sequence continues at coordinate 50,026,902 of NC_135234.1, forward strand.
GGCCCGTACAAGATATTGGAGATTCTTAACCCTGTGTCCTTCCGTTTGGACCTCCCTGCATCTTTTTCTATTCATAATGTTTTTCATCGGTCATTATTGCGCAGGTATGAGGTACCGGTTGTGCCTTCCGTTGAGCCTCCTGCTCCGGTGTTGGTTGAGGGCGAGTTGGAGTACATTGTGGAAAAAATCTTGGACTCCCGTGTTTCCAGACGGAAACTCCAGTATCTGGTCAAATGGAAGGGATACGGTCAGGAGGATAATTCTTGGGTGACTGCCTCTGATGTTCATGCCTCCGATCTGGTCCGTGCCTTTCATAGGGCTCATCCTGATCGCCCTGGTGGTTCGGGTGAGGGTTCGGTGCCCCCTCCTTGAGGGGGGGGTACTGTTGTGAAATTGGATTTTGGGCTCCCCCGGTGGCCACTGGTGGAATTGAACTGGTGTGCATCATCCCCTCTGTTCACCTGTTTCCATCAGGATGTGGGAGTCGCTATTTAGCCTTGCTCCTCTGTCACTTCCATGCCGGTCAACATTGTAATCAGAAGCCTTTCTGTGCATGTTCCTGCTGCTAGACAACTCCCAGCTAAGTTGGACTTTAGTCCTCGTTTGTTTTTGCATTTTGTTCCAGTTCACAGCTGTAGTTTCGTTTCTGTGTCTGGAAAGCTCTTGTGATCTGAAATTGCCACTCTGATGTTATGAGTTAATACTAGAGTTTTAAAGTAATTTCAGGATGGTGTTTTGATAGGGTTTTCAGCTGACCATGAAAGTGTCCTTTCTGTCTTCCTACTATCTAGTAAGCGGACCTCAATTTTGCTAAACCTATTTTCATACTACGTTTGTCATTTCATCTAAATCACCGCCAATATATGTGGGGGCCTCTGTCTGCCTTTCGGGGAAATTTCTCTAGAGGTGAGCCAGGACTATATTTTCCTCTGCCAGGATTAGTTAGTCCTCCGGCCGGCGCTGGGCGTCTAGGGATAAAACGCAGGCAACGCTACCCGGCTACTGTTAGTTGTGCGGCAGGTTTAGTTCATGGTCAGTTCAGTTTCCATCCTTCCAAGAGCTAGTTCTTATGTTTGCTGGGCTATGTTCTCTTGCCATTGAGAACCATAACACCAGTCTGAACAAATGCATTTTTAGGTCACGCTTAAAACTCTGTGGATTGGGGATTAATTGTATTAACCTGGGTAGTGCATTCCAAAGAATTGGCGCAGCACGTGAAAAGTTTTGGAGATGGGAGTGGGAGGTTCTGATTATTGAGGATGTTAACCTCAGGTCATTAGCAGAATGGAGGGCACAGGTAGTATGGTAGGCTGGGATGAGGGAGTAGATGTAGGGTGGTGCTGATGGAGTCCTTTGTGGGTGAGGGTAATAAGTTTGTACTGGATTCTGGAGTGGATGGGTAACCAGTGTAATGACTGGCACAAGGTAGAGGCATCGGAATAACGATTGGTGAGGAATATAATCCTGGCTGCAGCATTCAAGACAGATTGCAGAGGGGAGAGTTTGGTAAGAGGGAGACCGATTAGTTGAGAATTACAATAGTCCAGACGAAAATGAATAAGAGAAACAGTAAGAGTTTTTGCAGAGTCGAAAGTAAGAAAAAGTCGAATTCTCGAAATGTTTTTGAGGTGCAGATAACAAGAGTGAGCCAGTTATCGGATGTGAGGGGTGAATGAAAGCTCAGAATCAAGTATGATCCTAAGTCCTCTTTCACACTTCCGTCTTCTAAGATCCGTTGCAATGCGTCGTTTTGGGAAAAAAAACGGATCCTGCACATGTGCTCGCAGGATCCGTTTTTTTCCCATAGACTTGTATTAGCGACGGATCGCGACGGATAGCCACACGTCCATCGTGTTTTGGCGGACCGTTGTCTGGAAAAAATGTTCAATGTAACGTTTTTTTGTCTGCGTCGGGAAAACGTGTCGCGACGGTTCCTGCGGCATATGCCGTTCACTAGAATGGAATCCTATGGACGCAGGATCCGTCGTGACACGTCGTATGACGGTATCCAGCGCTGGAATCCATTTTTTTACACTGAGCATGGTCAGAATCAGGAATTTGTAGCCAATTGGCCAGACAGGCCCCAAATCTATATAAACCTGGCTTGGGGCATCACCCCCAAATGTGCCAGCAAGACTTCTGCCAGCCTGAAGACAGCCAGCCAGTCAATATATTGGTTTCCCTATTTTCCAGTAGCCAATCACATTTGGGAGACTCCCATTTTTAGGCATGGAAAACGGATCCCTCAAAAAAACGGATGAAACGGATGGTAAAAATAGACAAAACGGATGCAATGGATCCAGTTTTTCGACGGAACTGTCTAGCGGATCTGTCTAAATACTGGATGCGTTGCATCCGTTTTTCACTATTTTTTATGCATCCGTCGATACGTTGCGCCGACGCATTGTGACGGATTAAAAAAAACGGAAGTGTGAAAGTAGCCTAAGACAGCGAGCATGTTGCTGGGGAGTAACGGTAGAACCACACACGGAAATGGCAATGTCGGACATAGGTAGGTTATTAGAGGAAGTTCAGTTTTTGACAGGTTCAGTTTCAGATAGAGTGAAGACATGATGTTAGAGACAGCAGTAAGACAATCACTGGTGTTTTCTAAAAATTTTCTAAAAAGGCAGGCGTCATATCACGAGTAGAGGTGTATAATTGGGTGTCATTAGAAAAGAGATGGTACTGGAAAACAAATTTACTGATTGTTTGACCAATAGGAGCAGTATACAAAGAGAAGAGGAGAGGGCCTAGAACCGATCCTTGAGGAACCCCAACAGGGTCAGTGATTCTCCCTCGAGGAAACATCTTAGACCTTCAACAGGGAGCCCGGACACTTTGTTGTCCATCCTCTCATTCCATCCGATTCTGCATGGGGGTACTGGGGAAAATGGTGGCAGCCATGGAAGCTGTTCTCTTCGCCCAGCTACACTTCCATCCTCTGCAGCGTGCGCTTCTGGCAGCCTGAGACAGGAGCCTGTTTCTTCTTGACCAGCTGTGCTGCTTGCCCCCACAAGTCAAGCCAGCGCTCAGGTGGTGGACTTTGGAGTTTTTCCCTCAACCAGGGGAAATCCTTTCTCCCGGCCCAATAGCTGGTGGTAACTACGGACGCCAGTCTTCTTGGGTAGCAGTCCTTCATAACCACACTGCCCAGGGACGCTGGTCAGCCCGGGAGTCACGTTTCCCGATCAACGCCGGGAGATTTGGGCGATCTGCTTATCCCTTCGACGGTTCCATCATCTCCTGGCGGGTCGCCCCATCTGAATTCAATCGGACAACGCCACGGCTGTGGCATACATCAATTACCAAGGGGCACTCGCAGCAGGGTAGCAATGCGCGAGGTGGTTCACATGCTCTGCTGGGCCGAGATGAACCACGTGGAAAACTATCTCAGCCGTCAGGGTCTCACCTCGGGAGAGTGGGCACTTCCAGCAGATCTGTCATTGCTGGGGGATCCCAGCCGTGGATTTGCTCACTTCAACATTAAACGCCAAATTACCCAAGTACATAGCTTGGTCTCGGGATCCAGAAGTCATTGGAGCAGATGCAGTTCTTCTTTCATAGCGTCAGTTTCATCTTCTATACATGTTTCCCTCACTTCTGTTACTTCCGAGGGTCATCAGGAAGATCAACATGGATGGGTTCCAGTGATCCTAGTTGCTCCAGGTTGGCCATTCCATGCATGGTCCGCGAAGCTAGTGCAGCTCGTCGCTGACATCTCCTGGTGACTTCCGTATTGACTAGATCTGCTCTTCCAGGGCCCGATTTGTCACCAGAACTCAGGGGCCCTGTGTTTAACTGCTTAGCCATCAAATCCTGTGTCCTAACCTAGGCTGGGTTCTCCCATCAGGTGGTTTCTATCTTGATTAGTGCCGGAAGTCTGTGTCAGTGCGCATCTATCACCACACCTGGATAGAGTTTTTCAAAGGATGCAGAGACCAGATGTCCTGCCCTCATCTTCTCCATTCCTACCATTTTGGAGTTCCCCCAAGCCGGCCTCGAGTCAGGCCTGGTGCTTAGCTCCTTCAAAGGTCAACTCTTGACTTTATCGGTTTTATTCCAGCGCAGGATTGTTTCCAATCTGCAAGTGAGGTCTTTCATTCAGGGGGTCTCTCATGTGGACCCTTTCCTCATCATCCACCAGGACAAGGTGATTCTCAGGCCATCTCCGGCCTTCTTGCCCAGGGCGGTCTCTTCTTTCCACCTCAACAAGGTCATTGTTCTGCCCTCGTTTTGTCTGGCACTGGTACAGCGTATTGAGAGAGCTCTTCACACTCTAGATAGGGTGAGGGCTCTCAGAAGGTACTGTACATATCGCGGGCGATGTCTTTCCATAAGTCGGATGCCTTATTCGTACTCCCAGAGGGTCAGTCACTATAGCCAGGTGGATTTGCTCAGCTATTCAGGAATCCTACTGTGTTGGAGGTAAGCCTATCCCAGCAGGGATTAAGGCACCCTCCACTTGGTCGGCGGACGTTTCTTGGGCCGCTCAGCACCAGGCATTGGCAGAACTCGTCTGCAAAGCTGCATCTTGATCCAGTCTGCACACATTCTCAAAGCACTTCAATATCCACACTCAGGCTTCCATGGATGCGGGTCTGGGCAGATGGTGTCTGCAACCGGCAGTAGCGCCCCTCTAGTCAGTTGGTACATGGGATTTGATCTGTTATGTTGTTTTTTCCTACCCAGGGACTTCTTTAGGACATTCCATGGTCCTGTGTCCCCCAATGAGGCGAAGGAGAAACAGGAGTTTTTGTGTACTCACGATAAAATCCTTTTCTCTGAGCCACTCATTGGGGACACAGCACACACCCTGTTGGCCTGATGGCTATGTTTGTTCTTTGGTTTGAAATGTTGTATCCATATTTGTTGGTTATGATCCACTACTGCTTTGTCACTGAACTCGTTCGGGCTGGAGCCAGTGGTAGGTGTATACTGCAGAGGAGCTAACTTTTTTGTATTCACTTAGTGTCAGCCTCCTAGTGGCAGCAGCATACACCCATGGTCCTGTGTCCCCAATGAGTGGCTCGGAGAAAAGGATTTTACAGTGAGTACACAAAAATCCCTGTTTTTGTAGATCTTTTGGTTTACTTCACTTTGTCACGAAGGTCCTATTTAAGTGATTTATTGATTGAGAACAGGTGTGGCAGTAGTCAGGCCTGGGTGTGGCTAGGGAATTTGAACTCAGCTTCCCAAAGATGTGATTAACCATAGTTAATTTATGTTTTAAGGCAAAGGGGACAATCACTTTTTCACACAGGGCACTATTTTTTTTCACTTAATAATACAGACCTTAATTTAACAACTACATTTTGTGCTTACTTGTTTTATCTGCGTCTAATATTTAAATATGCTGGTGATCTGAAACATTTAAGTGTGACCAACATGCCAAAAAAAATAAGAAATCAGGAAGGGGGCAAACACTTGCTCACACAACTGTACACCAGTATTTTGATGGGGATGGGTTAATTTACATGATCATGATCACTATAAGATAATTAAAACAACATTTTGCAACATTATTGTATCTAAATGTATACTTTAAAATGATGCTAATTTAAATGGCTCACTTGTGGAAGCTTCAGGGCTTTTACTCACAGGATTTTCTTCACTATTCAGAATTACTTACCTGATTTGCAAATTAGAATAAAATCTGGATTTTATTCCTAGTTTCCCAACATGACCTCTGAAAAAATGCTGATCCTTGAAGTCTGGCCTCCTAACATAATACAATTTGTTTGGAAAAGACAAAACAAACAAAGATGTAAAATGCAAAAGTTCAACTGATCCAAACCGAAAATAACATACATGGCAGGGAGTCTACTGTGCTTACTAGGTTAGTACACACTCTAAACATCACATGAAATACAGAGAGTTGAAAACATGTTAACACCACTAACAATTCTCATTAAATCCAAAATTCTAAATATTGTAGTACTGTAGAATTTCACAAATAGTTTCCCTTTAAAAAGAGCTGTATTTCTGAACAGAGGCACAGCAAATTATATACATACATCACAAGAAGAGGCACAAAATATTAATGGATACAATTCACACATTTGCTTTAATGGGTTCTCTGGGCATATAATATTGATGACATTGAATGGGGCTGTGTAGTGCGGCTCTGTTCAATATTACATTGAATCTAATAACAACTGATCAGTGGGCAAGGTGGCCAACCTATTCTTACCTTCTTTTTACAACCTAACCAAAAATCATGGACATCCATGAACGTTAATGGACATGGACCATGTTTTATTTAAAAACCAGACCTCCATGTTATGCTTCAAGCATTGTGCAAAAAAATCACAAAAATAAACCAATAGAATTAAAGTGATAGATTATAGATATAGTGTATACATTTCCACTTCAGTGTCTTGTTCAATTATGGTTGCGTCTCTGGCTTCTTTACGTCGGCCATGTCTCTGAGCGCTTTGCCCCTTCTATTTCTCGACCTCCAGGGAGGTTGCAGCTCTGGAATATGACAGGACTGGAGGATAATGGCTCCTGGTTGCTTTATGTTTTATTCTTCTCAAATCTATGGAAGTTATATAAACTGTCCCCAGCACTAGTCATGTGAGTGGGCCACTTTTCCACGTCAGAGCCAGATACAGGAAATTGAGTGTCGTTAGTGGATGTGTGCGACATTGTTCCTAGATCTGCTGCTTCCATCGTTGGTTCCCTTGCACTTAGCGGAGACCAATTTCCATTAAACGCTTCATTCAATAAGGCCAATCAGTCTTTAAAAACAATGTCCATTTTATATTTGGCCAAACTAGTGAACAGGGGATTACAGGTTATATATTCTACTTTTCCATCTTCCACACAATACAACGGCTCCATTTTCAGAGTTACAGTCTAGTGATGGGCGAACCGTATTTATTAGTAATAAATAAATGAAAAAATACATCAGTTCGCCCCAATTCTGATAACCAGACCAGAGAAAGCAGACAGCTGGGGACTGCAGCTCTCAGCTGTCTGCTTTCCCTTGGCTGGTTATCAAAAATGGGGGGTGGAACCTACTCCATTTTATTCATTTATTTATTAGTAATAAATAAATACTTGAAAAAAAGATGTTGAGTCCCCCTTATTTTTATTAACCAGCCAAGGGAAAGTAGTAGTCTCATCAACCGACTCCTGTGACGGCGATAACGTTTTAACTGCTGGTTACAGCTGCTGGCTTACATGCTGTCATCTGTGTGACAGTGTGGGAGCCACAGCGTTGTGACCTGCAGTAACATGTACCATTACCACTGATCACAGCAGGTGTTTTTCGTGTAGTCATACGTGGGTGGGAAACGTAGAATGTTCAGGTCCCCCATTCATTTTAACTAGATTCAGGTTTGAGTATGGGTATTGTTCTGGCATCTGAACCGGGCTCTTTTTAAAGTTCAGCCAAACCCGACAGAACCGAACATCCAGGTCCGCCATCACCAATTATGAAATGTTACAATGAAGTCATTGATATTTTACTTTACTTACAGCAACTGGAACCATGTTGAGAGTTGTGGATGCCCTGCTTAGACACATTTTTACCTAGACGAGGAGACAAATTGTCACTTTTATAAGCACTGTAGGGCAAGGCCTGTCACTTTCACAATAGCATAATATTGTCCCCAGATGGGGGTCAAGTGATTTAGGCAGTTTGCTGATGCTCTGAATATTTATTAAATGTCTGAAGTCGAAAAACTGCATTAAAGGGCATATCCATTGATAGGATCTTGCCAATCTACAATGGCTTTTTGTTTTTGAATGACTAGTTTCTATGCCATAGAACAAACAGCTGCCATCAAAGGACAAACTTGGCCGGCCATAAATTTTAACCAACTCCTATATAATTCATCCTTCTACAGGTATGAGAAAAGTCAGGGTGTGCCAAGAAAACATTTTCCTCACCTCTAGTTTGCTTCACCAGCCTCAACTGTTGACACAAATTGTCCATCGATGCATGCTGCTTTCACCAAATGCTGACCCTTCCAAGGTACAACAGAAATTTGGATTTATCTGACCACGCAATGGTCAAATGCTAAATGATCCAATTTTTGCATTCTTTTACCCAATGAAGTCTCAACCTTTCTGTTTTCTTTAGACAGCAGTGGCCCTGGAACTGGTCATCTTCTCTAATAAGTTGAACAAATCTCCAGAAATTTGATTAAGGACGATTCACTCAATTCAGACGAGGAGATTCAATTCACATTGAAGAAATTTTTTGGAAATTGAATCTGCCATGAAGGTGCTAACAAAACAAAAATCTATCATTCTAACCTTTCGTCTGTCTTCCTTATAGTGCATTACTGTTTCTATGTCCCGCCTGTTTCATCCAGCTCCTTTTCTTTGACTTTTTTCTTGTTATGGCTCCTCCAGCACCAAAGTGCCATTTGGTCGCGTGAGGTAAATCCAGCAAAATGCTGTCCAACTAGTTGCCTTTTTGCAAACCAAATCACATATAAAGATGCAGGTTCATTAGAGGCAAAATTTGGGGGAAATTTATAGCAAAGTTGATTAGTTTACAATTGATTTTCTTATACAGTTATAGTTCATCCCAAGCAAAAGAAACACAAATTGTGCATTCAGTCACCTAGAGCAACCGTGTAGTAATCGGATGTGATTGGCTTGATTGTGTGTATACGTAGCAATGTAATAACAACTAAATAACTCGTACATCCAAATTACTGAACGCAAATCATCCACTTGAGCAGGAATAAAAATTAATATCTGCCAATATCATATATTTTACCAATCTTACTACTTTGCTCTATAGTCGTGATCTCACTCGTATTGCCCAAATGGCATATGTAGGTGGAGAGACTTCTTAGACCTTAATCAATCACCTAGTATTAAGAAGAAATTGATGCAATATTAATATTTAATGATTACATCTATATCCCTAACTAATCGACTTGGCCAAGCATAAACCATCGCAGAGGGAATTCTAACACAAAAACAGCAACCATGGAGTTAAACATTTTTCTAATCAAATTTTTCCCACCCATATATTAAAGCAAAATAATAATTAACATATTGGGAACAATGATGGAACTGCTGCCAGACAGCTTTGTTAAGGGACAAATGTCACCTTTTTGTAGAGATTCTAAAAAGAAAACCATCGTTATGCTGTCAAGAGAGGGTCTAGACAATGTATCCGCTAACCTATAATCAGACTGTTTTACTTTTTTACTGTCATTTCTCTAATTATAGAATTAGGCAGAAGATGTTCTCATGCATAAAATGTAGAAATCTTTTACAGCTTTGCACGTGAAGCTTAAGCTTCCTGCTGCTTCAAAAGAAAATCACATTATTAATTACAAAACGATAATTCAATCTCTAATGAATTTCTTTCACCCATCTGATGAAAATAATCATCGCCGTCTGGGGGCAGACATCTCAATAGTTCAATGGCAATTTGTACAAAGATTACAATACCCAATTTGCCTGAGATCATCCATATGTCCCTAGAGCTGTGATCCTTTCATTCATATTATACCCCAATAAGAAATAAAATTTGGCTTGCATTTTATTGGTATTTTACACAGTAGGAAGCTATTACCCAAAAATTACCTATTGTTTAAATGTTGGAATTTTGATATTAGCCACTAGGGCTTTTTTAGACTCTAATGTCCTGTTGTTTCAGGAAACAACACATGTACATAGCCACAATAGTCAGACATCAATCTTTTTGTTTGTATTGAAACATCTTATGAGCGAACATCATTGTGAAGAGAGGGGGAGCAAGGTCAGTTGTGACTTTGCCTATTTTGATTGGTGGATCCAGTGTTATCAGCTGTGCATAGAGAATTTACCTGCCATTACAATCCTACCTCTGTTGATAAGGAACCTGATAAAAACGTTTCCTGAAAGTACAGCTAGTATAAATGTAAAAAAAAGTCCCAATGGCCAGTGGCAATTGATAATTAAAAAAAAAAAATCACAAAAACAGCACCACTCTTGTTCTAGGTGCCTGGTATTGCAGCTCAGCCTCATTCACTAGTATTGGGGCTAATTTGCAATACCAGACACAAGACAAAGACAAGGGTGACACTGTTTCTGGGAGACCCATTTTTCTCTTTCAATATATTCATTTTAACCCCATAAAGGCCACAATTTTTTTTTCCACCACTTTAGCAAAATGAGGACTTCGTTTTTGCAAAGGAAGTTTCATTTTTCAGTGCCGCCTTTTTAGTTCATGTAAAAATTTGTAAATTAGCTTTTGTTAATATTTTAAAGGGTAATAGAAACATGCAATTTTATTTTGCTGTTTAAAGGGGTTGTCCACTACTAGCCCAATCCCTACTTAATCTAAATGTTTGGCCCCGATAAAATAATGAAACCTATACTCGCCTCTCGTGCTGCTGTTCCCACGGTGTCAGCACTCGCTGTTCCCTGGGCTCCTGTGCAGTGTTGTGACACGTGACTCCCACGCTAAATCAGAGTCACTGCCTCCGCCTTCGTACAGATTGAACATGAAGAGGAAGTCCGGGCTGCAGGTGATCTCTAGCTTCCTCTAAATTTCCAGCCTAATTTCCTCTAAAATCCCCACCTTCCTGGTAATGACCATATCACATAGGTCTAGTTTTTTTCTTTTATTACTTTTGCACAAAAAGTGAAGTTGTATAGAATTTTTTTTTATTGTTGCCACACTTAAAAACCAAGAACTGTTTTTTTATATTAAAGTAGCAGCATAAGGAGCTCGTTTTTTTGCAGTTGGTATTTTTTATTAACACCATGTACTTTATATTGAAAACTATTCTTAACATTTTGAGGGCTGGCAGCCTTATATTTATTAAACTTAAAGATTTTGTCCGCTATTTTAACACTGATGACCAGTGGCGTAATGGGGCCACAATGTATGGAGCATCGTATGGGGCCACAATATATGGAGCATTGTATGGTGCCACAATATATGGAGCATCATATGGGGCCACAATATATGGAGCATTGTATGGGACCACAATATATGGAGCATTGTATGGGGCCACAATATATGGAGCATTGTATGGGGCCACAATATATGGAGCATTGTATGGTGCCACAATATATGGAGCATTGTATGGGGCCACAATATATGGAGCATCGTATGGGGCCACAATGTATGGATCATAGTATGGGGCCACAATATATGGAGCATTGTATGGGGCCACAATATATGGAGCATTGTATGGGGCCACAATATATGGAGCATTGTATGGTGCCACAATATATGGAGCATTGTATGGTGCCACAATATATGGAACATTGTATGGTGCCACAATATATGGAGCATTGTATGGTGCCACAATATATGGAGCATCATATGGGGCCACAATATATGGAGCATTATATGGTGCCACAATATATGGATCATGGTATGGGGCCACAATATATGGAGCATTGTATGGGGCCACAGTATATGGAGCATTGTAAGGGGCCACAATATATGGAGCATTGTATGGTGTCACAATATATGGAGCATTCTAAGGGGCCACAATATATGGAGCATTGTATGGTGCCACAATATATGGAGCATCATATGGGGCCACAATATATGGAGCATTGTATGGGACTACAATATATGGAGCATTGTATGGGGCCACAATATATGGAGCATTGTATGGGGCCACAATATATGGAGCATTGTATGGGGCCACAATATATGGAGCATTGTATGGGGCCCCAATATATGGAGCATTGTATGGGGCCACAATATTTGGAGTATTGTATGGGGCCACAATGTATGGAGCATCATATGGGGCCACAATATATGGAGCATCGTATGGAGCATCGTATGGGGCCATAATATATGGAGCATCATATGGGGCCACAATGTATGGAGCATCTTATGGGGCATAATGTGTGGAGTATCTCTTGGGGTATAATGTGTGGAGCATCTTATGGGACCATCAACCTTTATGCAGCATTATATGGGGCATATTTTAATATGGAGCATTATATGGGGCGTATTATGTATGGAGCATCTTATGGGGCCCATCATGAACTGTATGGAGCATTATATAGGGCTCCTGATTCAATATGGATATTCAAAAACACTTAACCTACTGATGTCTCAATTAATTTTACTTTAATTGGTATCTATTTTTATTTTTGACATTAACCGGTAGCTGCTGCATTTTCCACCCTAGGCTTATACTCGAGTCAATAAGTTTTCCCAGTTTTTTTGTGGCAAAATTAGGGGGGTCGGCTTATAATCTGGTCGGCTTATACTCGAATATATACGGTATTTACTCCATCCTGGGGTATATATCCCAAATCCTGGCATATATCTCTCTTTTCTTGCCTGGGCCCCTTCTATCCTCCATCCTGGTATATAGGTCCCTTATCCTGGGCCCCATCCTTATATATATATATATATATATATATATATATATATATATATATATATATATATATATATATATATATTCACAATACTGGCATATATATCCCCCATATATATTCCATGCTGGTAATATATTCTTTATCCTGGTGTCCCTTGTCCTGGGCCCCATTCTGGTAATATGTCCTTTATCCTAGTATATGTCCCTTATCCTGGGCCCAATCCAGGTAATATGTCCCTTATTCTGGTATATGTCCCTTATCCTGGGCCTCATGCTGGTTTATGTCGCCCGCTCTGTTGCTGTTTTTTAATACATAGAAAAAAAATTATACTCACCTACCATCCGCTCTCCTGTGGCGCAACATCCTCTTCTGAAGTTGGCAACTGACTTCAGTGTGCAAGCACAGGAGCGCATGAAGTCACTGCTATTCTCCCTAGTCACATGCAAGTCGATGCCAACTGTTGGCCTCAGATTGGCCGGCAGCGTGTATTACCTCACATAGACCCGACAGGTCTGTGTCCCACAATACACTTCAACTGGATGTGTGCACGATGATGTACATCCAGTTGAAGTCTCTGTTGAAATCGGTGGACCGCTCACCCACACAGGCCCCCACTTGCGTGGGTCCAGTTGTGGTCGCAACCGCTGCAACCTCGATCATTACATCCCTGTTGATAACCTATCCTTAGGATAGTTTATCAATGTCTGAGCGGTGAGGATACGACAACCGGCACCCCGGCCGATCAGCCATTCTCGGTGCCAGCGGCAGCAAGAACCGCTCAATTATGGAGCTGCTCTGTTTACTGATAGTCTATGCGGCCTGAAAATAAACATTGGCCCCCTATTCAAATCAATACCCACCGCCAGCAGCTTCTAGAACAGCTGATTTACAGGGGTGATGGGTGTTGCACCCCCACTGATCAGACATTGATTACCTATGGTTAGGATAGGTGATGAATGTTAACTTTACCTTTATTGGGTGACTGTATGTCATATTGTGTTCAGTGGTTAATATTAAAATGATTATTGGATTGGAATAACACATTTAATACATATATACAGAGCACGAGCATGTCACTCCTATGTGTTCTGTACTTTCTTAACGGCACAACCAAAATGACGATGAGATTGCATGAAGTGGCAGTCAAGCATGGGCATTGAATCTTCATACAATGCTATGGGAATTTCATAAGTGTCTAAGGGCGGAGACACACTGCTGTGTTTTTCGTGTGATAATCGCATCGCACTGCATGGACTGGCCGGTACCTCTTCTGACCTGAGCATGACAGCATCATGGATTACTATGTAGCTGTCAAGCTCAAGTCAGGAGAGCCGACAGCCAGCTCACGAGTTTTACGATGCGATTCTCGCATGAGAAATACGGCAGGGTGTCTCTGCCCTAACTCTAATTATCGGAAAGTCAGCACATTTCTTGCTCCATACAATGGAGGATGAAGTGCACTGAAGAGGTTGATTGGTGGTATTAGACCATGATAGCAGCTGGCTACCACAATTATACTGCAATAAGGGCTTTGTTAGTAGTGCCAAAAAGCAGATAGATGTGCACTTGATTGTTCACAAGTCCATGTTCTTTGCCTCCCGCGTGTCGGCAAAATAATCTTGGACACATCTTTTTTTGATCTGAATCACGGATCAAAATCACCCAAGTTTTTGGGTCCATGAAAATCAATGACAGCACAAGTATGGCATCTTTGTGCAATCCATGCGCTGACCATTATTAACATTGCAATGGAAAGGTCAATTTCTACTGTTTTGAGACAAGGAATTAGAAACCAGCTGAGACCAAGTAAACTTCAGATTGGTAGTTGGTTTCATAGATCATTAGAGAAATGTGAATGGAGAGTAAGGGGTATTTCATCCTTGTTATGAGAACAAGGTGATTGAGGCATTTGAGCTTCCTGTGGTGTCACTCCATAGTGGTAGTCCAGGACCAACATATTGATGACCTATCCATTGGATAGGTCATTATCATCTGATCCCCCTGATCAGCTCTTTTCTGATTAGAGAGGCTTGTAATACCTGAGAGTAGCCACTAACCAACATATGAAGCCCAACTGTTCCAGATCATTACATCTATGTCTGACCATCACCAGAGCAAGTAATAGCTGAACATTGGGGTGTCGAACGTCAGAGATCTACTTATTGATGACCTATCCTTTATATGGGTCATCAGTATAATAGCCTCAGACAATCCCTTTAAAATGGCTAAAATGTAATATTATTTACCAGCAGTGTTAGTTGAGTTTGGCTCGAAAGTACTAAGTGCTACTTCTCGAAAACCCAATAATTTGGGTGCTATTCAATCCTTTAGGTCCATGACTGCAAGTTGGATGAGAACATGCACCCAACTAGTATTCACATGCTAAAATAGTTGCCGATATTGTATACAATAATCAACATAATTTAGTTTAAAGAGACAGTAAACCACAATGGAATGTAACACTAATAACAAAATGGTAGCACATCATTGGCATGTAACACATGTACATAGGAGCAATGGCCAAGTATGCAACAATCAGTTTCAACGGTTAATAACATCTCTGCCATTTATGGACGAGACAAGAGTAACTTCATTTAGGTCAAGATGACAGGTGATGGGGCTACAGAAACAACCAAGAAACTATGGCTAAATAATGCAGTTACGAAAGCAGCAAAGAACAGCCTACCTTGATCATTTCCATAGCCATCGGTGGTCTTCAACGTGAGGGAGTTATTCTATTCTCAGCCATGAAAGGCTATAAGATGGTATTGACCCTACTATGTGCTATAAAACGGCAGCATGGTGGCCCAGAGGTTAGAACTGTTGCTTTGCAGCGCTGGAGTCCTGGGTTCAAACCCCACCTAGGACAACATCTGCAAGGAGTTTGTATGTTCTCCCCATGTTTGCGTGGGTTTCCTCTGAATTTTCCAGTTTCTTCCCACACTCCAAAGACATACTGATAGGGAATCTAGATTGTGAGACCCAATGGGGACAGCGATGATAATGTGTGTAAAGCGCTGTGGAATTAATGACATTATATAACAGCGTAAAATAAATAAATTAAAGTGTCCAAACAGTGAATGCGTATTACAATTTTCTGGCAATTACATGACAAGTGGTTAATTAGCCATGAAAGTTGAACTGTCAAAATTCTCAGTTGCCAATGAATAGATAGACATTGCAGAATATTGGTTTTATTAGCAAATTTAAAACACCTAATAAAGGAATTGTGTTCTCTCTTACATTTCCAGATTTTATAACAACAGTGTTATTTGAGAATAATTCTGCTTTCAGTACTAAGAAAAAATAAAAAAACTCTTGCTAAATGTTGTGGTTGGTCATAGTCGGGGAACTATGGTTAAGCTGTTTTGTATGCACAGAAAATCACACTTGGATAAGCAGGGCCATCAGGAAGACGAGCCAAGTATTACGGGCTAAATTGGTCAATGGGCACGAGAGCATGACTTGCAATCTAATATTAAATGAAAAGCAAAATGAAAAAAACACCTTTGCTGGTTCCACTACAGTGCGAATCATAAAACAGGCAGCATGGTAATACATGATGGCATTTCAGAATTGCAAAGTAAGCCTTAAAAAAAATGAAAAACACTAGTGGGTGTGAAGGAAAATGGAAACTGAAAATTCCCCCAGCTCCCAAACATAAAAACCCATTAGAAGTCATTTATTCCAAGTTTGATAACTGAAGATGTTTGCAAACTCATAGTGACTTAATAGGGATTCAATTGAGAGGTCGGACAATCCCCTACACAGACTTTGTGACCCAAAAATTACACTTTTGACAATTTTTTTATAATTGAATGATCGGATGAGATGAAGCCAGTGCAGTCATTGCTCAGGAATATTGAGTGATTCTTGTTTTAACACCTTTGTAGAGTTTTTAGAGCTCATGCACATGGCCATAATAAGGAGTCATAGGACTGCCATAACAGTTCAGCATGCCTTGTATTACAGATGGGGGCACATGGATATTGGTGCCTCCTGTATCACTGACAGCATTGTGTCTCGACTTGCATTAGTTGAGTATATCCTAAAATCAATATTACTGTGATTGGTATGATGATGATACTGTCCCATGAGGAACCTCTCAAATAATAGGGCACGGAATCTCCTGAGAAATCAAATTTCTTGCAATTTCCCTGTAATCTCACGAACACACGGACTGTTTTCCAATATCAGATTACACTGGTTCCCATTGATCTGCATTTTTAATTAGACATTATACTGTTTTTTAGCCAATTACTGCTCATTCCAGAACACAGCAACACAACAATATAATAAAAACTCCAAGATTTTGTGCAATATCTGCAAAAAGTGCTGTAAAGTGCAATGAAAAGAGAAGTTGTTATTGGATATCAGGGTTTTATCAGACCCTGCACAGTGCTAAAAAAATTACAAAGTGCTAAGTGCTTAACATAGAAAATAAAAAATCCCAGGAACCAATATATATAGTAGATATTACCTTGGGGTACCGTTCTGTCCTGAATACACGCACACCCCCGACGCGCGTTTCGGAACTAAATTCCTTCGTCAGGGGGTGGTGTTAAGACATACTGAATGTGTTTATATAGTACGCACAAAGATCACACAGGGAGCCGGAGCATTTCTGGGTCAAAGTTGGCATATGCGCAATGAAACTCACATACCAACACTTCTCCGATGATGTCGGCCTGGGCACTGTCGGCGCGTGCGCGGCCGGGCGAATCCGGAACCTCCAAACCCCCACATCGCGAGACCGGACGTACGGGATAGTAATCCGACGTTACCAAGGTGATCGCAATGCAAAAGGCAGGAGATCCCTGACACAGACCACGCATGCGCACTCACCAGGACATCCACCATGAGCGGTGCCGGAATGAAAGTGGATTATTATAAACTCAAAATATAAGGTAATACATGTATAACAAGCATTGGCTCAACATTTTGTACATACTTGGCAACAAAAAGAAGAGAAAAAGAGAGAAATAAAAAAATAAGAGAAAAATTGTCTGTGCTGTACCACATAGTGCACCATAAATAAGACACCGCAATGTCAATATCCATATAGATATCAAGAGAAAATATAACCCAAGACAATACAGCAAAAATAACAGAATAATAAAGAAATAAATTCACATGCATCAAGTGTAAGAAAGAATATGAGAAAAAAAAAAAAAATTTAAAAAGAAATATGTATACAAAACCACCGTATATCACAGAACTTACTCAAAGAAAACCGATGCATGGTACACATAATTGAGAATTAAAAAATAAATTCACATACATCAGGCAGCCCTGGATGTGTAGAAAAAATATAAATAGAAAATAATAATAATATATATACACACAAAACCACCATGTGTCACAGAATTTACTCAAAAAAGAAAGACTGATGCATGGCATACAAAATTATATGCAACAGATTACTATAGATGTGTAATCAGATCACATATCCCATAATAAGTGCAAATCAAAACATAAAGAATTTTTAATAAATCCTTCTCTCTTCATTATAGACGCGAAGATAATTCCATCCTGGTTATAAGGATATTGCCGTTATCCATCTCATAGTAATTTCTCTGTGCAATTATAGAGGTCATCATGTTTTGAAAATTCGGCCATCCGATGTTCCCAGATGAGAATCCACGGATAGAATTTTAGGTAAGTAGTAAATGAACCTAAAATATTATAAAAACATGTAAGATAAACACAATAAAATATAATAAGAGGTTAAAAACACCTAAAACAGTTAAAAAATATAAAAAAGAAGGGCTACAAGAAAGGGGTAAAACTAATATTTTCATTTAGGCCATAGGGGGAAATGGTTTCTAACAACCAGATCCATTTCGTTTCCATCTGAGCTAAGGGTGTACTTATTTTTCCTTCCCTTTCCCTGGTTTCAATCAGGTCTATACCAATCACTTTCAATAAGGTGGCGTCACAGTCATGATGGCTTTTAAAATGTTTGGAATTGTTTTTAACAAGGAGACATCTGTCACTTCTTTTGCCGCTTGTATTCCCAAGACATGCTCACGTACACGTGTTTTCAATTTGCGTGTCGTAAGTCCCACATATATAAGTGAGCATGGGCACGTGGCGTAATAAATTACGGCACTAGAATTACAACTTATTGCATGTTTTATTTTGTATGTGACCGTTTTTTTAGAATTTAAACAAGTTTGTGCTTTTAAAATATTAGGACACGCCACACATTTGCCGCAGGGTTTACATCCCATTTGGGGCTTAAATTTAGACAAAAAAGAAGATGCCGTATACGTATAGTGGCTTTTTACCAGATGGTCTTTCAGAGTTTTGGATCTTCTGTAAGTAATACTTGGCTTCTCCCCTATGTATTTTGATCGTATAGGATCGGCCTGTAAAATAGAGCAAGATTTGGCCATATAGAAACGCATAAGATCAGTCTGGCCATGATACGTTGCAATAAACCGAACATTTTGCTCTGAGTTTGAAGATTTAGCGGAATATAAAGCCTGGTGCCTTGTCACATGTTTGGCTCGGTTGTATGCTTTCTTAATTGACCGTTTGCTATAGCCACGGTCTACAAATCTTTTACAGAGATCTTTAGCCTGTTCTTCAAAATCAGAGTTTTCCGAGCATATCCTCCGTAATCGCAAAAATTGACCCGTCGGAATAGAATGTATCATGGCTGGAGGATGCGCTGATGTCGCATGTAAAACAGAATTTACTGCCGTCTCCTTACGGTATAAGTTAGTTTGAAGGCAGTTATCACTGCCTCTACGAACATGGACATCAAGGAATTCCATTTGGTCCTTATCATACTTATACGTTAACCGTATATTGTTGGTATTGGCATTTAGTATCGACATAAATTCCATAAGTGTATCGGTGGATCCTTGCCAAATAAAAAATATGTCGTCAATGTAGCGCATCCACATGGGGATGCGCTCAATTGATGACAAATGACCAGATAGGAAGATAACTGCCTTCAAACTAACTTATACCGTAAGGAGACGGCAGTAAATTCTGTTTTACATGCGACATCAGCGCATCCTCCAGCCATGATACATTCTATTCCGGCGGGTCAATTTTGGCGATTATGGAGGATATGCTCGGAAAACTCTGATTTCGAAGAACAGGCTAAAGACATTTTAAAAGCCATCATGACTGTGACGCCACCTTATTGAAAGTGATTGGTATAGACCTGATTGAAACCAGGGAAAGGGAAGGAAAAATAAGTACACCCTTAGCTCAGAAGGAAACGAAATGGATCTGGTTGTTAGAAACCATTTCTCCCTATGGCCTAAATGAAAATATTAGTTTTGCCCCTTTCTTGTAGCCCTTCTTTTTTATATTTTTTAACTGTTTTAGGTGTTTTTAACCTCTTATTATATTTTATTGTGTTTATCTTACATATTTTTATAATATTTTAGGTTCATTTACTACTTACCTAAAATTCTATCTGTGGATTCTCATCTGGGAACATCGGATGGCCGAATTTTCAAAACATGATGACCTCTATAATTGCACAGAGAAATTACTATGAGATGGATAACGGCAATATCCTTATAACCAGGATGGAATTATCTTCGCGTCTATAATGAAGAGAGAAGGATTTATTAAAAATTCTTTATGTTTTGATTTGCACTTATTATGGGATATGTGATCTGATTACACATCTATAGTAATCTGATGCATATAATTTTGTATACCATGCATCAGTCTTTCTTTTTTGAGTAAATTCTGTGACACATGGTGGTTTTGTGTGTATATATATTATTATTATTTTCTATTTATATTTTTTCTACACATCCAGGGCTGCCTGATGCATGTGAATTTAATTTTTAATTCTCAATTATGTGTACCATGCATCGGTTTTCTTTGAGTAAGTTCTGTGATATACGGTGGTTTTGTACACATATTTCTTTTTTTAAAAAAAAATATTTTTTTCTCATATTCTTTCTTACACATCCAGTGCTGCCTGATGCATGTGAATTTATTTCTTTATTATTCTGTTATTTTTGCTGTATTGTCTTGGGTTATATTTTCTCTTGATATCTATATGGATATTGACATTGCGGTGTCTTATTTATGGTGCACTATGTGGTACAGCACAGACAA
This sequence comes from Ranitomeya variabilis, assembly GCF_051348905.1. Taxonomy (NCBI): domain Eukaryota; kingdom Metazoa; phylum Chordata; class Amphibia; order Anura; family Dendrobatidae; genus Ranitomeya; species Ranitomeya variabilis. Next base: position 50,047,314 of record NC_135234.1, read on the forward strand.
TTTTTCTCTTATTTTTTTATTTCTCTCTTTTTCTCTTCTTTTTGTTGCCAAGTATGTACAAAATGTTGAGCCAATGCTTGTTATACATGTATTACCTTATATTTTGAGTTTATAATAATCCACTTTCATTCCGGCACCGCTCATGGTGGATGTCCTGGTGAGTGCGCATGCGTGGCCTGCGTCAGGGATCTCCTGCCTTTTGCATTGCGATCACCTTGGTAACGTCGGGTTACTATCCCGTACGTCCGGTCTCACGATGTGGGGGTTTGGAGGTTCCGGAGTCACCCGGCCGCGCACGCGCTGACAGTGCCCAGGCCGACATCATCGGCGAAGTGTTGGTATGTGAGTTTCATTGCGCATATGCCAACTTTGACCCGGAAATGCTCTGGCTCCCTGTGTGATCTTTGTGCGTACTATATAAACACATTCAGTATGTCTTAACACCACCCCCTGACGAAGGAATTTAGTTCCGAAACGCGCGTCGGGTATGTGCGTGTATTCAGGACGGAACGGTACCCCAAGGTAATATCTACTATATATATTGGTTCCTGGGATTTTTTATTTTTATGTTCAGCACTTAGCACTTTGTAATTTTTTTAGCACTGTGCAGAGTCTGATAAAACCCTGATATCCAATAACAACTTCTCTTTTCATTGCACTTTAAAGCACTTTTTGCAGATATTGCACAAAATCTTGGAGTTTTTATTATATTTCACTTATCTCCCAGTGAATTAATATACCCCTCTAAAGGGGGGGGAATATTTACCTTGCACAAAGACGTATGTGATTCTAGTGTGCATGTGGGTATCCGTATATTTACTGTTATATGACGTCCGTACTGCACACTTTTGTTGTATGAGATATTGTAATTTTTGTATTTTAATATTAAATATTTTGTATCGCTGCAAGATATTATATTAATAAAAGAATATTATTGATCCAAATTGGTCTTCTCGGTGCATCCGTTACTTTGGTGTTTGGTTTTGGTTCATTCCAGAACAGCACAGTTATGTTACTCAATCTTGGATTTGTAAGAGTAGGGAATCCTAAGATGAACTTAAAAGAAGTGAAAGTTTTATCAGACGAAAGCAAGTTTCATCCACGGTCTGGTAAGTCTGGCTATGACCTTAAACCTGTCACCAGGATAGGCCAATAAGAGTTACGGCCACCCCATTTCAGGGCTTATATACACCAATCTATAATGCTGTATATAAGCCCCAATCCAAACTGTAAGAGAGGAAAAATAACTATATTAACTTTATTATGCTCACCTGGGGGCGGTCCGGTCCGATGGGTGTTGCTGGTCTTGGTCCAGTGCCTGCTATATTCTTGTGATACTGTCCTCCTGCTTGCTTCATGTGGATGATGCGTCCCTGCGTCATCCACACAGGCTCCCCGGAATCGCGCTCCTGCACAGGCGTACTTATCTGCCCTGTTGAGGGCACAGTAAAGTACTGCAGTGTGCAGGTGCTGGGCCTCTCTGACTTTTCCCGCCACCTGCGCACTACGGCACGCCGCATTCCCTATATAAGCCCTGAAAGGGCGCGGCCATAACTCGTATCGACCAAACCAGGGGACAGGTTCCCTTTAAACTGCAGTTGAAACGCGTAGCTTTCTTCGACTAAACCTTTTACTGCTTTTAAGATCACAATGGAATTCCCTAATCTTTGAAATTCCAAGAATGATTTTCATACCTGAAATGTTCAATCAGTTCTCATCAAGCAAGGGTCAGTTCTGCAATTTTTGGCCAGGGTGGTTTCAGACGATTGGACAGGGCAGTGGAAATACAGCGATTCTCTGAAACACGATTGTCCTGTAGCACAATATCGTATGGTGAGCTGATCTATTGTGTAAAATCTGTGGATTTACCAGTCTGGCTTTCTGGTATTTGCTGCGCAAATGTTGGAAAGAAAATCTACTACGAGTGGACATAAGTACCAAAGAGCTTGTAGTTTCGGCAAATCCTCTGACCTCCCAACAAAGTGGCATTATTGAAAGTTAATGTTAGACAATCAAAAAGTCTTTTTGTTTTTTTGAGCTTGAGAAGGAGAAAAACTAGGAGCAAGCAACAACATCAAGGTTATCCTATTTTTTCTTGGTGAAGGCTGCAGCGGACACTGGAGGAACAGTGCTGGTCCAGGAGGTAAGTCTATGTGTTATTTTCTCATGCACTGTTCTACTGTTGCAGGGGTGGACATATCATTGGGGCAACCTGTGCAGCTGCTTAAGGGCCCAGAGCAGGTGGAATTGTGCATTTTGATGAGTTATTAGGCAAATGGCCCATACTGTATATTTTTCTAGCACGGGTCTTCTGTCTGTTTCCGCCAGTGGACTGCTGTTGAGAAAGGATTGGCCAGTAGTGTGCAACAACTTTAATTCCACTAAATACTGCAGAAAGCACAAGCCATCAAAAAATCATACGTTCAAGTCCCCTTTCTGCAAGAAAAATAAATTATTAATAGTGTTGAGCGATACCTTCCGATATTTGAAAGTATCGGTATCGGATGGTATCGGCCGATATCCGAAAAATATCGGATATCGCCGATACCGATACCCGATACCAATACAAGTCAATGGGACACAAGTATCGGAAGGTATCCTGGATGGTTCCCAGGGTCTGAAGGAGAGGAAACTCTCCTTCAGGCCCTGGGATCCATATTAATGTGTAAAATAAAGAATAAAAATAAAAAATAGGGATATACTCACCCTCTCAGCAAATGAAAAGGAAAAATAATCAGCACCGCTGTAATGCGCTTACCCCTCGGGTGTGAAAATTATCCGTGTCGTCGTGACTCCATTGTCTCACATAACCGGCCTCTTGAGGGTGCAGCGTCCAAAAAGTTCATGAACTGTCAAATCAAGAGAAGAAAGTGATGCGCACTCCTGGGTCCGGTAAAAACTTTTCTTTATTGGGACATCTATACAGTGACAGGCGGGCGGGAGAAAACGTGCAAGAAAAACAGGACTACAGCTGTTTCGCGCAGACCTGTAGAAGCGCGGTCTGCGCGAAACAGCTGTAGTCCTGTTTTTCTTGCACGTTTTCTCCTGCCCGCCTGTCACTGTATAGATGTCCCAATAAAGAAAAGTTTTTTACCGGACCCAGAAGTGTGCATTACTTTCTTCTCTTGATTTGACATATACTCACCCTCTGACGCGCCCTGGTAGTTACCGCTGTAACCGGCAGCCTCCGTTCCTAAGAATGAGCCAGTGAAAGACCTGCAATGACGTCGCGGCTTGTGATTGGTCACGTGACTGCTCATGTGACCGCTCACACGACCAATCACAAGCCGCGACATCATCGCAGGTCCTAAACTCCTCATTCTTAGGAATGGAGGCTCCCGGTTACATCGGTAAGGTCCAGGGGCCGCCGGAGAGGTGAGTATATACATATTTTTTATTTTAATTCTTTATTTTTTACATGAATATGGATCCCAGGGCCTGAAGGAGAGTTTCCTGTTATGGTTCTCAATGGCAAGAGAACATAGCCCAGCAAACATAGAACTAGCTCTTGGAAGGATGGAAACTAAACTGACCATGAACTAAACCTGCCGCACAACTAACAGTAGCCGGGTAGTGTAGCCTGCGTATTATCCCTAGACGCCCAGCGCCGGCCGGAGGACTAACTAATCCTGGCAGAGGAAAATATAGTCCTGGCTCACCTCTAGAGAAAATTCCCCAAAAGGCAGACAGAGGCCCCCACAAATATTGGCGGTGATTTTAGATGAAATGACAAACGTAGTATGAAAATAGGTTTAGCAAAATTGAGGTCCGCTTACTAAATAGCAGGAAGACAGAAAGGACACTTTCATGGTCAGCTAAAAGCACTATCAAAACACCATCCTGAAATTACTTTAAGACTCTAGTATTAACTCATAACATCAGAGTGGCAATTTCAGATCACAAGAGCTTTCCAGACACAGAAACGAAACTACAGCTGTGAACTGGAACAAAATGCAAAAACAAACAAGGACTAAAGTCCAACTTAGCTGGGAGTTGTCTAGAAGCAGGAACATGCACAGAAAGGCTTCTGATTACAATGTTGACCGGCATGGAAGTGACAGAGGAGCAAGGCTAAATAGCGACTCCCACATCCTGATGGAAACAGGTGAACAGAGAGGATGATGCACACCAGTTCAATTCCACCAGTGGCCACCGGGGGAGCCCAAAATCCAATTTCACAACAGTACCCCCCCCTCAAGGAGGGGGCACCGAACCCTCACCAGAACCACCAGGGCGATCAGGATGAGCCCTATGAAAGGCACGGACCAAATCGGAGGCATGAACATCAGAGGCAGTCACCCAAGAATTATCCTCCTGACCGTATCCCTTCCATTTGACCAGATACTGGAGTTTCCGTCTGGAAACACGGGAGTCCAAGATTTTTTCCACAACGTACTCCAACTCGCCCTCAACCAACACCGGAGCAGGAGGCTCAACGGAAGGCACAACCGGTACCTCATACCTGCGCAATAATGACCGATGAAAAACATTATGAATAGAAAAAGATGCAGGGAGGTCCAAACGGAAGGACACAGGGTTAAGAATCTCCAATATCTTGTACGGGCCGATGAACCGAGGCTTAAACTTGGGAGAAGAAACCCTCATAGGGACAAAACGAGAAGACAACCACACCAAGTCCCCAACACAAAGCCGAGGACCAACCCGACGCCGGCGGTTGGCAAAAAGCTGAGTCTTCTCCTGGGACAACTTCAAATTGTCCACTACCTGCCCCCAAATCTGATGCAACCTCTCCACCACAGCATCCACTCCAGGACAATCCGAAGATTCCACCTGACCAGAAGAAAATCGAGGATGAAACCCCGAATTACAGAAAAAGGGAGACACCAAGGTGGCAGAGCTGGCCCGATTATTGAGGGCAAACTCCGCTAAAGGCAAAAAAGCAACCCAATCATCCTGATCTGCAGACACAAAACACCTCAAATATGTCTCCAAGGTCTGATTCGTCCGCTCGGTCTGGCCATTAGTCTGAGGATGGAAAGCAGACGAGAAAGACAAATCTATGCCCATCCTAGCACAGAATGCTCGCCAAAATCTAGACACGAATTGGGTACCTCTGTCAGAAACGATATTCTCCGGAATACCATGCAATCGGACCACATTTTGAAAAAACAGAGGAACCAACTCGGAAGAAGAAGGCAACTTAGGCAGGGGAACCAAATGGACCATCTTAGAGAAACGATCACACACCACCCAGATGACAGACATCTTCTGAGAAACAGGAAGATCCGAAATAAAATCCATCGAGATGTGCGTCCAGGGCCTCTTCGGGATAGGCAAGGGCAACAACAATCCACTAGCCCGAGAACAACAAGGCTTGGCCCGAGCACAAACGTCACAAGACTGCACGAAGCCTCGCACATCTCGAGACAGGGAAGGCCACCAGAAGGACCTTGCCACCAAATCCCTGGTACCAAAGATTCCAGGATGACCTGCCAACGCAGAAGAATGAACCTCAGAAATGACTTTACTGGTCCAATCATCAGGAACAAACAGTCTACCAGGTGGGCAACGATCAGGTCTATCCGCCTGAAACTCCTGCAAGGCCCGCCGCAGGTCTGGAGAAACGGCAGACAATATCACTCCATCCTTAAGGATACCTGTAGGTTCAGAATTACCAGGGGAGTCAGGCTCAAAACTCCTAGAAAGGGCATCCGCCTTAACATTCTTAGAACCCGGCAGGTAGGACACCACAAAATTAAACCGAGAGAAAAACAACGACCAGCGCGCCTGTCTAGGATTCAGGCGTCTGGCGGACTCAAGATAAATTAGATTTTTGTGGTCAGTCAATACCACCACCTGATGTCTAGCCCCCTCAAGCCAATGACGCCACTCCTCAAAAGCCCACTTCATGGCCAAAAGCTCCCGATTCCCAACATCATAATTCCGCTCGGCGGGCGAAAATTTACGTGAGAAAAAAGCACAAGGTCTCATCACGGAGCAATCGGAACTTCTCTGCGACAAAACCGCCCCAGCTCCGATTTCAGAAGCGTCGACCTCAACCTGAAAAGGAAGAGCAACATCAGGCTGACGCAGCACAGGGGTGGAAGAAAAGCGGTGCTTAAGCTCCCGAAAGGCCTCCACAGCAGCAGGGGACCAATCAGCAACATCAGCACCCTTCTTAGTCAAATCAGTCAATGGTCTAACAACATCAGAAAAACCAGCAATAAATCGACGATAAAAGTTAGCAAAGCCCAAAAATTTCTGAAGACTCTTAAGAGAAGAGGGTTGCGTCCAATCACAAATAGCCTGAACCTTGACAGGATCCATCTCGATGGAAGAGGGGGAAAAAATATATCCCAAAAAGGAAATCTTTTGAACCCCAAAAACGCACTTAGAACCCTTCACACACAAGGAATTAGACCGCAAAACCTGAAAAACCCTCCTGACCTGCTGGACATGAGAGTCCCAGTCATCCGAAAAAATCAAAATATCATCCAGATACACAATCATAAATTTATCCAAATAATCACGGAAAATGTCATGCATAAAGGACTGAAAGACTGAAGGGGCATTTGAAAGACCAAAAGGCATCACCAAATACTCAAAGTGTCCCTCGGGCGTATTAAATGCGGTTTTCCACTCATCCCCCTGCTTAATTCGCACCAAATTATACGCCCCACGGAGATCTATCTTAGAGAACCACTTGGCCCCCTTTATGCGAGCAAACAAATCAGTCAGCAGTGGCAACGGATATTGATATTTAACCGTGATCTTATTCAAAAGCCGATAATCAATGCACGGCCTCAAAGAGCCATCTTTCTTAGCCACAAAGAAAAAACCGGCTCCTAAGGGAGATGACGAAGGACGAATATGTCCCTTTTCCAAGGACTCCTTTATATATTCTCGCATAGCAGCATGTTCAGGCACAGACAGATTAAATAAACGACCCTTAGGGTATTTACTACCCGGAATCAAATCTATGGCACAATCGCACTCCCGGTGTGGAGGTAATGAACCAAGCTTAGGTTCTTCAAAAACGTCACGATATTCAGTCAAGAATTCAGGAATCTCAGAGGGAATAGATGATGAAATGGAAACCACAGGTACGTCCCCATGCGTCCCCTTACATCCCCAGCTTAACACAGACATAGCTTTCCAGTCAAGGACTGGGTTATGAGATTGCAGCCATGGAAATCCAAGCACCAACACATCATGTAGGTTATACAGCACAAGAAAGCGAATAATCTCCTGGTGATCCGGATTAATCCGCATAGTTACTTGTGTCCAGTATTGTGGTTTATTGCTAGCCAATGGGGTGGAGTCAATCCCCTTCAGGGGTATAGGAGTTTCAAGAGGCTCCAAATCATACCCACAGCGTTTGGCAAAGGACCAATCCATAAGACTCAAAGCGGCGCCAGAGTCGACATAGGCATCCGCGGTAATAGATGATAAAGAACAAATCAGGGTCACAGATAGAATAAACTTAGACTGTAAAGTGCCAATTGAAACAGACTTATCAAGCTTCTTAGTACGCTTAGAGCATGCTGATATAACATGAGTTGAATCACCGCAATAGAAGCACAACCCATTTTTTCGTCTAAAATTCTGCCGTTCACTTCTGGACAGAATTCTATCACATTGCATATTCTCTGGCGTCTTCTCAGTAGACACCGCCAAATGGTGCACAGGTTTGCGCTCCCGCAGACGCCTATCGATCTGGATAGCCATTGTCATGGACTCATTCAGACCCGCAGGCACAGGGAACCCCACCATAACATCCTTAATGGCATCAGAGAGACCCTCTCTGAAATTCGCCGCCAGGGCGCACTCATTCCACTGAGTAAGCACAGCCCATTTACGGAATTTCTGGCAGTATATTTCAGCTTCGTCTTGCCCCTGAGATAGGGACAACAAGGCCTTTTCCGCCTGAAGTTCTAACTGAGGTTCCTCATAAAGCAACCCTAAGGCCAGAAAAAACGCATCCACATTGAGCAACGCAGGATCCCCTGGAGCCAATGCAAAAGCCCAATCCTGAGGGTCGCCCCGGAGCAAGGAAATCACAATCCTGACCTGCTGAGCAGGATCTCCAGCAGAGCGAGATTTCAGGGACAAAAACAACTTGCAATTATTTTTGAAATTTTGAAAGCAAGATCTATTCCCCGAGAAAAATTCAGGCAAAGGAATTCTAGGTTCAGATATAGGAACATGAACAACAAAATCTTGTAAATTTTGAACTTTCGTGGTAAGATTATTCAAACCTGCAGCTAAACTCTGAATATCCATTTTACACAGGTGAACACAGAGCCATTCCAGGATTAGAAGGAGAGAGAGAGAGAAAGGCTGCAACATAGGCAGACTTGCAAGAGATTCAATTACAAGCACACTCAGAACTGAAGGAAAAAAAAAAATATATATATATTCAGCAGACTTCTCTTATCTCTCCTTTCTCTGTCAATTAATTTAACCCTTTTTGGCCGGTCAAACTGTTATGGTTCTCAATGGCAAGAGAACATAGCCCAGCAAACATAGAACTAGCTCTTGGAAGGATGGAAACTAAACTGACCATGAACTAAACCTGCCGCACAACTAACAGTAGCCGGGTAGCGTAGCCTGCGTATTATCCCTAGACGCCCAGCGCCGGCCGGAGGACTAACTAATCCTGGCAGAGGAAAATATAGTCCTGGCTCACCTCTAGAGAAAATTCCCCAAAAGGCAGACAGAGGCCCCCACAAATATTGGCGGTGATTTTAGATGAAATGACAAACGTAGTATGAAAATAGGTTTAGCAAAATTGAGGTCCGCTTACTAAATAGCAGGAAGACAGAAAGGACACTTTCATGGTCAGCTAAAAGCACTATCAAAACACCATCCTGAAATTACTTTAAGACTCTAGTATTAACTCATAACATCAGAGTGGCAATTTCAGATCACAAGAGCTTTCCAGACACAGAAACGAAACTACAGCTGTGAACTGCAACAAAATGCAAAAACAAACAAGGACTAAAGTCCAACTTAGCTGGGAGTTGTCTAGAAGCAGGAACATGCACAGAAAGGCTTCTGATTACAATGTTGACCGGCATGGAAGTGACAGAGGAGCAAGGCTAAATAGCGACTCCCACATCCTGATGGAAACAGGTGAACAGAGAGGATGATGCACACCAGTTCAATTCCACCAGTGGCCACCGGGGGAGCCCAAAATCCAATTTCACAACAGTTTCCTCTCCTCCAGACCCTGGGAACCATACAATGGGAACTTCCAATTCCGATTTCCGATATCACAAAAATATCGGAACTCGGTATCGGAATTCCGATACAGCAAATATCGGCCGATACCCGATACTTGCGGTATCGGAATGCTCAACACTAATTATTAATAATCATCAACATTTTTCTAATAATAAAAAAAGAAAGAAAATAAATATCTAAGCATATTTGGTATCACCATGTCCAATCTATCAAAATGTTAAATTCTAGCCTCTACTAGCTCCATTGATGGAAAAATTAAAAAACATGTTACAGGTCTGAGGAAATGACAACTATTAAGATCATACTGATGTGGAGAATGATCATTTTACTGCACACTCAATGCCATAAAAATTAAAGCCAAAATAACAACTGCAGAACTGAGGTCTTTTCACCCCTTCACCGTACTTGGATTTCTGTTCCTATTTTTATATGGTAAAGTGAATGGTGTCATTCAAAACTTTTTTTTTCTACAGCCTACGGCTCAATGTCAAGCCATGATAAATTGATGGATAAACGATCTGTAGGAAGATCATCGATCTTAAGCAAGCGTAGATAGGTTGACCCAGGTCTTCTCCACCGTTATCTTGATAGTATCAAGGCACTGGGTTGCTGGTCTTCCTCTTCGCCTTGTTCCTTGAATTCTTCTGACCATGATGTCCTTCTCCAGTGATTGTCGTCTTCGTATGATGTGACCAAAGGTGGCAAGTTGTAGCTTGGTGATTCTTGCTTCGAGTGACGTGTCTGGCTTGATTTGTTCCAAGTTTGATTTGTTTGTTCTTCTTGCCCTCCATGGTATTGATAACATTCTTCTCCAGCACCACATTTCAAAGGTGTTGATTCTTATTCTGTCTTGTTTCTTTATTGTCCAGGTTTTTCAAAACTATGCAGGATCCATGTCTTCATCACCAGTGAAATGTTCCTCATTTTGAAGACCTTGTCCAGTGGCTTCATTGTTGATTTGCCCATAGCTATTCTCCTACTGAATATTTACTTTTATCTACTGACTGGTGTCTACTGATTATTCTCCATTCAAACCTAGAACCCTAAAAAATAAGTTCTCATAAAACTATGTTAATAAAAGAAAAAAAACATGAAGAACATTCATACAAAATATAATCACTAAGATTGTGCATTTAATAAGGCAGAATTTTAAAGTCATACTGTGTGCATCTTCCTGCGCGCCCTTTTCCATCAATCTTGTAGATCAATATTCACATATAATGTTATTGTATATTTAGAAAAATATCATTTTTATAATTAAAATCTTACAAAGTCTACATTTATTTCTGGTTCCGTTTTGTGGTCCTGAACAAAACTTGCATTATTTAACATGACCACTAGATGTCAGTGGTAATAATTTACCAGCATTTTGCACACATACACAGCTGCCATAGCATGACAATCTATGAAAACACAACCTGTTCTTAAAGCAAACATAACATTTTCCTCCTGTGCACATGTAGGATGCTCAATCTCATCTGTTGTTTTGCACGCATAAAAATGTTTGGGAAAATTTTAAAAATTAGCTGCTGAGTGGTCACATGCTCTGCTGAAATGCTTATGTGATGCTAAGGTGTTTCATTATATGTATGTTAACAGCATTTTACTGTATGTGTGGATAGTTGTCACGACTATGTTGTCGGGTGTCCCGGGACCAGGGGCTCCTTCCCTGTATCTAATGCTAGGAGCGGCCTAGCTCACTCTATTCCCCAGATTACTTCTGATCGTGAATACGCCAGGGCCACATTTCTTGCCTTAGCTCCTGAATCCACCCTCAGTTTGTACCCTTCCCCCACCCAGGGAAGAGGGGAGTAGTAGTGTATCGTAATACACCAACCAGACTAAACAAGGTAATACAAACAGGGATAAAGGAAAATACCAATCATACAAATATAAACTACCGTTCAAAAGTTTAGGGTCACTTAGAAATGGTCTGGGATGGTCTGGGGTTGCTTTGGTGGTGGTAAAGTGGGAGATTTGTACAAGGTAAAAGGGATATTGAATAAGGGAGGCTATCACACCATTTTGTAATGCCATGCCATACCCTGTGGACAGCGCTTGATTGGAGCCAATTTCATCCTACAACAGGACAATGACCCAAAGCACACCTCCAAATTTTGTAAGAACTATTTAGGGAAGAAGCAGGCAGCTGGTATTCTATCTGTAATGGAGTGGCCAGCGCAGTCACCAGATATCAACCCCATTGAGCTGTTGTGGGAGCAGCTTGACCTTATGGTACAAAAAGTGCCCATCAAGCCAAACCAACTTGTGGGAGGGGCTTCTGGAAGCATGGGGTGAAGTTTCTCCAGATTACCTCAGCAAATTAATCCGCTTGAATTCCAAAAGTCTGCAATGCTGTAATTGCTGCAAAGGGAGCATTCTTTGATGAAAGCAAATTTGAAGGAAAAATGTATTATTTTAAATAAAAATCTTTTTTTAGAACCTCGTCAATGTCTGGACTAGATTTTCAATTCATTTGGCAACTCATTTAATTAATAAAAGTATGAGTTTTCATGGAAAACACAAAATTGTCTGGGTGACCCTAAACTTTTGAATGGTAGTGTACTCACAAACAACAGAGGTAAACACCGGGTAGTGGAGGATGGGGTAAATCCAAAGAAGGAGAAGGAGGGAAATTAGCACACATGCAAAACCTAGCATCAGTCTCAGATAAATCCACCAAATGCTTACTCAAACGGCCACAAACCACCATCTCCTAACAATGCAGCATAAGCTACTCTGGGCAAAGAGTGCTAGCCAGGGCTCAGATTATATAGAAGATGGGAGTAGCTAACAATGAACAGCTGAGAGCCTTAATGCAGGAACGTTTTCAAGAGCTCTCAATTAAGCAGATTAATTCCTGCACTGCTAAAATATAACTGCACCGTTTAATATGAAGGTAAAGTGCTTCTAATCAGTGCAGTAATAGGAGAAATCAGACGCTGTGGTCTTCTGGCTTCTTTTTATCGTGGTAAACCTGTGACAATAGTACTTTAAGTGATGGGAACAGTTTCCTCCATTTTTTTATGTGACATGGCACCTGGGCGAATTTCTTGTAATGCCATATAATTTAAGATTGCTGAGTGGGACCAAGTCTGTAACGAAGCTGGGACACAGACTCTGCAGATGCTACAAGTCTAAGAATTGTTCACTGCCTTCATGTCAAGTGTCTTTAGCATTTAGTACAGTCCTTCTGGCTGTTATAACCTTCTGAAAATGTGATGCAAACTCAGACGCCAGCTTCTACAGGTGTTCTGGAGGAATCTTAGCCTACTCCTCATGGATCATCGCCTCCTGGTCACTAATGTTTTTAGGCTTGCTGCTGCAATCAACTCCTAGCATTTTCTCCAGACAACTATGATGGCCACTCTAGAATCTAACAGGACTTTATCTGAAATGAATCATTGGTGAACTATGAGGTATGACCGGAATCATTATCTGGTTTTAAAGGTCCAATCACACCCAAGCTTTAGATTACTCACAAAAGGCATGATTTATTTTATGATTTTCTGATGCTTGATTGAATCCATGTTAACCTCCACAAGCTGTAAGTTTACAGTATCTGTGGAAACAAGGCAGTCACAGAGCATCACTGAGTCACCACCATGTTTCACTGTAGGCATCACTGAGTCATCACCATACTTCAGTGTATGCAATAGTGAGCTGCCACCATGCTTCACTGTAGGCGTCCCTGAGCCACCACCATGATGGCTCCAGAATGTTTTTTCAGCATATGCTTCATTGTTCCTGCTCTAGACATACCTCTGATCTAATAGACCTGAGAAGTTCTAGTTTTGTTTAATTGATACACAAAACAGAATATTCTGTGGCTCACTTATATGGCTTTGAGCATACTTGAGTCAACATGCTTTTGGGTCAGTAGAGGTGACATCTTGAAGTTCGGGCATGGAGATATTCAGCATTTAGTTTGCAACATGAAAAGTAAAACTTCAGTGCCTGCTGCCATCATTGCAGGTGATTTTCAGTAAGGGTTTTCATCTGCCTCCTTAAGATCCTGGTGACAGCCAGTGACAGCTTCCTCTTTCTGCCAAGTCTGGGTAGTGTAGTCAGTGTTCCGTTAACATAATAACCTTGAACTTAGGAACTCTGCCTCCAGCTGTATCTCTTGGAACATTCAATGTCTTTTTCTCCTTTTGCATCCTTGTCTTAGTTTATGCAAATCAATGATCTTTTCTTTTAACTTATTTGAACATTGTCTTGTCAACGCTAGAATATTAGTGACCTGGAGGCCATTGCCCATGAGGATAAGATTAAAATTCCTCAGAAAGACTGTCAAATGCTGTTGTGTGGCTAAGTATCACATTTGGAGCAGGTCATAACAGCCAAAGTGGCTCTACGAAGTACTAAAGACTCTTGTCAAGAAAGGATGAATATTTCTGAGGCTAACTATGAAGGCAGTCAATGAAAGTGTCATTTTGTGTTGAATTTAAAGAAATTGTTATATTAGTTGTATTGACCGATTCAAACTGTTCTTTTCCAAACAGCAGAAAATAATGTAAATGTTATTAATAAATCTAATGTGCCATGGAGGTTGAATCAATTCAATTGGATAACTACCTGTGAGTGTTCAAATTAATGCTTATTTGTGTACAGACCAGTTCTACCAGACAAAGAGCTGTTGATTGCACAAGATAGGGCAAATGTAAAGGGGATGTTTGCTTTGAACAGTTCCTATTTGCAATAAAGGTGTACTAATTTCCTTGCCACCATCAGTTTGAACAGTAATAAACTCTCTGGACCCTCCATATCAATGATTCGGTCCTTGCCGCATCTTCAGAGCCCTGGAAGGAATCCGCTGAAGAAAGTGTCTTCATGTCTGCATGTGCTGAGCCCTCTCGGGCTTCCTCAAAGCCGAAAGGTTTGGTCTATTATGATGGGCCCAGGAATTTCAGGATGAGCAGCGCCAATCTGAAAACGTGACAATGATCGGCTGGGTAACAGGGAGCAGTGAAGGGAGCCAGAGAGGTGAGTATAAGTGTTTTTTCTTTTACATATTACACTAATTATGTTTTGGGGTCTAGTGAGACTCCAGGGTCTAATAAAGGATATTAAATTCACGGAGAATACCTTTGAATTTCTCTGGAAAATCTGCAAGAACTGGTGAAATCGAATTTTGCCTGATCCAATCATCTACAACCCCTGGCAAAAATTATGGAATCACTGGCCTTGGAGGATGTTCATTCAGTTGTTTAATTTTGTAGAAAAAAAGCAGATCACAGACATGGCACAAAACTAAATTTTTTCCTCAGAATTGAGTTATTCCATAATTTTTCCCCTATGCTTGGTAAAAAAAAGTAACCATTACTGACTACCACATTTTTTTATCTTGATTTCTATTAGTGTTTCTTACAGCCAGAAAGTTGACATTTGAAATGATTTTAGTTTTGTGCCATGTCTGTGATCTGCTTTATTTCTACAACTGAATGAACATCCTCCAAGGCCGGTGATTCCATAATTTTTGCCAGGGGTTGTATAGTAGTCATGACTAGTGATGAGTGAATATATTCGTTACTCGAGATTTCTCGAGCACGCTTGGGGGTCCTCTGAGTATTTTTTAGTGCTCGGAGATTTCGTTTTCCTCACCTCAGCTGAATGATTTACATCTCTTAGCCAGCTTGATTACATGTGGGGATTGCCTAGCAACCAGGCAACCCCCACATGTACTTATGCTGGCTAACAGATGTAAATCATTCAGCTGCGGCGGTGAAAACTAAATCTCCGAGCATTAAAAAATACTCGGAGGACACTCAAGCATGCCTCGGAAACCTCGAGTAACGAGTATATTCACTCATCGCTAGTCATGAGCGAACGTGCTCGGATGACGTCTTATTCGAGCATTCTTGGGTGTTATCTGAGCACCTGTGAGGGCTTGTATATTATGTTCAAGTCCCTGTAGCTGCATAATGTTTGGCTGTTATACAGCCTCAACAGATGTGGGTATTGCCTTTTTGTTAGTAAACCCCCACATGTGTGTTGAGGCTGTGTAACAGCCACAAATATACAGCTGCAGGGACTCGTGCATATTATATGAGCACTCCTAGATGCTTGGGTCACACCCGAGCATGCTTGGATAAGACGTTATCTGAGCACGTTCGCTTACTACTATCTATAGTAAATGATTAGAGATGAGCAAATCTATTTGCATAACTCTAATCCTGTAGCCACATCCGTAATCTATGGTCCCTCCGAAACGCCTGCTTCCTGTCTGAATTACTTGATGTTCTTTTTATTAGCCATTCTGGCATGATGTGGTATATGCATCGTGACATAGTGATGATGTCTTGCCAGACCAGCTGATCAAAAGAGGATTTCAGGATGCCAGTATAAAAGAGGCAGTCTGCAGATCTACTGTCTTGTGGCATCATAGTACTAAAGTTATCAATGGATCCTGTGAATTTATTCACTCATCACTATAAATTAAGCCTTAAGGGACTTTATTCCAATGATATGGTATAAATTGCTGACCATGATGACCATTGCTGTTTTTTTCTTCTCACTGCTGGTATCTCCCTCAGTCCTGAGAATAAGGTTCTGTAGAGGCCCATCTTAGATTGAGCAGAGGTGCATATACTCAGCCTTCAACCAATACATTGTCTATAGGACTATCGAGCACTGTACTCTGCTTTCTCCAGCAAGTCCCATAGACATTAAATTTAATAGAAGTTAAGCATGTGCACCTCCACTCCATTCAAGAAGGGATCTCTACAGAGTTTACACTCCAGAGCTCTGTCTTAGGATCACTGGTGGTCTCAACGAGGGGTGTCACCAGGAATTTCAGGGCCCCATGCTGCCAAAATTTTAGAGCCGCCTTGAGATTTTGCCTAGGCTCCACCACAGCTCTGCCTCCACTCAAGCTCCATCTACAAACCTTGAATCTTCCACAGTCCCACCACCCACTCTTGGAAAAACTCCAGTTCTGCACCGCGTCCTCACCAATCACACATTAAGAGTTCTCATAGAACACCATATCACATACATAGCCATCAGCTTTTGTTTAGGGCAAAAGATTTTTTAAGCCTGCCACCACGACAAGGTATACTCTTTTGGCAGGTCCCTACTCTATTCTAATCTATTAAACAAAAATCCCAAAATCTTTAAGGGAATGTTTCACATACATTTTTCAAAATGACCAATAATAATACCACATACAAGGAATAAATACCTTCACACCATGACCAGATCACATATTACCACAACACAGTGACCGAATAATATCACACACAGGGAGCAAATACTACCTTACCATGACCAGACAACATAGTAGCCCAACAATACCACATACAAGGAACAAATATTGCTACACCATGACCAGATCACATATTACCACAACATAGTAATCAAATACTACAATGATGATCATTAATAAAAAACACAATACTAATATTACCATAAGAACCATTATACACACTAGCTCTGCGTTTAGTATACAGTGTATAGTGTCAGTGTACAGGTATTACAGGGATCACAAGTTATATCATACACAGCAGCTCTGTATATAGTGTCAGTGAACAGATAATACAGGGATCACTGGAGACATTATCCATAGGAGCTCTGTATATACTGTCAGTGTACAGGTAATATAGTGATTCACCAGTGACATTATACACAGGAGCTCTGTATATAGTGTATAGTGTACAGGTAATACAGTGATCACAAGTAACATTATACACAGGAGCTCTATATAGTGTATATTGTCAGTGTACAGTTAATACAGGGATCATCAGTGATGTTATACACAGGAGATCTGTACATATCATACAGTGGACAGTTTCAGTGTAAAGGTAATACAGAGATCACCAGTGCCATTATGCACAGGAGCTCTGTATATAGTGTACAGGTAATATAGTGATCACCAGTGACATTATAGAAAGGAGCTCTGTACATAGCGGCAGTGTACAGGTAATAGAGGAATCACCAGTGACATTATACACAGGAGCTTTGTATTTAGTGTATTGTGTAAGTGTACAGGTAATACAATGATCACCAGTGACATAATACACAGAAGCTCTGAATATAGTGTCAGTGCACAGGTAATACAGTGATCACCGAGGACATTATACACAGGAGCTCTGTATATGGTGTCAGAGTACAGGTAATACAGTTACTCACCAGAGACATTATACACAGGAGCCCTGTATATAGTGTATAGTGTCAGTGTAAAGGTAACACACTGACTCACCGGTGATGTATCTATTTGAAGTCAATCATCTTCGCTTCTTCATCCAGCGTAGACCACCATCACTTCTTCCAGCCAGAACTTGTCTCTGCAGAAAATAAAACATAGTTATCTAGAGCATCTACTTTTTCCTCAACTTCTACACTGCGCAGCTGAATGCAGACATGCATCTACCATTAATATATAAGTAGTTGTTATGCAACCACAATTCCAAATATAAATTGTAATCACCACTGTGCCCCCACTAACTATAAATATCCACATTCCCCACCCAATAAATAAACAAATTGATTAGCACCTGTACTCTTTTCCCAATTCATTACCAGTCAGACTCCTGCATCCTCAACACCCCCCAGTCTTTACCTCCCACTCCCCCAATTCATTATATTTACATGCCCCCTCCACCTCAAATCATTATGCTATGTCCTCTCTCTTCTCTCATCCCCACCCTCTATTCATTATCAACTGCTCTCCACTACCCTCGCTTCATCATTATTTGCTCCGCACTCAATACATAATTTAATCTCCCCACTCTTAGTTTATCATTATTTGTTGCCCCAATTAATATTTCTTTGTCCACCACCCTCCACTCTCAATTCATCATTGTTCACTGTCCCCCATCCTCCGGTATGAATACATCATCATTTACTCCCCTCACCCTCAATTCAGAGGCAAATACTCTCCGAGTCCCATACAGCAGTAAGTACAGTGATGCCCTGATGGCGACCCTGGTCTCAATTATCGGACACCCAACAATTATTACATTACCCCCAATCATATGGACCATGCATTATAAGTCATGAAACTTTACAATGCATGTCTTCTCAAAGCTAACATTTCCAAAGCTGATAGTTTGCTGCAATCGCAGTAGAATAATGCAATCCACCGTGATAGAAATACATAACAGTGGCACAAATCTCTCCTGTCCTGTTAAATGTATTATCTAGGACTTCAAGCTGTTTAAGCTAAATTATATTATTGGAAAGTTGTCAAACTTGTCATTGTACGATGCACACTGTAAGCTTTATTTACATAAAACCAGAAAAAATCTTCTCATTTCTACATTTCCATCACTATCTCACTGATAATTACACATAGATTTTGCCGCGGTGAATTGATTCAAAAAGAATTATGACCCTATTAGTAATTGGCTTGTGAGAGGACATTTCAAGTTCTTCTTATCTAATGCACAGGAATTGAACATTTCTTTAAAGGGAATCTGTGAATCTGTCACCATGCTTTTGCTATGCAATCTTAGAGCAATATGATGTAGGGGCTGAGTCCCTGATTCCAGGGATGTGTCACTTCCTAGGCTCTGTCTTGCTGTTTCAATAAAATTAGTGTTTTATCAGCAGGAGATTATCACTATAGGACTAGTTGCCTCATGCCATGTAGTCCTCTTGCTCTGTGTAACTCCGCCCCCCCACTGATTAGCAGCTTTCTGTCAATGCATAAAGTACAGAGGAAGCAGCCAATCAGTGGTGTGGGCGGGGTTATACAAAGCTCAGCATTTGAGCACTGCTAGATCTGTAGCAGAGAAAACTGTGATTATATCAATGTGACAGCAGGCAGAACAGCAAGTGACATATTGCTGGAATCAGGGTCCAAGCCCCTACATCGTGCTACTCTCAGATTACTGTTTTTGCTCCCATCTTTCATGAGCTGAGCTCAAAAATGTAATTTTTTCTATGGATATAAAATGCCTTTTACTCTCAAATATTATTCAGAAATTTGAGTAAATGTATGTTAGTGACCCCTTCTCCTCTGCCCAGATAATCATCCCCCTCATCGGTGTGGCATACCAGATGCTGATTAGACATATGATTATTGCACGGGGGGGCCTTAGGGTGACCACAATAAAAAGCCGCTCTATAATGTGCAGCTTTATCACACAGCACAATGCCACAGATGTTGTAAGTTTTGAGGGAGCGTGCAATTGGCATGCTGACTGCAGGAATGGCCACCAGAGCTGTTGCCCGTGTATTGTATGTTCTTTTCTCTGCCATAATCCGTCTCCAAAGGTGTTTCAGACAATTTGGCAGCACGTCCAACTGGTCTCAGAACCGCAGACCACGAGATACCACACCAGTCCAGGACCTCAACAGCCAGTATCTTCACCCCCAAGAGAGTCTGAGACCAGACACCTGGACATTTGCTCTAACAATCAGCTTTCTTAACCAAAGAATTATATCATCGTAACCAACTTGTGTGGGCAAATGCTCACATTCGATGGTGTCTGGCACGTTGGAGAGGTGTTCTCCTCATGGATGAATCCCAAGTTTTACTGTACAGGGCAGATGGCAGACTGTGTGCATGGCGTCGTGTGGGTGAGGGGTTTTGCTGATGTCAACGTTGTGAATCAAGTGGCCCATGGGGGCAGTGGGGTTATGGTATGGGCAGGTGTATGCTATGGACAATGAACACAGGTGCATTTAATTGATGCCATTTTACATGCACAGAGATACCATAACAAGATCCTAAGGCTGCTTTCACACATCAGGTTTTCAGTGTCAGGCTAAATCCGGCGAATGTTGGAAAAACTGGATCCGGTGCAGATTGTGAAAAACTGATACGACGGATCCGTTTTTTTGACAGATCCGGCTAGCCTATCTAGATTATTGGATAAAAAAATTTTTTGGAGCAAGCTCAGTTTAAAAAACCGGATCAGGCCGCCGGATCCACCTTTTTCCGGATCCGGCACCATCTGGCTCCCATAGGTTTCCATTCTAGCAAACAGCCGGAAGCGCCAGATCAGGCTTTTTCGCCGGAGACAAAAAACGTTGCTATGGATGTTTTTTCAAGAAACCGGAAGCGGCAGATTTGCCGGATCCGGCGAAAACCGGACGAAACGCAATGTCATCCGGTGCAATCCGGCACTAATGCAAGTCTATGGGAAAAAACCTGATCAGGCGGTAACATTCGCCTGATCCAGTTTTTTTGAAAATTAGCTGGATTTAGCCTGACACTGAAAACCTGATATGTGAAAGTAGCCTAAGGCCCATTGTTGTGCCATTAATCCATGACCACCACCTCATGTTGCAGTATGATAATTAATGGCACAATGTTCCAAGTATCTGTACACAATTCTTGGAAGCTGGAAACATCCCACTTCCTGCATGGTCAGCATGTCGCCCATTGAGTATGTTTGAGATGCTCTGGATTGGCGCATACGACAGAGTGTTCAAGTTCATGCCAATATCCAGCAACTTCGCCCAGCGGAAATAAATGTGTATAACAATACATATGCAATTGCAATAATTTTCTGGGAGAAATACTTAATTTTCTGGAAAATTTCAAGGGTGTCAACACTATCGGCCATGACTGTATACATATACAGTTGAAATCAGAAGTTTATAACCACTATACAAAGAGACACATATGCGTGTTTTTCTCAATATCCGACATGAAATCAGAATAAACCTTTCCCATTTTAGGTCAATTAGGATTACCATAATTATTAATTAATGCCAAATGCAAGAATAACGAGAGAGATAGAGAATGTTTTAGGGTATGTGCACACGTTGCTTATTTCATTGAGGATTTTTCCGCACAGCTTCTGAAAAATCCACAGATAAAACACGCTGCGTTTTACCTGCGGATTTACTGTGGATTTTGTGCGGATTTCTGCTGCATTTTTACACCTGCGGAATCCAATTATGGAACAGGTATAAAACATTGTGGAATCCGAGCAAAGAATTGACATGCTGCGGAAAATAAACCGCAGCGTTTCTGCAGCATGAGCACTGCGGATTTGGTTTTCAATAGAATACATGTGTACAACACATGGAAAACTGCTGCGAATCCGCAGCATCAAATCCACTGCGGATCCACAGCCATCTTACTGCAAAGTCAAAAGTTTACATACACTAAGACTACTATGCCTATAAACAATTCTGGCCTGCCCATATGATGATATCATGTGTTCGGGAGCTTCTGATGTTTTTTTGCCAACATCTGAGTTAATTAGAGACACATCTGTGGATGTATTTTAATGCACACCTAAAATACACTGCTTCTTTGTGTAGCATCATTGGAAAGTCTAAAGAAATCAGCCAAGATATCAGGAAGAGAATTGTGGACTTGCACAAGTCTGGCTCATCCTTGGGTACAATTTTACGATACCTGAAGGTGCCTATTTCATCTGTACAAACAGTTATACGTAAGTATAAACAAGATTGGAATGTCCAGCCATCATACCGCTCAGGAAGGAGATGGGTTCTGTGTCCCAGAGATAAATGTGCTTCGGTTAGACACGTGCATATCAACCCAAGGACAAAAGCAAAAGACCTTGTGAAGATGATGGCGGAAGCTGGTATGATTGAGTCAATATCCACAGTGAAACAAGTACTGTATTATTATTATTATTATTATTTATTTATATAGCATCATTGATTCCATGGTGCTGTACATGAGAAGGGGTTACATACAAGTTACAGATATCACTTACAGTAGACAAACTTACAATGACAGACTGATACAGAGGGGCAAGGACCCTGCCCTTGCGGGCTTACATTCTGCAGGATTATGGGGAAGGAGACAGTAGGTTGGGGGTTGCAGGAGCTCCGGTGTTGGTGAGGGGGTAGCTTCGGTAGTGATGAGGAGGCAGCGGGGTCAGTGCAGGCTGTAGGCTTTCCTGAAGAGATGTGTTTCCAGGTTCTGTCTGAAGGATCCGAATGTGGTGGATAACCGGACGTGTTGGGGCAGAGAATTCCAGAGGATGGGGGATATTCGGGGGGAGAAGTCTTGGAGGCAATTGGGTAAGGAGCGAATTAGTGTAGAGGAGAGAAGGAGGTCTTGGGAGGACCGGAGATTACGTGAGGGAAGATATATGGAGATTAGTTCAGAGATATGTGGAGGAGACAGGTTATGGATGGCTTTGTAGGTCAGTATTAGTAATTTGAACTGTAACAACGTGGGCTGAAAGGCCACTCTGCCAGGAAGAAGCCATTACTCCAAAAGAAACATAAAAAAAGATTAATGTTTGCAGATGTGGAGCGCCCGTTAGGACAGTGGGGTACTTAAAGGGGTGGTCACAGAGGCGGTGACCCGGTCCGTGGCCCTGGCTGTCCAACAAAAATGAAGGGATGTGGAAAATAAAATCTATGGGGGACAATTCATGACGCCACCTGTGGTGTTCAGCCAGGATGGCCGATGCTGCTTAAAGGGACCACTGTGGCAGATGGTAACGCAGCGAGGATGGTTCTACTCCCCACAGGTGGAGCGGGGGGCCCCATGGCTAACAGTACAGTTGGTAAGGGATGATTGATGGTGGGGTGCAAGACTGAGGGTACAGGAAATAAATGGAGGACACAGGGATTGCAGTTTCCTTTACCTTTTTATTAGTAAATTGCAGGTGCAGTCCGGGGCACAGGTTACAGGTGTGGATGGAGTCTTGGCGGCCTGGGAGTATCTTGGGATCCACTTAGCCAGGTGGGTTCAGAAGCCTTCCTTTTTGCGCTGTACTCACTGTCCCTTGCTGCCTGAAGCTTTGCTTAAGCTCCTCTCAGTGTCTGTTACTCCTAACCCATATGGTTAACAGCATGAGCCTTTCATGGGCACTGTCTTCTCACTGGCAGCCCTAGGCTCCTGACCTGCTGTGATGCTTCCAGGTGTCAGATGGGCAAGGAGACCTGCAATCTCCTGCCCACCGGTTCTAGTTGCTAGGCCTAGTCTCCGTGCAACCACAGACTCCGGTGTCTGGTTTCTTTTGCGCTTAATCCTGGGAAGAGCTCAATCACAGCTTTGCTCCCAGTCTCTCTCCTCACAAGCTTCCTCTCCCTCCTCTGTTTCACACTTCACTTCCGAACCCCACCTCCAGACCAGAACTTATAGGGAAGCTCCCCTGAAACTAGGTTTAGCGCTCCCCCTAGTCAGGAAGGTGTTGTATGTTTGTGTTACCTGCTAAGGAGATCCCTCCTTACTTCCAGGCATGATATCACCCCCCTGTGAGGAAGGCAATAAAATTGTGGCAACTGAACTCCTGGGGTGCCACAGAGGCACACAGGAATAAAGACCTTTATTTTTGGAGACATGTCCTGTGGTCTGATGAAACTAAAATTGAACTTTTTGGGCATAATAACCATCATTACGTTTGGAGGAAAAAGGGAGAAGCTTGGAAGCCTAAGAACACCATCCCAACTGTGAAAATTAATTATTGAGGGTTAGAGAAGATGGAACTGGATCAACTCACTAAATGCTGTAACAGCTTCTTCCTAAAAAAAATGGGGTACTTCAGTTGGGTGAGAACTTTTTTTTAAGATTGGTGCCAAATTATTATAATTTATTGATGCCACATTTTATGGAATTTCATGTAAAATTTAACACTAAAATATGCACTATATTCATTTTAATAACAAACAAAAAAGATAAAATAGCACCTTGCATTTTGTACAGAGAACCAGTGCGGTTGTTGGCCCCTGGCAATATGATTGTAAGGTGAAGTATGTATATAGATTGCAATTACTGCTGACATCTAAACAACATTAACAAAGACTATATTGGATTTTTCAGGTAATCAAAGGTTATATTATTAAAAGCTTACAAGAATCATGAGTGCAGCAATAAATCAGTTCCCAAAGTGAAAAGCTCATTCTGCACAAAAATGGAAAGTCTAGTGTAAATATACTAGAATGTGGTGCAATTACAACGACGAGGTTCTGCCTCATTCCAGATACCGGACTGTGTGCAAATAGGAAATTGATATTATATTAAATTGTCAATATTAGGACATTGATTTCTTTACATTCATATACAAGGTTTGGTTGTTACGGGGCAAATAAATCAATATTAGTCCTTGATTCACATTGCTTTTTCAGTATGGAAGATATTTTGATGGAAGATTTAGATTATTTCATTTAGAATGATTTTGAAATGTAATAAATGCAAAAGATTTATATGATTAAAAAACATTGCTGAAACAATACCACACCTGTCCACAGGCTGTGGGTGATATTGAGGCTGTCCACTGTAATGGAGCTAAGCTGTAATACCGAATATAACCCATGGACAGGTGGGCTGCTGTTTCTGGAAAAAAAAATCAGCTATGTTTTTGTTATCATGCATAGTTTCTACATAGGTTTATTTGGACATAGGGTTAAATATCATGGTGAACATTTAGTTAATTACCCTTCCAGGATCCAGCGCCAGACTTTGCTTTGATTATATAGGCAGTGAATCACCACTTGCTTGAAAAATACCTGTATGGTTGAAACGTTGTATTTGGCACAATAAAGGACTTTTTATACTTCACCTGGATTCGATGCTGTCCTTCACTTTGCTGCAGTATGTACTTTTCCATTTGGGTCCAGTGGAACTAGGACGGGCATCACTATATGAGTTGTGCTGTCGGCTATTTTCTAATATACTGACATTTCCAAGTCTGCTACATTGCTGGGCTCTGCTACCACACTCCACTCTGCTCCATTTCTACTATGAATCTCCCGGTCTACCCAGCTCAGCAAAACTGACAAGACCACTCTGCTTCTGTCACAATTCTACTTTGCCAAACATCCTAAGATTATCACCAGCCTTTAAAGCCCCTTATACTTCATCTGCCATACAGCCTCCATTGCTCCAACCGATTCACTTTGCATCAACGTCATCTGACCTGTGGCTTCAAGGATCCAACTTAACCACCTTCTGGCATCAGACATAATGTTCTGTCCATGAGCCCTGGGCCTATTTGACCAGGAAGGCATTATTTTATCCGCGCAATCGCCCGCACACACAGGGGGGTGTGTGTACAGGCGATCGCTGCCGGGTGTCAGCTGACAGCCGGCACTAAGTGCCAGTAGTGGTCACAGACAACGGCAGTTTGCAATTTTCACTTGGCAACATTTATTGCTGCTTATTTCTAGAAAATACCCATGGAGTCAAAAATGGTCACTACGCCTGTACATAAATTCCCCAAGGGGTATAGTTTCCCAAATGCGGTCACTTGAGGGGGTATTCTGCACTGTGCTGATGTAAAGTAGACACGTGGAAAATGTTACTTATTAAGTATTTTGTGTGATATATCTCTGTGATTTAAGGGCATGAAAATTCAAAGATGGAAAATTTGCAAAATGTTCTAAATTGTCGCCAAATGTCCATTTTTTCACAAATAAACGCAAGTCATTTCAAATAAATTTTGCCACTATCATGAAGTACAATATGTTATGGAAAAACAATCTCAGAATCACTGGGATCCATTGAAGCTTTCCCGAGTTATTACCTCATAAAGGGACAGTGGTCAGAATTGTAAAAATTGGCCCGGTCATTAATGTGTAAACCATCCTCGGGGGTAAAGGGGTTAACAGAAAAAATACAACTTAGTTTTGCTTTCTTTAAGTGGCTCTTAAGTACCCTAGTCAGTAAAAGTGCAATCAGGGTTCACTGTGAGACACAATGAAGGGATAAAACTCTTCGACAAGGGCAATGGAAGCTCTGAGGTGTCCTTATAGTCCCTATAGTCATAAGTTTCTAGGAGGAATAATAGAAGAACAACACAATGTAGAATTCAGAAAAACATGACCCAGAATTGTTATCTCACCAAGAATCCAAGTATTTACTAGAATGCACATGTCTGGAGAACTGACACATTGTCTTATGGACTATCGAAAATAGTTTTTTTAAATAAATGCCACTTTTCATCAGTTTAGTATTGAACTCTTCTTCAAGGGAATAGGACTGAGTTGCATTTCCAGGACACTCCATGGACGAGAGCAGCACTGTTGGTCGTATCAAAGACAATCCCTTCAGTCTGTTCTTCATTTGATCAAGCAGCTCTAAAACTCTTGTAACTTTGTCTCACAGGACATGGACAAGAATGATTTAAAAAAAGACCAACTGTTTAAATTCAATGTTATCCCATATATCACACCAAACAGAAAATATTAAGAAATTATTTTCTTTTCTTTTTTTTTCTTTTCATTTTGCACACCTTTCAAAACTATGCTGCAAATGTGACAATTGCAACCACACACTGACCACAAGCGTGACATGTTCATGTCACCTCACCAGTACCAATGTCTGGCTCTTAGGGTAGGGCCACACAATCGTGCGGTCTGATGTTTTCCAAGGACCCTAACAGACTGAGATTTTCAATATATACTTCCATACTGTGGAATAATACTATTCAAGTCCCGTAAAGGGAGTAAACAGAGTAAGGTAAAAAAGTTTTTATAAATAAATATAATTAAAAAAAGAAATGTAAAAAAAAAGATCTTTACTTCAAGGAGCGTTCACCTTTGATGAAGAAACCCACATCCTTTCCTCTGGACCATAGCCCTTCCAGTGCACCAAGTACTGTAGCGAACGACGTTGAAGGCGAGAATCTACAATCCTCGAAATTTGAAACTCTAGGTCTCCATCAACCATTATTGGAGGAGGCGGTGGGGGTGAGGGCTCAAGGGATTCCACATATCTCTTGAGCAAAGACCTGTGAAAAATATTATAGATCTTAAGAGCCTGAGGCAGCTCAAGACGAAATGCTGCTGGACCAATTGCGGCAGGTAATAATGTCACACAACATGTAGGAAAGACTAAGTGCGACATGAAGGGATAAGGGAAAGGGAACCCAACACTCGGTAAGAAGGGAATGGAGACTCCTAGGCAGATCAATCATAACCCTGTCTGCCCTATCATCCCCATATAGCTTCCGCACCTAGCAGGATACCTAATCCCTGCCTGGCCTTGACGATAAGACCTGCATTTGGAATGACAGGATGAGCTCTAGTCAATCCCCACTACCACCACACAAACAAGGGGAACACTTAGCTTGAGTAGACTCAGAGAGAAATACAGATGTCCTCCAGCAACACTAAGGAGGAAGATAGCAGGCTGCTATAGCTCCAAGCCTCAACATTGAAATGGAAATAGAAATATCACCCCAACTCCCAGCAGCCAGCTGGGAGTTATAGACACCCCAGTCCAGGCATGTCAACTAGAGCAGGGGGAGTTTGCCACTGGGTCCTAGGGTCAGAAGACCAGGAAGAAGTCTGTAAAGCAAACTTCTGAGACCTAATACAGTTAGATACAGAGCAATAGTCTGCAGCCTCTGACACACACATGACAAATATGTCCCTTCTCTGGAGATGTTATTTTGGATTAAAAAAAATTCTGTATAAGTGTGCATGTGTAAGTGTCACCGGTATTTGTGAAAAATGACACCACAAGTACCTTATATAGATTGACTGTCTTGTAAAGATTCTTGCTGAGCAGCAGTTGTAAGCAGATTCTTAGGAAATTTGATCTAGGCATTTATACCAGCACTAACAGTGTTTCAGAGATAATTGTGAAAAATAAAGGGATGAGGAACTGTATATTGTAAAATTTCACAACTAGGGAAGGGGAGAGTGGAGACCCCTAGGCAGATCTAATGTAACCCTGTCTGCCCTATCATCCCCATATAGCTTCCACCAGTAGCGTAGCTACCGGGGGGCAGAGGGTGCAAGGGCCCTGGGCCTAGTGCTCAGAGGGGGCCCACCCAGAGCTACGCTACTGTAACTGCATTGGCGTGCACAGCGCTCAGATACAGTTACATTCTGTTGCAGAGCAGGTAGAACCGATACAGCTGACCGCATTGATGAGGAAAGGAGCGCGCAGCGCTCCTTCCCCCATCACCCCCTATCAGCTTCTGACGTCACCAACGCTGACACTGACGGGACGCGATGACGTCACTGACCGGCGCCAGCGGTCTGGAGGTGAGCAGGAGCAGGGAGCAGCGCAGGAACCAGGAAGAAGTGAGGTGAGTTTTTATTGTTTTTCTTTATGGGGGTGCAGCCTTATACTACAGAGTCTGTCTGGGAAATGGGGGTTGCTGCCTTATACTACAGAGTCTGCCTGTGGGGAGGGGGGCTGCCTTATACTACAGAGTCTGCCTGGGGGCAGGGGGCTGCCTTATACTATAGAGTCTGCCTGTCGGGGGGGTGCCGCCTTATACTACAGAGTCTGCCTGGGGAAGGGGGGTGCTGCCTTATACTACAGAGTCTTCCTGGGGGTGAGGGTGCTGCCTTATACCACAGAGTCTGTCTGTGGGGGGGGTGCTGCCTTATGCTACAGAGGCTGCCTGTGGGGGGCTGCTTTATACTACAGAGTCTGCCTGTGGGACAGGGTGCTGCCTTATACTACAGAGTCTGTCTGTGGGACAGGGTGCTGCCTTATACTACAGAGTCTGCCTATGGGGTGCTGCCTTATACTACAGAGTCTGCCTATGGGGGCTACATTATGCAATATAGTCTGCCTATGGGAGCTACCTTATGCTATAGAGTCTGCCTATGGGGGTGCATTATACAATATAGAGTAGGCCTATGGGGAGTGCATTACACTATATGGAGTCCTATGGTGAATGTATTATACTATATTGAGGACTATCTGGTGCATTATACTATATGGAGGCTATATAAGGGGTTATCATACAGTGTGGGGATTACATTGAGGGGGTCACCTTACAGTGTTGGAGCCATCAAACAGTTTGGGGCTACTAAGGGGTCGGTATACTGTGTGGGGGTGCATTACAGTGAGGGGGCATTATTCTGTGTATAAGAGAGCATCATGCTGTGTATAGGGGAGCCGTACAGGGGGAGACTCGGGATATTATTAAATGTAAAGTGGGCACTTACTGTTATAGGGGAACTCAGGTTACTGTGACTATCAAAGGGGCACACAGGGCAATATTACTTTCTAGGGGGCATAATGTGGGCACTGTTTTCTAGGGCACTTGCACCTGGCATTACTATATTATAGAGGGGTGCTTTAGAATTTAGAGGGCACATAGTAACACACAGCAGGTGCAGTAATAGGGACACATATGGCAGCAGTGGCTCAGTATTGGAGTATCAGGGGCAGTAATAGGGACACATAGGGCAGCAGCGGCTCAGTATTGGGGTATCAGGTGGAGTAATAGGGACACATACGGCAGCAGAGGCTCAGTATTGGAGTATCAGGGGCAGTAATAGGGACACATACGGCAGCAGCGGCTCAGTATTGGGGTATCAGGGGCAGTAATAGGGACACATATGGCAGCAGCGGCTCAGTATTGGGGCATCAGGGGCAGTAATAGGGACACATACGGCAGCAGCGGCTCAGTATTGGGGTATCAGGTGCAGTAATAGGGACACATACGGCAGCAGCGGCTCAGTATTGGGGTATCAGCAGGATGAGGAGGTTGTGCAGGTTGGGTATAGATGGTGATGGATGGAATATGAGAAGTGAAACGTGTCTTTGTCGTATTCTCTGCAGACGAGTCCTGGCTGGAGAAGTCGTCATGTCAGTCTGGGCCAGACGGAAAAGACGTGAAAAGTGAACGATTCCATCAGAAAGGACGTCAGCGGTAAGTCATTATCTGTAACAGTGCTGTGATCTCTTATATGTTCTGTAGGACTGGTATCTACCACTGACCATATGGCGGTAATATCAGTGTTGGTCGTTATATAGAGATTATTTTCAGTAACAGCACGGTCATCTGCTGAGGTGAGTATTAGGGTGCTTCACCAAGTTGTAACCAAGGTTACCTGGTTAGGAGCCCACTCAGAAGCTTCTCCCCCCTGAACCAAAACCCTAGCTACGCCTCTGGGTTCCGCACCTATCACTGAGCATGATGCCTAATCCTTGCCTGACCTTGGCGATAAGCCTTGCACATGGAAGGACAGGATTCACTATCACTAGTCAATCCCCACTACCACCAAAGACAGATGGGATACACAAACAAGGGTAACACTTAGCTTGAGTAGACTCAGAGATAAACACAGATGTGTGATGAGTGATCAATTACTAAATATAGAAAAAATGTAGTCACTCTTTAATGGCGCTACACACTGTTCTTATTAAACAAAGAGGAGGATGTGATTTATCGAAATGAGTAGAGACGTAGTATAAATGGATATAACATCTACAATGTAGAGAATGCTTAATTGAGACACTTGTACAATATAAAGCTACTGTGTTCCATTAGTATACATCATAATGTCATCATAATGTCACATATAACACACTTTGGTTTCTAGAATAAAAATATCTTTACTTGTGTCATGTAGATTGGTCTAATAAATTAAAGACAGAAAGATGCAAAAAAAGTGTTGTTCCTTGAAGGTTATTCTCAGGCAATAACTGAGCTTAATGAGGATCGGTCACCTCTCCTGACATGCCTAGTTTAGCAAAGACGGAAGAAAAAAATATTCAAACTAACCACTAAGTGTGCTATGCTTCTGTTATTCTATATGGAAACGTATGAATTATTACATAGATGCTGTATACCAGCTCATGGGGGCAAACAAAGCCACTCTGACAGCTCACTGCCACCCATTATACTCCATGGCTGATAATAAATTGGGCACCCTTTTTGGAAACTTTCATTTATCTTTATACCCTCCGCTGGTTTACTTTGGACTAAATTTTTCCAACAAAATTTTCACAGAAGCCCTTTTTACAAAACTACCATTTATTTGCTACGCCAGGTCCCCAAAGCATGCCATGGTATATGCAGCTAAATTGAGGCTGTTTAAATAGTAAATGTGCCCCAATGTGTATAGAAATGAATATTGCACTTTATATTTTAACTATAGCTGATTGAACCTTTGGAAATTCAAATTTGCCAGATTCAGCAGATTTCCCCCCCAATATTTAATTTGTGGCAAAATTATTCACTACAAATCTCAGATAGTCAAATTAGTCCGTAGAAAATTTTGCTGTCCCTTAATACAGTAGCCAATTTGTTTTATTATTAAAATAGTCTTAGAGGAAAGAGAAACCACACTTTTGGACTGCTGGGAGAATGAGAAATGTGTGTAATTTGGATACCTTAAAGGGCACCTGTCACCCCGTTTTTTCCGTATGAGATAAAAATACTGTTAAATAGGGCCTGAGCTGTGCATTACAATAGTGTATTTTGTGGACCCCGATTCCCCACCTATGCTGCCAAAATACGTTACCAAAGTAGCCGTTTTCGCCTGTCAATCAGGCTGGTCTGGTCAAAAGGGCGTGGTGTCTTCCCCCAGATCTTGCTTAGTTTTCCGTTAGTGGCGTATTGGTTTGCGCATGCCCAAGGTCCCGAATCCACTGCACAGGGGAGTGAAAAGAGCGCGATGTGTGCTATTTCATTGGTGATCGGTGGGGGCGGCCATCTTCCTTTGGCCGCGCGTGTGCAGAAGCGGCGCTCTGCTGGCCGCGGCTTCAGGAAAATGGCCGTGGGATGCCGCGCGTGCGCAGATGGAGATTGCGGCGGCCATTTTCCTGAAGCAGAATTCGCATCTCGGCTTCAGGAAAATGGCCGCCGCAATCTCCATCTGCGCACGCGCGGCATCCCGCGGCCATTTTCCTGAAGCCGCGGCCAGCAGAGCGCCGCTTCTACACACGCGCGGCCAAAGGAAGATGGCCGCCCCCACCGATCACCAATGAAATAGCACACATCGCGCTCTTTTCACTCCCCTGTGCAGTGGATTCGGGACCTTGGGTATGCGCAAACCACTACGCCACCAACGGAAAACTAAGCAAGATCTGGGGGAAGACACCACGCCCTTTTGACCAGACCAGCCTGATTGACAGGCGAAAACGGCTACTTTGGTAACGTATTTTGGCAGCATAGGTGGGGAATCGGGGTCCACAAAATACACTGTTGTAATGCACAGCTCAGGCCCTATTTAACAGTATTTTTATCTCATACGGAAAAAACGGGGTGACAGGTTCCCTTTAAGTCTACGTTCACATTTGCGGTCTGCGCCGCAGCGTCGCCGCATGCGTCATGCGCCCCTATATTTAACATGGGGGCGCATGGACATGCGTTGCACTTGCGTTTTGCGACGCATGCGTCACTGCGGCGCACGCGTCCGGGCGCAGAGGACGCAGCAAGTTGCATTTTTGCTGCGTCCAAAATCAACCAAAAAAAGGACGCATGCGTCGCAAAACGCAGTGTTGTGCATGCGTTTTGCTGCGTTTTTGTTTGCGTTGTGAACGTAGCCTAAGTCCTTAACAAAGTTGGATCCACACATGCTTCCAATGTTGGCTTTCTGCATTTAAATTCGATTAGCCATGGATCGATCCAATCATCTTTAGCTGTAACTGTTACAGATTTCCCCTTTCAGCAGAATCATCAGTAGTCCGACATTGTGTGAGTATGAACTGCTTCACTTGGGGCATACAGCCAACCACCTTTGTCTTCAACATCATGACCTGGAGGATTACAGGAGAAAAACACCAAAAACAAACTAAGGATGTCCCACAGTAAAATATTAACACGGTGTAACAATTAACACAGCACCATCAGCTGCCTCTACAGCATAAGCCTGCAGCTGTTGTACACTCCAACAATACCATGCTGTCTACCAATGTACAAAACCTCTGTTTGAACAATTACATTTTTAGACTGCAGGGTCCCTTCCTAAGTGCTGACTACCATGATTACTTCTATTAGACTAAAATACCAATGTTTCTTTGGGAGAAAAAAATATTATAAAGATTTTATAGTAGGTTTTTCCACTGTGCTAAAAATAACAGTTTTCTACCATACTGTACTATGCAAATGTCTCTAATCACTGGAGCCGAAGTGACCCTAATAATCTCAGTCAACAAAACAAAAAATTACCGTCATTTTCTGCATGTCAGATTCAGTACTTAACATCAATAGCAAGGTCATCGAAAATAATGGAAAAAACAGGCTTTACTAACAAATCACATTATTCCCATGGGGTAATTCACATAATGGGTATGCAAATCTTGCACTGTCTATAGCAAATGCAATAGTCTAGTCACAGATTTTTTGACGTATTTAAAGTGAATCTCCACCTTTGATAAACACTGCAAAAAAATTGTCTATAAAATGTATTTTAATAGTTTTTTTACATTTATTTTGCTTTAGTTCTGTAGTTCAATTCTGTTTTCATATGGAAACCATCAGCTTGCTTCTGTTGAAAGACCTGTGCTTCTTATAATACATGGCTTTGTAATTGTTTGAGGATATCGTTATGTTCTGCCATACGGCAGTCTGTCTCTGCCCTTAAAGTGATTGTCCCACCTGTGAGGTTTATAGCTTATCAATAGGGTCCTGTACCTACCTGGCGGGTGGCTGCACATGAGCGGCTCTCAAATTTTTATGGGAGCTCTAAAAATCACCATTAATGAGCATTCGGTGTTCTTTTTGTTCAGTTTGTTCACCAGCCATAATTCCAAATAAAATAATACCATAATAACATTTGTATGGAGAATGTAGGCTTTTTATTTACTGCTTCCATGTTGTAGTATGTTAATTTACTTTTTAGGCCAGGGTCACACTTGCATCAATACCCGGCACTGCCGCCGGCACTTGTGACCGGAGCATGCCGCTGCATAGAAAGACATGCAGCCGCACGCTCTGGTCCCGACTGCTGGCGGCAGTGCCGGGTATTGATGCGAGAGACTCGTGCGAGTTTTTCACATTGCACTCGCAAGTGTGACCCCGGCCTTAATTGTACATTGACATTTAAAAAACTTACATTTATTGATAACAATTTCCTGATCATTTTATTATGTTCCATATTAGCCTAGATGCCAGATTTTGTTTGCTGTCCTAGCCCTAGGTCTAAATACTGTAGTAGGTCACACTGGACACAATTCTTGTTACCCTTCTGTTAAACTAAGAAAAACCCTCAATGAACATTGAAATAACATGAAACTGACAAAAGTAATTTTCACTTTATGTCAACTAATGCATATCAGAGTTTGCTTTTGAATATTTATGTCAAAAGTTGTGTCACTGCCTTTGACGTGGGATGGCATGCCAAGCACACATCTTTCCAAGCACATGATGACTGATTTAATCAGTTGTCATGTATCTTTAACAGCCGCGGATGGAGAAGTGCTCCGTCCACGGCTGTTAACCTGTTAAATCCCGCTGTCAGTGAGTGCTGCATAGGCAGCATCAATAGTATAAATTTGGTCACACTTGTCAAACACTATGCTTGACAAGTGTGACCAATCTGTCAATCACTTTTCCAAGCGATGCTTCAAATCGCTTGGAAAACGCAAGCATTCTGCAAGCTAAAAATGCTTGTGTTTTGTGGGAAAACGCATGCGAATTCCGCATGCGTTTTACCCACGGCAGGGAGTTGCGGAAATACTGTGGACAGCTACATTTCTGCAATGTGGGCACATAGCCTTATGGTCACGGAAAATGGTGACAAAAGGGGAACTTTTTTCTTTCAGATTTCCAATTTTTTTTCACCACTTTAATAAAAAAAAATCTATGCATGTTTTGTATCTGCATAGTCATACTGACCAGGAGAATCATATTGACAAGTCAGTTTTACCATATAGTGAACATGATAAATAAGAAAACCAAACAACAATTGTGGAAATGCACTTTTTTTTTGCAATTTCAACGCATTTGGATCTTTTCCCGCTTTCCAGTGCATCACATGATGAAATGATTGGTGACATTCAAAATTACAACTCATTCTGCAAAATTCAATCCTTCATACAGCTGTGGGGACAGAGAAATAAAAAGCTATTGCTCTTGAAATAAGGGGGGGAGGAAACTAAATCGCAAAAGTGGAAAATCACAAGTTCATGGAAGGGTTAAAATAAGCTCTGGAGGCAGATCCTCAGGAAAACGTGGATTTCTCCGGCGTAAAACATCAGATTGTATCATTTTATTCTGCTTCCTATGACTTACATGCTCATATAGAAGACTTTCCCTTCAAACTTTTATATATTTTTCTTTCTATAAAACATATTTTTATTTGCCCTATATTTTTTTAGCCCCAATAGAACTTTAGCCTGAGATTTAGTATTAAAAAAACATAAGTGGACACCACCCATGTAGTATGGAAAAAAAAGGTTCTACAAACCTAAATAGCAAACAAACAAGTATAGCAACAAACAAGAAAGAAAAACTATGTAAAACTGCTCACACATACTAAATAACAATTAATGTAATTTACTAGTTGAATCATTACAAATAATATATGTGGCAAAAATGCATTATTTAAAAGTACATAATAGTTCAAAACAAAATACAAGACCTACCTAAACACCATGATAAGTATTGGGGGTAAATATCCCTTTATCCTGTCATATAAGAAGGCAAACCCACAAACATAGGAAATAAAGCATATCCCAATTTGTGCAATGAAGGTCAAAGATAATAAACCAAATAAAGTGAATCAAGAAAAAATATAGTAATAATAGCTCCTGAGCCCACTCAATACATGGCCATGACACACACGTACAATAAGGTCCATGATGGGGTCAAATCGGGAACTGTAATATCTACAAACTTTGCATTAATCAATAGTACAAATCAAAGAAACGTTGTGATATATCTTATAAAAATTCTACTTCTTTCTCCATTTATGAGCCACTTCTTATCTGTCCCTCTCAAACTCAGTATCCATTCCTGAAAACAAGCTAAATTCTGTTTTGGTCAAAGCAAGATAGACTGCCAGCACAATGAGTTGTCAGGTTACATCTACTATAATGGAAAAGTGAGGGAAAAGGAAGAGTGAGGAGCAAAGTGACAAAACAAGCACTGGGAGACACAGAAAGATCGTGCTGAGCTTCTGACAAGTCATTTACTCTGCCACAAAACTGGATTCACAACCGTGAATGCGTCGGTATGGGTCCATCGCTATGCGTCGGGCCGACGTACCGAAGCACGTTGTGAAATTTCTGCATGACGTGGGCAGCAGATGCAGTTTTTCGACGCATCCGCCGCCCATTCTTAAGTCTGGGGAGGAAGAGGCGGAGTTTTGGCCGCGCATGCGTGGTAGAAAATGGTGGACGTGACGGACAAAAAAATGTTACATTGAACGTTTTTTGTGACGACGGTCCGCCAAAACACGATGGATCCGTCGCACGACGGACGTGACGTGTGGCCATCCATCGCGATCCGTCGCTAATACAAGTCTATGGGCAAAAAACGCATCCTGCGAGCACATTTGCAGGATCCGTTTTTTGCCCAAAACTACGAATTGCGACGGATTGCAAAAAACTCAAGTGTGAAAGAGGCCTAAGGGAGACATCAGCTGGTCTCCTCCCACTAGCTCAGGGGAAACTGCAAGTTAAGAAGTAGAGAGTGAGACT
Source organism: Ranitomeya variabilis (assembly GCF_051348905.1). NCBI lineage: Eukaryota > Metazoa > Chordata > Amphibia > Anura > Dendrobatidae > Ranitomeya > Ranitomeya variabilis. Next base: position 50,083,747 of record NC_135234.1, read on the forward strand.
AGTGAAAATGCAGGATGCAAATCATATAATGTCTAGTAATACAATGTCTTCTCATATTCCCAGAACACTCCCAATCCACCATAAATAGCACCTGGTTCTCACTTTAGTCCGAGCAACCTCCGTTTGGGTACATTTGGTCTCCAGCAATAAAATACACACACAGTTCGGTCTGCTGTGCATTGCCCTGCCTCATCACGCTGGACAGACTCAAAATATTATACAGTAGAAGAAATGTAAGATGAAAGAATGAACAAATTTGCAATGACGTGTACTGCATGAACTTATGTCACCTGCACACACGCTCAGCAGCCTTTTTCATACATTTGCAAATCCACAGGATGTAGAACTGTATCCAGCACAAATTAAGCTGCAAATAACGATTCAGGAACTAAGTCACAATTTTATTTTTGGCTAAAGGTTACATTTCTTCTTCCTTTTCTAAATTCTGTGTTTGTAGATATGGAGGATAACGAATAAACCCCCCATGATTCAGTAATCAATTGAAGCTCGCAGGAGGTAGATATGGTGCAAAACACTATTACTGTACATCTAGTGGGTTATTTCTGCATGGATTACTAACCGAAAGTATTTCCTTTATTGCCTTTTGCTAAACCAATATCTCTATTATCCACTTATTCATAGCGACTACATGGATTATTATAGTGAAATATCCCTCCCTATTGTGTCTGTAATAACATGACAATGATTCTCCTTGTTAATGAAGCTGCTCTGGCTGTGCGCAAATTATTTAGCAATGGCTTTGATTTTTCTCTCAATTCTTTTATTTATCTATAAATATCTATTATCAATTTATCTATTTATCTATTTCCTGTCTATAAATATCTATTAACGATTTATCTAGTTATCTATTATCTGTCTATCATCTATCTATCTGTCTATCTATCTATCTATCTATCTATCTATCTATCTATCTATCTATCTATCATTATATATCTATTATCTATCTATGTATCATTATTAACTATCTCATATCTATCTATCTATCTATCTATCTATCTATCTATCTATCTATCTATCTATCTATCTATCTATTATCGAGGCATGGCTGTGACACTAGCTGGTGGACGGGTACGGCTGAGGCCCTGACGGGCAGACGGGCTTGATGGAGACACAGGCAGGCAGGCGGGCAGGGCTGATACTCTGGTAGGAACTGGTATACAGGTGGGTGTATGAAAACAGGTAAGAACCTGTTCAGACTGGAGGGTATATGGGAACAGGCAGGGACCTGTTCGGACTGGTGAATATAAAGAAACAAGTAGAGACCTGTGCAGCAAGTTGCAAAACAGAGATAGAGCAAGACCGCAAGAGCGGATGCAAAGCAGAACCACAGGAGGCATAGTTAAGAGCAGGAGGCAGAGCCAGGAACAGGAACGCAGCTAGGAGCAGAGAAGGAGAAGGCGGAGCAAAGAATGGAGATGCTGGAGGTGGAGCCAAGAGCGGAGATGCTGGAGGCGGAGCCAAGAGCAGAACCACAGGAGGCAATGCCAAGAGCAGAAGGCGGAGAGCCACAAGTTGTGGCGAGCAAAGCAGAGAAGCACAGAACCACTGGTAGTGGCAAACAGAGCAGAGAGATAAGGCAGAGGTACACACAGCAGAGTGGGAATGACAACAGACAAAGAAGGAACAGGAACGAACATAGACCAGTGTTCAGACAGGAACGAACATTGATACTAGAACTGGACATGGATATAGACCTGCGGATTGCAGGCCTCAGAGTCAGACACAGAAGTAACGGAACACAAATTGAGACCAGGGTACGACGCCCCACTGGGTGGCGGACACGGATACACAAACAGAACACAGATAAAGGCCTGCGTATTGCAGCCCTCAGAGACAGAGACAGAAAACGACCTGGCAGCTCTGTAGCAAATACTAACTGAGGGAAATAGTTTGCTCAGGCGTCCTCCAATGGGTGAGAATGCCTTAAGAATCAGAGGCCTCTAGGCCATTGGCTGGGGACACCATGGGGAGGTGCACACAGTCTCATTAAGAATCCGGATTTGCCAGTGCCGCCAGCCTATGCACACAGCCAAGAAGTGTACACAGAGCAAGCTGCCATAAAGCACATGGCATAGAGCTGGCAGCAGACAGATCTCACAGCATGGCACAGGGTGAGTGAGTTGATGTTACACTATCTATCTATCTATCTATCTATCTATCTATCTATCTATCTATCTTCTATTATCTATCTATCTATCTGTTTATCTATCTATCTATATTCTATTATCTATCTATCTTATTATCTATCTATCTATCTATCTATCTATCTATCTATCTATCTATTACCAATCTCATATCTATCTATCTATCTATCTATCTATCTATCTATCTATCTATCTATCTATCTATCTATCTATCTATCTATCTGTCTACCTATCTGTTTATCTATCATCAATGTGAGACCATAATATCCAAAGTTTTGTATATCACAGTATGGCAGTCGCATTAATAGTATAAAGTAATTACTTATGCAATTTATTATTATTTATTATTATAGCGCCATTTATTCCATGGCGCTTTACATGTGAGAAGGAGTATACATAACAAAAACAAGTACAATAATCTGGAACAAAACGAGTCACCGAATGGTACAGGAGGAGAGAGGACCCTGCCCGCTAGGGCTCACAATCTACAAGGGATGGGTGAGAATACAGTAGGTGAGGGCAGTGCTGGTCGTGCAGTGGTTTGGTGGATCAGTGGTTACTGCAGGTTGTAGGCTTGTCAGAAGAGGTGGGTCTTCAGGTTCCTTTTGAAGGTTTCCATAGTAGGCGAGAGTCTGTTATGTTGGGGTAGAGAGTTCCAGAGTGGAGGAGATGCAATGGAGAAATCTTGTATGCGATTGTGGGAGGAGGAGATAAGAGGGGAGTAGAGAAGGAGATCTTGTGAGGATCGGAGGTTGCGTCCAGGAAAGTATCAGGATACGAGGTCACAGATATATGGAGGAGACAGGATGAGGATGGATCTGTATGCCAAGGTTAGAACTTTGAACATATATATATATATATATATATATATATATATATATATATATATATATTGAAGGAATTCAGATTTCTGGTAGCTGTACAAATGTATAACATATAGTCCTTTATTCAGGAACAAGGCACAAATTAAATGTAGCAGCTTCACCAATCTCGAGATTGCAGGCAGAATTAGGCAAAGAAGTATTAAAATTGTTCACCAAAAACCTAAGCTCATCTCCAGCAAAGATGAAATAATAAAAAAGAAATAATAATGACACAGCCCTTTCATCACCTGAACTAAACCTTAGTTGGAATGTGTGGGACCTTCTCAAATGGGAGATTTACGATGGAGAACAGTTGCCTGTCTGATCAGTGTCTGGAGACTGTAGTTGGTGCTGCCCAAAAGTAGATCGGCACCAGATTAAGAAACTGACACCATGGATGTTAGGAATGTATTTTTGCACATTTTGAGTTGTTTGGTTATTATTCTCACTTAAAAAGATGAAAATAAACAATTGAAATGGAAAAATGTATGTTTTTCATTTAGTTGCATAATAATTTTGCAGACACAAATATTCTCTTAAGAAAGGCAAAACTTCAGCTTTTACTTTCTTAAATATTTAGGTTTACTAACATCTTGATTGACCGATAGAACTGTAGTGGTTAGTGTTGAGCGATACCGTCCGTCCGATACTTGAAAGTATCGGTATCGGATAGTATCGGCCGATACCCGAAAAGTATCGGATATCGCCGATACCGATACCCGATACCAATACAAGTCAATGGGACAACAAGTATCGGAAGGTATCCTGTATGGTCCCCAGGGTCTGAAGGAGAGGAAACTCTCCTCCAGGCCCTGGGATCCATATTAATGTGTAAAATAAAGAATAAAAATAAAAAATATTGATATACTCACCTCTCCGACGCAGCCTGGACCTTACTGATGTAACCGGCAGCTTCCGTATCTAAGAATGAGCGCTTGAAAGACCTTAGATGATGTCGCGGCCTGTGATTGGTCACGTGAGCGGTCACGTGACCGCCATGTGACCAATCACAAGCCACAACATCATCTAAGGACTTTCAAGCGCTCATTCTGAGGAACAGAAGCTGCCGGTTACATCGGGCTGCGTCGGAGAGGTGAGTATATCAATATTTTTTATTTTTATTCTTTATTTTATACATTAATATCGATACCGATTCCCGATATCACAAAAGTATCGGATCTCGGTATCGGAATTCCGATACAGCAAATATCGGCCGATACCCGATACTTGCGGTATCGGAATGCTCAACACTAGTAGTGGTTCAATAATAAAATTCAAATATACAAATTGCCTAATAATTCTTCACACAGTTTTTTATGGACTTAATAGATTCCCAAAAGCCTCCAAAGCAGACTATCACTATTTTTTTTAGTATGGATCTATAATTCACAGTTATAAGAGCAGTAATCTGTATTAAATAAGTATAGTGTCCTTCCAAATACACAGTATTATGCTATGCTCTCATGTCCAAGTTCTCCATTCAGCCAACATAGTGGCTCCTAACAAACCAGAGGTTAGAAAAAAAAGTCATTTATTAGAATAAAATATATTTTAAAAAGTGAATCATGCACCAGATATATCAGACTGACATAGAGTCTGAAGATCACTTGTAGATGAGCCATTGCTTTCCATTTGTTCCTTCATGGGATAATCATCATGTGAAGTCATCTAAAAAATACATAGAATTATTTATTAAAAATATACACAGGGAGTATATATAATTTCACCAGCCCAATATAGGAAGCCCTTTATTTATGTACTAGATGGTGACCCAATTCTAACACATCGGGTATTCTAGAATATGCATGTCCACGTAGTATATTGCCCAGCTACGTAGTATATTGCCCAGCCATGTAGTATATTGCGCAGTCACATAGTATATTGGCCAGCCACGTAGTATATTGGCCAGCCACGTACATAGTATATTGCCCAGCCACGTAGTATATTGCACAGCCCACATAGTATATTGCCCAGTCACGTAGTATATTGCCCAGCCACGTAGTATATTGCCCAGTCACGTAGTATATTGCCAAGTCACATAGTATATTGCCCAGCCACGTAGTATATTGGCCAGCCACGTACGTAGTATATTGCCCAGCCACGTAGTATATTGCACAGCGACGGAGTATACAGCACAGAGCCAAGTAGTATACAGAGTTAAAATAAAAAATAAACATATACTCACCCTCTGAAAGCCCGTTGAAGTCCTGGCCCTGTGCGCGGTGCAGGCGTCAGCTTCCAGTCCCAGGGTGTGATGACGTCACGGTCACATTACCGTGACGTCATCGCAGGTCCTTCTCGCGCAGGCGCGCAGGACCTGTGATGACGTCGCGGTCACATGACCATGACGACCGCAGGCGGCAGCTTCCGGTCTCAGGATGGTATGCAGAAGGACCTTCCATGACGTCACTGTCATGTGACAGCGACGTCATGGCAGGTCCTTCTCGCATACCATCCTTGGGACTGGATCCTGCCGCTTGCCTGGAGCAGTCACCGTAGCGTCGCTAGGAGCGCGAAAGGCGGCGGATGGTGAGTATAGCAGGTTTTTTTTATTATTTTTAACATGACATATTTTTACTATTGATTCTGCATAGGCAGTGTCAATAGTAAATAGTTGTGGACACACAGGGTTAATAGCAGCGGTAATCGAGTGCGTTACACCGCGGCCCGTTACCGCTGCCATTAACCCTGTGTGAGCGGTGACTGGAGGGGAAGGGGATTATGGAGCGGGTGCCGGGCAGTGACTGCAGGGGAGTAGGGGAGGGACTAATCGGACTGTACCCGTCGCTGATTGTTTGCGGCAGCCATGACAGGCAGCTGCCGAGACCAATCAGCGACTTGGATTCCATGACAGACAGAGGCAGCGACCAATGAATATGCGTGACAGAAAGAAAGAAAGACAGACAGAAGGACAGACAGACGGAAGTGACCCTTAGACAATTATATAGTAAGATTTTCTATCAATATATTTATCTATATAATATCAGTCGTTCAGTCAGTTGCATGGTGGCTCAGTGGTTAGCACTGTAGTCCTGCTGCATTGGGGACCTGTGTTGTAATCCCACCAAGGACAACATCCGCAAGGAGTTTGCATGTTCTCGCTGTGTTTGTGTGGGTTTCCTCCAGATTCTCCGGTTTCCTCCCACATTCCAAAGACATACTGATAGGGAATCTAGATTGTGAGCCCCATCGGGGACAGCGATGATAATGTCTGTAAAGTGCTGTGGAATATGATGGCGTTATATGAGCAATGCATAATAGTATTTTAGATAAAAATAAAATTAGTGTTGACACTTTGGTGTACGCCATAATTTTTTTTTCCCTTCCATAAAGAATTTTTCCCAGCCCGGAAGGTTAACACATAATTACAGTATATATGATAACTTGCTAATTGCTAGGAGCCCCAAAAATCCCTGGAATAGGCTCTGAATGAAGCTGTGCCATGGATCATACAGGACAGTGACAGTCTCTTTGTCAAGAAATGGAACTGTCTCATCCATGCACATGGATCGGGCCATTTCTGAGCCCCATTCTAGGATTTGTGATTGGACCCTCAGCGATCATCCTGCGGTTGACTTTCCAAGATGGGAGAACTCCTTTATGCTTAAAATAATGTTTTAATTGGTAAATATCAGACCTTTCTGTGCTCAGAGTTTAGGTTTTTGAGCTGGGGAAGTTCACTATGCAATTGACTTGCTAAAAAATACAAGCAAATTCCTCCTTGGTTATGTTCCCATTAGGACCTCTTCTCAGACGAGTGCATGTGCCCATCTGCCCGAAACTGGACAACTCCTTTCTCACCTTATCAGGAGATGGAGCAGTTGGCCAGTACCTACTCCAAAAACTCTGAGTGACGGGTTGGTCTCAAGCAAGTGATATGTCCACCTTCAGGATTCAATAGGATGAGTGACAGATGGTGGACAGATATGATTCTTCCCATGATCACTCCTTGCAGCATTTGACAGTGACTGATTATAGCCACAATCAGTTTAGACAACCAAATCTTTACTTTAAAATTGCTTTTCATCCTGGTCCTCGGGGGCAAACACGGCAGAACTCCCCTTTGGATACACAGACCTGCATTTGGAAGTTAACTATCTCTAGAGCATCAGCTGCACTGCAGCAAAAAATACATAAAATGGTCTGAACAATGCGCATAAAAGGGGATCCATTCACCAGTTATCTTTGTAATTGAGGGCAGAGAATTCCAGCACCCTTCATCCTTTTATGAAACCTTGAGTTATATGAAAACCACTGCTGCTAAAGAATAAAATGCTAAATATCCTCAAAGTAGTAAAACTAAAACATACCTACATCTTGTATTTCAGACATACTTGGCATCTTAAATCCCTTCACCCCACGACCATTTTCATCTTTTTTTTCTCCAATTATTCCAAAAGCCATAACTTTTTAATTTCTTATCTTAACATAACCGTATGAGGGCTTGTTTTTTGTGGAACAAGCTGTAATTTTGAATGACACCATCAGTTTATCATGTAAAGCACTGGTTAGCGGGAAAAAAATTCCAAGTGCGTTGAAATTGCAAAAAAAAGTGCAATTTCACAATAGTTTTTTTTTTTTTTTTATTACTATGTTCACAATACGGTAAAACGTATCTGTCAGTATGATTCTCCAGGTCAGTATGAGTAAGCAGATACCAAATATGAATAATTTCCTTTTTAAGTGGTGAAAAAAAAACAGAAATGTATAAAAAAAACAAACAAAAACATTTTGAATGTCTCCATTTTCCGAGACCCGTAACACTCTCTATTAACAGGATATAGGGCCGTGCGAGAGCTTATTTTTTGCAACCTGAGCTGACGTTTTTAGTTGTACCATTTTTAGATACGATACTTTGATCACTTCTTATTGCATCTTATTTTAAAATTTCTGACTTTTTGATTTTTTCCTCATTGTGCCGTTTACCGATTTATTTTGATCATTCGGACTTTTACAAATGCAGCTATGCCAAATATATGTATTTTTTATTGTTTTATTTTTAAAGGAGTAAAATAGGGGTAATTTGTGGTTTTTTTCATATTTTTCAATTTTTTTTTAATTTTTTACTGTCTTTTTTAGTCCCTTTAGGGTACTTGAAGCTGCAATCGTCTGATCGCTTGTATTATACATAGCAGTGCATGAGCTCTGCTATGTATAGCTAAAATCACAATCTCCTATGAATGTCAGCCACAGGCCGGCTTTCACAGGAAGATCGTAATGACGAGAATTACTGCTGACGACCTCTGGCTCTCATGGTTACCCATAAGAGTGAAGATAGGAGCTTGTAATGAAGCGCCCCCTGCTGGCGCATGTTAAATGCATGTAAAAGTTTAATAGCCATGGGTGGTGCTCCACTCCCCTCGCGACTATAAGGGTACTGTCACACAGTGCAATTACGATCGCTACGACGGTACGATTCGTGACGTTCTAGCGATATCGTTACGATATCGCAGTGTCTGACACGCAGCAGCGATCAGGGACCCTGCTGAGAATCGTACGTCGTAGCAGATCGTTTGAAACTTTCATTCGTCGCTGGATCTCCCGCTGTCATCGCTGGATCGTTGTGTGTGACAGCGATCCAGCGATGCGTTCGCTGGTAACCAGGGTAAACATCGGGTTACTAAGCGCAGGGCCGCGCTTAGTAACCCGATGTTTACCGTGGTTACCAGCGTAAAAGTAAAAAAAAACAAACCGTACATACTCACCATGTGATGTCCGTCAGGTCCCTTGCCGTCTGCTTCCCGCTCTGACTGTGAGCGCCGGCCGGAAAGTGAGAGCAGATCACAGCGGTGATCACTGCTGCGTTCTGCTCTCACTGTACGGCTGCACTCAGTCAGAGCAGGAAGCAGACGGCAAGGGACCTGACGGACATCAGATGGTGAGTATGTACGGTTTGGTTTTTTTTACTTTTACGCTGGTAACCATGGTAAACATCGGGTTACTAAGCGCGGCCCTGCGCTTAGTAACCCGATGTTTACCCTGGTTACCAGCGAACCTCGGCATCGCTCCAGCGCCGTGATTGCAAAGTGTGACCGCAGTCTACGACGCTGGAGCGATAGTCATACGACGCTGCGACGTCACGGATCGTGCCGTCGTAGCGATCGTAATTGCACTGTGTGACGGTACCCTAAGAGTCCCATGATGGCTTGTTAAATCAGCCATCCTCTGCCGGGAAAGATGCAGACTCGGTGCACATCGAAGACAGTATGTCTTTGTTTTTTGGCGAGGGGTTGACCTTATAAAAACCTGGACATTTTTCAGTCTTGTACTTCTGTTTTTTTCCTTCCCTTGTTTCAAGAACTACGTTTTTGTTTTAAATCGACATAGCCATACGTGGACTTGTTTTTTTGTGCAAGGAGTTGCGGTTTTGAATGACACCTTTCATTTTTACCATACAAAGTACAATAAGAATGGATGGCAAGTTATAGAACTTGAAGCTGGGGACATGTCCTGAACATTTTTGGATAGTTTCTTGTGTGCTGTTTTATAAATATATATGTTTATTAGGTATGAGAGGTGAATGCTCGGAAACAAAAAATCTGTACAGAGGTGTATTTATAGCCATTCATTACGTACTGGCTCATGAGATGTAAATTTGCTACTTGGAATGAGTTTTTGATGCCTTCTTACCTCCGAGATGATCGGTTTAGATACCTGGATGTTAAGTGGTTATTTGTAAACTGGCCAATGTAAGTCTAATGTATCCAGCAGCTAAACATAATCATCTCAAATCCATCATAACGCGATTATAGGAGCCGAACAAGTTGCTATAAATGACCAACAGCTTGATGATTCCCAGCGCTTCCATACAAGCCTTATAATAGCTGGAGGTGTGAAGAGGATGATTGATCACTTAACTGTGAAAAGTCAGCGTCAACAAAAGGCTGATTTACCATTATCATCTTGGAGAAGTTGTTTTGCCCTAGTTGTCAGGTTCTGCCACTAATATTTACCTGAATTGTAGCCTCATGGTCAATTAAAATTAGCCACATTGCTGGAATAGGCCCACGAGAACGTTCAACAGAAATGGCATAACATTGACAAGCTATCTCACAACTTCAAAGAGTCTCTGTACATTTTTCCGATCAAAGCGAAAATGTCACGTATTCCCCAAAAATGTGTCTACTCTAAAGTGACCATTAGATTGCATGACGTAAATTGCAGCTGCAGAAGGTCTTTAAATATGTCTGAGAATTTTTCATCCCAACCCGACACATTTTCTAGAAAAATAAATATTAACCCCTTTTCCTTTTTCTGTTTATGTTTTTTTCCTCCTCTTATTCCAAGAACCATCATGTCTCTTATCTTAGACACATGATGTCTTGTTTTTTCTGAGGATCCAGTTGCAGTTTTGAATGACACTATTCATTTTAGCATTCAGTGTACTGGAAAATGGTAAAAACAAAATTTCAAGAACGGTGAAATTGTGCAAATAACACAATATTGTTTTTTGGGTTTTGTTTTGATAGCGTTCATTGTGCGGAAAAAAATTACCTGGCAATATTATTTTTCATTTCAGTAAGATTAAAGAGAGAACAAACTTTTTTTTTTTACTTAAATGGTGAAAGAAAATTAGGAAATGTGTTAAAAAAAATTTTGTGTGCTTGTGTCTCCATATTCCACAGCATTTTCAATTTTCAATCAACAGAGCTGGGTGAACGTTTCTCCGCCCAGAGCTGATGATCGTATTGATACCATTTTGAGATAGATACCTTTTGATCCTTGTTGTTGCATTTTTTCTGGCAGTGTTAGTGCCACTGAAAAAAAAAACGCAATTCTGATATTTCTATGTTTTTTTTCTCATTATGATGTTTACCGATCAACTAAATTAATTGTATATGTTGATAGATCAGACTTTAATGGAAGCTGTGATACTAAATATGTTTTTTTTTTATTTCTTTATTTTTAATGGAAAAAATTGGACTAATTCGAAGCTTTACAAACCTTAGCACCTCACTCATGGCAATGGCTTCTATGTTACTGATGGGCAGTCTTAAGAGAATGGCCCAAAAAGATGAGAGAGGCCTTGAACAACCAGTGATCCGGTATTGAATGTTCCTAGAGATATAGTTGGAAGCAGAGTTCACAGGTTTACAGTTAAAGGAACACAGTCTACACTATCTGCAGCTATTATTCTGGCAAGCTGGTAGATCAGAATTTCCAGGACTTTATTAATGACCAATTTTACTCCTAATACCTAACCGATCAGTTGATTGAAAGGGCTACAGCTCCCTACATTGTGCGGTGGCCATGATCGGTACTGCAACTCTCTCCGGTACAGCTGGGGTACCATTTAGGGCCACATCACAATAAATAGAGGTGTTCTAGTTCCCGTGTGGCACAATAATTTCAGGGTCTGATCGTTAGGGTGTCAGGAAGTTGTACCTTTCCGAAATCAATTGATGCAAAGGTCAAGTCACTAATAATAAAGTCCCAGGAAACCTGTTTAAGGCTGGTATTTGAGAGAAATAAGGGTTGAGATTAAATTTACTTTATAGAGGATTTTTAATTTATAGAGGACTTTCTATCATGGAAGGAAAATGTTCTATCTGTAAATCAGGAAATTAGAGTTGTCGCCTTATAGAAAATATATAGGTGAAGTTATTGATTTTTTTATCTCCTCCAGTAAGATTAATCACGCTCTCTCAGCTCTCCTCTGTTCCATCTGAGCCATCATCTTCTTCCATAAAATCAATGTGGTTTTAATGCCCATAAAGGTACAAAGTAGTAAAGTAAAATATTCTGCGGAGTGTCCTGACTTGCCCTTTGAAAGCATCAAAGTGTAGTTTTCCTGCTAGGGAATGTATTTTTATTTTATCTCAATTTAAACTGTGTTTTTTTTTGTCATATTTATATCCACTAATACGTAGATTATAGGGATAATGCTTTAAATAATGCAGCAACGCTTAAGACCTGTTTATGCAAGGGTGTGACTGCCCTGTCCCTGCCCCTGAAGACAGCAGCATGTTATAAGAACAGTGTTCTGCAGTTTTACTGCATTTTATTGTGAAATGTGAATTGTGTCATGTTTTTTTTATTAAATAAATGTAACTAATCTACAGTGTTGTAAGGTACTGATGCTGCTGTGTAAATACTGTAAAGATCATGCCTATTGTGAGTAATGTACTCGGTTCAGGTGTAGAGAAAGTATAGGATATAGGTTAGAGTTTAGAACATAGAGCAGATTAGATAGGCATTGTAAGAGTAATATACTTAGTGCCTATTGTATTTAGGTAGGTGGAAGGTTAAGTCTGCCCAGCAACAGACTGCTGGAGCAGACAGAGTAAAGAGACAGTTAATGATTGGCCCAGCCCACAGTGGGAGGAGTTAGGGCCAGTAAAAGGGAACCACTTCCTGGTTTAGTCAGTGAGGAGAGTTAATTGGTGACAGTTGCTAGGGTGAATTCAATGTGCAGTGGGCTGGAAGCACAGTGAAGTAAAATATAGCAACATATGTGAAGCACAATAATGTAACAATAAGGTATATATAAAGAATTAAGGATATCGTTCTACACCACACAAATAGAGATCATATAAAAAACCGGTGTGAATAACCAAAGTAGAAAAATAGTAGGTAAAAAGTAAACTTTTATTAATAATATTTAAAACAGTGAAAATGCCAATGTTAGCCATGAGATGGTAGCACATGGAGGTTAGCAAATGAGTACAAAGATATCCTAAGGTAAAACGCAAAGGTACACAAAGCTGTAGCTAGTGACTAACAATGAAATGCGACACAGAAATGGCACATAGTCAAGAAAATGACGTAAAGTAAGGTAAAGTATAAGCCAAATAGAGTGACACAGATCAGAGGTAGACATATAAGAACACATAGTAGATAAAGTGTTAACCAAAAATGCAGTGTGGCACCAGGAGTCCCTACGTACGTTTTGGCGCATCACCCTTCTTCCGGGTTAGTCCAGTACACACAGTGTGTACAGATCGTTCTGGTGGTATGAGGCCATACAAATCTCTCTGTGGACTTACCTCTAACATCCAGAGCCTATGGCTCGAGTCTGTGGCTATGGTCAGGGGACACCCGGTTTGTTTCAACATTTAACAGTTTACTTGACAAGCAGTATCGGACACAGCACCCTTCACCACTTGCTTCAGCAACATAGTTCATTTCCAATAGTTGCTTACGTTCAGCTCAGACTATCCCTATACTTGATCCTCCTGTCTGCCCTATCCGGCACAGCAGTATTTCCGAGATCCACTATGTTTCCTTCACGTGGTTCCACATCCATCTTCCTCTGTACTTCAACTGTCAAGTAAACTCTTAAATGTTGAAACAAACCGGGTTTCCTCTGATGTATGTGCAGCTGTTCCGGGAACCGATGATGTGGCTACAGGGAAGGACTCCGTGGGCGGCAAGTGAGTGTAATGCTCCTCACATGAGATGGCACACTGTGACTGGGACACTGTTTATTTGTGAGATGCCAAGGCATGGGAATGTAGCCCCTCAACCATAATTACCACCTTGCGCACCTTACATTTACACCATGTTTTATGTTTGGTGAGTATGCTGCAGGAGTAGAGTACTGTATACTGTGCATATTGAAAAAATCATCACATGGCTATTAAATGAATACCACTATGGAAATGGGGAAGGAGCTGGATGGAGGGAGCATAAGGGGAAGGAAACAAAGGGTCAATGATGCAGATCCTATCAACTGGAGGCAGCATAGGAAAACTGCTAGATATGTACTAGTCATATATCGTGTTAATCCTCATGTAAACTTGTGACAGCTTATTCCGGAAAGTCACCAGAAAATGTCATTACTGTACAATATAACTCCTTAGCAACATGTGGCGCTCATGTACGCTACACACCGAATTTGGAATATACAGCCGGCATTTACATGTAGCAGCAGCAATCGAGGATGAGCTCCGATCTCTGAAGGTAACCCTTTAACTGTCAATCTCTGAAAATGACCTTAAAGATGTGTGGTCCAGAGAAAAATGCATTAATCCCAGATGCTGATCACCCCTCATGATGCAATCAGGGTGAAGATGGAAGGCCAAGGCTGCTGAGGGCTTCCTGAAGATCATCATAGTTGCCATGTCGGTACCACTAGTAGACCGTAATTTTACCTATATACTGCAATATATAAAACAAGCACAGTCTAATGATCACAGGTTCAAGTCCCCTAGTAAGACTAAAAAAAAAAATACAAGTAAAAATAAATAAAAAAACATAAATTTGAATCACACTCCTTTTTCCCACCATTAAAAAAATGAAACCACATTCGATATGGGTTCGTCTGTAAATGTCGAATCTATCAAAATATAAAAATATTTTACTTGTACAATAAATGGTGTAAAGCAAAGAAATAATCAAAATGGCAGAATTAACGTTTTTTAACTGTTGCACCTACTCCCAAAAATGCAATAAAAAGTGGTACCTTACTATGCAAAAAGCAAGGCTTCACTCAGCTCCATCGAGGAAAAATGTAAAAAGAAATGGTTTCATAAACCAAATTATTTTTAGGCCATGTTCACACAGTGCGTTTTTTACCGCGGAACCGCAGCGGTTTTGCCGCTGCGGTTCCGCAGCTTTTTTCCATGCAGGGTACAGTACAATGTACCCTATGGAAAACAGGAACCACTGTGCACATGATCCTGAATTTCAAAAAAAAAAGCTGCGCTGAATAGCTGCGGGAAAAAAGAAGGAGCATGTCACTTCTTTGTCCGAAACAGCAGTGGTTCTGCACCCATAGACCTCCATTGTGAGGTCAAACCCGCAGTAAAACCCGCAGATCAAAAATATATCTGCGGGTTTTATTGCGGTTTGTGGTGCAGAACCGCTGCAGCAGGAAGTGCGGGGAAGCGGCCGGAAGTGCGTGGGCGGAAGTGCTTGGGCGGAGAGACATGGAGGCATACCGTCGCATGGGGATCGTGTCGGCCGTTTGATTGATTTGGTATGTGTGTGTGTGTCTGTGTGTGTGTGTGCATGTGTGTGTGTGTGTGTGCGTGTCCCCATGCGACGCTAGTGCCACCATTGTGCTAAGTCGCCGTATGGGACTACTACTCCCATCCGGTATTAGGATGGGAGAGTTGTCCCTGTGTCCGGCGACTTAGCACAGTTGTAAAGTTATACAAAACACACACAATACACATACATGACACACATACAACATATAACACAGAGTATATACTCACCAACAGCACACTGGTAGGCGAAGCCCTCGATCCCCTAGAAAAAATCCCAAAATAAAAAATCAAATTCATACTCCCTGTCTGCAGAATCCATAAAACGAGTGTCCCACGCCGATCGGCTGCTCTCCGGCGATACACTGCCAGGAGCGAAGCTCCTAGCAGTGTATCGCGTACTGTTCCGGAGTTCAATGGCTCCGGCGTCTCGGTTAACGGCAGTACAGCTGCGTTGAACTTTCCCACGCAGCACTGCCGTTAAGCGAGAGTGCCGGGGTCAATGACCGCCGGTAAACTCGCTCGCGCATGCGCAGTGACACACCGACAGGAACTATGGCTCCTGTCAGTGTGTTGCTGCAGCCGTGGAGAGCAGACATATCTCTGGATGTGTCTGTTCTCCATGGAAGATCTTCGTGGGATACGTGATACGTGGCACTTAAATACGTGGCAATTAAATACGTGATACGTGGCACTTAAATACGTGATACGTGTCACTTAAATATGTGATACGTGGCACTTAAATACGTGGCACTGAAATACGTGATACGTGGCACTGAAATACGTGGCACTTAAATACGTGATACGTGGCACTTAAATACGTGGCACTTAAATACGTGGCACTGAAATACGTGATACGTGGCACTTAAATACGTGGCACTGAAATACATGGCACTGAAATACGTGGCACTAAAATATGTGGCACTTAAATATGTGGCACTTAAATATGTGGCACTTAAATACGTGGCACTTAAATACGTGGCACTGAAATACGTGATACGTGGCACTTAAATACGTGGCACTGAAATACGTGGCACTTAAATACGTGGTACTGAACTATGTGATACGTGGCACTTAAATACGTGGCACTGAAATACGTGATACGTGGCACTGAAATACGTGGCACTTAAATACGTGGCACTTAAATACGTGGCACTGAAATACGTGATACGTGGCACTTAAATACGTAGCACTGAAATACGTGATACGTTGCACTGAAATACGTGGCACTGAAATACGTGGCACTTAAATACGTGGCACTGAAATACGTGATACGTGGCACTGAAATACGTGGCACTTAAATACGTGATACGTGGCACTTAAATACGTGGCACTTAAATACGTGGCACTGAAATACGTGATACGTGGCACTTAAATACGTGGCACTGAAATACATGGCACTGAAATACGTGGCACTGAAATACGTGGCACTGAAATACGTGGCACTTAAATACGTGGCACTTAAATACGTGGCACTGAAATACGTGGCACTGAAATACGTGGCACTGAAATACGTGATACGTGGCACTGAAATACGTGGCACTTAGGCTATGTTCACATTTGTGTTGTGCGCCGCAGCGTCGGCGCCGCAACACACCACACAAACAAAAACGCAGCAAAACGCATGCACAACGCTGCGTTATGCGCCGCATGCGTCCTTTTTTTGATTGATTTTGGACACAGCAAAAATGCAACTTGCTGCGTCCTCTGCGCCCGGATGCGTGCGCTGCAGTGACGCATGCGGCGCAAAACGCAAGTGCGACGCATGTCCATGCGCCCCCATGTTAAATATAGGGGTGCATGACGCATGCGGCGACGCTGCGGCGCCCGACGCTGCGGCGCAGACCGCAAATGTGAACGTAGACTTAAATAGCTGGATAGAGCTGGATCCGCGGGCTGTGATCTGGCCTACGCTCAGCACTCTGCGGAGCGCTGTCATTCAAAACACGTCCACTCATTTTGGTGTTTAGTCCCAAAATGGAGGATGGAAGAAGAAAAGGGTTGGACAAGGAAATGACATCATTTCTTTTTTTTTTTCCCCCACTGCAGTTAAAGCTTTATTTGTGTCAAACACAGACAATCTGCAGAGAAAACTGCATAAAAAACGGCACTAAAAACCGCATCAAAAAACGCATCAAAAACGCACCAAAAACGCACCTGCGTTTTCTGCCAAGAGCTGCGGTTTTTAGTCCTGAAAAAAAGGATTGAAATCAGGAACGTGTGAACATACCCTTACAAATTTCTTTATTTTTAACCCTAAAATAGCAAAACAATGATTCAAGTATCACTGTAAAGGCTTCTGCAGATGACCGTATAACTCAGAAAAGTGCTTTCCAGGGTTTTAACAGAGCACTCATACCCCTGTTATTATATGGGGATGTGCACATATCCTATTGTATCCTATAACCAAGTGATCTGAGGGAAAAAAAAATCACAGCATGTATGATTTGCCTCTGAGAATCGTCAGTCACTCATCCATTCAACTCTATGGGTCTGTGGAAAAAACTTGGACCGCATTTGGATGACATCCGAGTGTGATCCAATTTTCATGGACTGACATTATAGAGAAGGTGGAGAAGCATGAATGTCGTAAAACAAAACCCAAAAAACAATGTGCAGAATTTTGGTATTTATTTCACAATTTTTACTTCTTTCACAAAACAGTTTACAGGTACATATAGATATGTATGTTGCGTCCCCATAAAGGTTGGCAGTAAGGCGAATGTAGGAGTATGATTGACACAAATGTAATTATTGGCGGAGCGCCCAAGTCATTTAATTTAATTATGCTGATGACCTGTATCTCAATCTGACATGGAAATATTGAATATACAGTAAATATACCCACTGAGGGGAATATGCTGCTCCTGCCTTCATTGAGCCAAGGACATTGGGAATATATGATGCTCATCATACAATAACACTCACAAATAGAAATGAGTGGATCTGAAAAAAGCTTAAAGGGGTTGTCAGGTCCAAATCGATAAGTTTATCCTTGTATGGAGCAAGGCCACCCCCTTTAGTAGGCCACTCCCATTTGACATCCCTAGTTGGTGTGAGGACTCGCTCTATACAAGTGTATGGAGCGAGGCTGTAAACAATCAATGGGATCTGGCAGGGAATATGTATAACTGATGTATACCCTCCGGCTCAGAAACCGGCAAACCCCCCAAAGCGCACAGTGCGTGCGTTGGGGGGATTCAAAAGACTGCAGTCACACAGACTTAGCGATTTGGA